>NC_059377.1:33243775-33571275 GCF_019703515.2 Myxocyprinus asiaticus | reverse complement strand
AACACTCCACCGATTTGGGCTTTATGGCAGAGTGGCCAAACGGAAGCCTCTCCTTAGTGCAGGACACATAAAAAAGCATCTAAAGGAATCTCAGACTGTGAGAAACAAGATTCTCTGGTCTAATGAAACAAAGATTGATCTGTTTGACCTAAATTCCAAGCGTCATGTCTGGAGGAAACCAGGCACCGCTCATCACCTGTGCAGTACCATCCTAACGGAGAAGCATGGCGGAGGGACTGGAAAACTGGTCAGTGTTGAAGGAAAGCTGAATGCAGCAAAATACAGAGATATCCTTAATGAAAAGCTGGTCCAGAGCACTTAGGACCTCAGGCTGGTTCACCTTCCAACAGGACAATGACCCCATGCACACAGCAAAGACCATGCAAGAGTGGCTTAGGGACAACTCTGTGAATATCCTTGAGTGGCCCAGCCAGAGCCTGGACTTGAACCCAATCGAACATCTCTGGAGAGACCTAAAAATGGCTGTCCACCAACAGTCCCCATCCAACCTTACAGAGCTTGAGAGGATCTGCAGAGAAAAATTTGAGAAAATCCCCAAATCCAAGTGTGTGAAAGTTGTCGCATCATAGCCAAAAAGACTTGAGGCTGTAATCACTGCCTAAGATGCTTCAACTAAGTACTGAGTTAAGGCTCTGAATACTTAGGTCAATGTGATATTTCAGTTTGTTTATTTTGAATAAGTTTGCAAAGTTATCAAAAATCTGTTTTTTGCCTTGTCATTATGGGGTATGGAGTGTAGTCTGATGTGAAAAAAATAATAATTTTAAGCATTTTAGCATTAGGCTGCAACATAACAAAATTAGAAAAAAATGAAGGGGTCTGAATACTTTCTGAATGCACTGTATGTATAATGTAATTTTCTAATGAATGATTAGCTCTCTTTTATGCTGTTGTTTTCTTGACTGGAGAGACTATAAAGTGAATATTCTGATTTATGGATTTAAAAATCTGTCTAATCTACACCCTTTTTCAACACACATTATTCTCTTTCTCTTGTTGGCAGCTGGAGGAGGATGGACAGGTCTTCTTTAGCCTTGATGATGGCTCCACCAAGTTCACAGACCTGATTCACCTGGTAGAATTTTACCAGCTCAACAGGGGCATCCTGCCTTGCAAACTTAAACACCCCTGCACCATGGTGGCCTTATGACCCCTTGCTGATCCTTACAGAAACACACACAAACATGCTCATACAAATGTAACTGAGAAACTGGATTTTTTTTTTTTTTCCCACAATTAGCCGACGCAACCCATGGCTATGAAAAAGATTCAGTTTTTCTCATTGCTCTGGGGATAGTATGGAAATATTGGGAATAACAAACTTCCTGGGCACCCGAACCCTCTGCTTTTGTTGAGGGTGCCATTTTTACAACCCTCTATGTGGTGATATCCATACACTCAAGATTTGAAAAAAATACTTTTTAATCATTCAGGACCTGACAGGAGACACCCCACCCACCCATGCCCTGCATAAACTGATTACATCAGGACAATTTTTTGTGTGTGGTGTGTCTGCAAGGACTTGCATTGCAAAACAATTACTTGATGACAATTGATATGTATTTGTTATGTTGTTATTTCCTACCTGAACATTTTGCACTCTCAAGCTGAAAACAGGTGATCCGCTTCATCCTGAGCTTACCGTAACAACTGTTACCCATTTGACGCCTTCCAACCTTTCTGTCCTCCTTTTACCCCATCTCCCATTTTGGTCTTCTAAACTCTCTCTTAGGATTCCTTGCGTAATGATTGGATTAGTTTAGAGGCAGTGACAGTCATTGACATTTTGAGGTGTCTTACTCTGACATACATATCCTAAGTGACAGCCAAAAACAAACATAACCAGGTCATACTTATTTTAGCATGTCCATATACATGTCAGCATTAAGGGACTATTAGAAAGAGTTAGCGAACTTGCACTTCAAAAAATGATACTTGATCGCTATGCTTTACTAGCATTAGAATTAAGGGTTAATTAAAACCTTGAAAATAATCACCCTTATGGAGAAATTTTGAAGAATGTTGATGCTGTTCTTTTTGTCCATACGATGAATTTGAACTGGAACTGAGGCTGTCAGTCCCTTACATTCAAAATCAGCATCAACAAGGGATTGGAACAACATTTTTATTTTTGGGTGAACTGTCCTTTAAGTTTGGAGTTTTAATCGAGTTTTTCCTTAAAGGAATGTTTTGAGTTAAATACTTCATCAATTCTATAGACCGTATCTGTGGCATGCTGTCAATTACCATGGAAGATTTGCCTCGACTCGTCCCACATTTTGTAAAAACAAACAAAAAATGTGTTAATGACTTATAATGGTGCTCTGTGGGGTAACATCCTATATTGCCCCACAGACTTACATAGTAAGTGGATTTCTATCAATGTGCTTTTTGTATGTTTCTCAGTATGTTGATAAAATGTGAGAGTCGAAACTGTTTTCTGTGCACATTAAGTGTATTTAACCCAAAACATAGGAATGGAGAGCTAAGGAAAGAGGGCTTAAAGGTGCACTAAGTAATTTTTTATGCTTGTCGTCATGGACTAACAGTGACCTAGTGGTGTAGCTGCAGCATTATTCAAATGCAAACATTTTCAGTTACCAATACCATTGTAGAAATTCACTATTCATAGTCAGCTATGATTAATTTAATACATGAGTGAAAGTGTCCAATAACAAGGCAGTTACTGAGATTAAGCGAGTAGTATTTGGCTGGTCATGTGATCATAACATGGCGGCCCCCATCAGGGAGGAGACCTTCCCCATGTAGATTTAAACAGCTTTTATTAAGGTTACTGATATGACTGGAGTTTTCATCTCAAGTAAGTGGTCGTGATTTTATATATACGTTTCAAAATTACAATTTAATTCTTTAGGAAACACATTTTTGAATGCAGAAAAAAATTACTGAGTGCACCTTTAAAAATCCTTAACCACAATCTGTTTGTTCTCATTCTAGGAAAATTACAAAATCCACACCATGTTAATCCACTGGTTTTATTAACATGAATGCCTTTTTGAGTCTTGGACATGAAATATTTTAAATTGTTTTATTTCTCTCTCGGCATGAAAGTGCATTATCGATTTTGCACAGTTTGTATTTGGAGCCACCAAAACTTCCAGGCAATTTTTTTTATAGTGCTGCACACCATGAGCACAATGGACCTTAGACAGGGTCGGATCAATTTTTTATTTAATTAGTTTGAAAACAAGGCTGTGAGGGATAGACGTACAGTATGTTCAGTTGGTTTGGTTTGGCTTGATGTCAATCGTTTAGCCGAAAAATTTAGAAAATTCGACTTTACCCAAAAAAATTTCCCATGGACAAAACACTCCGTAAACCATGAGTTGCGAAAATTAGACATGTCTTCGGACCATTCAACCTGTTGAACATTCCATTTTCTCCCTCAGAGCCTTGATTTATTTCTTGTATAATTAAATATGCTGTCTTTAACCTGATTAAGGTCCATTCAAGAGGGTTTTTATTTAATTTTTTCTCCTCTGACTCCAGTTGGTGTTCATTTTTAGATGTACTTACTTATTAGTATAGCCTGAAGCTTAACAACTGCCTTTTTAAATCACTGTGCTGTTCTTGAGCCATGTTAAAATCTTTAAAGTGACAGGCCAGGCCAGGACGGAGTACGTGTCTGCAGGGACAAAAGCATACATGCTTGCACGCTCTAATAAAGACAAGGAGTTGCAAAGTCACGTCTCATGGGCGTGTCTGTAATCCTCCAGGGCTGTGTAACATAATGCGGTGAGGAGATTAGCTCCTGTGCCAGCTTTTTGACAAAAGAAGGTTAAAGGCCATAGCTGCTCGGCAGTTTCTGTCTGTTCCTGATGTCTGCCTTGTTACCCTTCCAACACTGGCCCAGCAAGACTAAGCTATATGTCAACCTCTCATGGTTTTATATGCTAACTCTGACTGTTATACCGCAGAGCTAGAACCATACATGCCTGAACGACGAGAGTGTGTATGATGCACACTTCGATTGTGAAACACTTTGATACCACAAAGCACCTTGTTTTAATTTTCACATAAGATTGCGTGAAATGCTTTAAGCACATTTTTTCATCTCAGTGGTTAGACTCTAAGCTACTACTCTTGTCGTTGTCAGTCAAGGCTTATGTTGTGCCTTGCGTTAAGTTAGCGTTTCACCAACTTTGTCTCTTCACATATACATTTCTACAAATATTAGGGAAGTTCTACGCATTTAGTGTCAGGGATTCGAAGATGAGGTCATTACAGTTGGCTTTTCATCACATGAGGGTTTCATCGCTATATTCATTGTGCTTTTTGCATACATTTTAGTCACAATTCCAGCCTGCACAAGTTAGACAAGGGTACCAGGAAACAAAGTATGTTCTAACTGAATACATTGGGATGGTATCTGATTCAAATGCTTGATGCTTGTTTTGATGATGCTTGTATTGGAAAACCTGTGCTTTTAAGTGGCTCGCTGTTATGAAATGCCAAACATGCATCTGAAATATTAACTTGCCTCTCTTCCCCTACATTGATTATGCCATTTTGCTTGTCCTTTGAACCCAGGTAACAGAATTCTCTTGGAATCAGGACACATTTATTTAAAATCAACATTGACCTAAAAATCTCAAAGTAATGTAATGAATAAGAAATTTGACAGTGGGGAAAAAAGACATTATATTGGCAACACGGTGTTGTTAGATGTCGTCTGTGCCACCATGGGGAGAGAGAGGAGTTTATTTCACATGTATATTTGGTTCATGTGCCGTTGTCTATTAAAAATGTATAAACATTTTGTTACAGTCACAACTCTCTTCTAAGTATGTGAAGCCTAAAGAGAGGTAGTAGATCTAACACTGTATCTATAGCTAAATAAACGTGTGCTCCAAAACAAAATGAAGATATTATGCATAAAGTGCAAATTATGCATATTCCCTCTCGACTTGTACCAGTGTGGATCTTTTTAGCTTATATTGTGTTTTCATTTTTATGTCACTTTTTATAAAGAGTATATATTACAGTATTAAATAAAGAATGTGTTTTGTCATCTTTTTTTAAAGTCAGTAATGACCAAGCAAATGTTTGGAACGTTAATTAGATTATGTAAACGCTAATGATGAAACTGAGTCGGACCACATTTAAATTTCATAAAATACTTCAGGTTGCACATACTATAGTGCCTTGATCCTGCCATGGAGAGAAAAAAAGGTAATTTTGATCATTTTTTTCTCACAACTGGGACTTTATTTCTCGTAAATGTAAGTTTATATCTCGCATTTGCTACGAGAAATTAGGTTGAAGTTGTGAGCTATAAAGCTGCAATTATGAGAAATAATGGAAAAGTCAGAATTGTGTTTTTTTGTTTGTTTTTTTTCCTTATCCCTGGGCAGAATCTGGCTTCGTAACATACAATACAAATAGTTCTGAGATTATGTTCAATGATTCTCACATCCATCAGCTGAGTAGGCCGTACTGCACTGTACTACATAGGTACAGTATAATATAAGTACTATAAAGATATCGGCTACTTTATAAAGTCTGATAAACTCAACAGTTTTTATAAATGAACTTTATTAAAGAAAGCCGTTACTTCCATTGTACTATGCATTTCCACAATACACTCAGATACTTGTTTCTGTTACAGTATGTAGCTTGGTGTACTGTAATTTGAATAACTTTAAAGTCTTTGCCTGGAAATGGTTACTATAAAGTGACAGTTCCAAGATTATCTCTTAAAAGACTGTCTAAAATGGGCTCGTCCGGGATTTGAACCCGGGACCTCTCGCACCCTAAGCGAGAATCATACCCCTAGACCAACGAGCCTTGAATATGAACGGGAATATGGCATTCCACGTTGCATAAGACTACAGGACCATCAGTGAATATGTTATTTAGTTGTTTTGGTGCGAGCTACTGCCGAATGGCGCCACCTGGTGTCTTCAACCACTTCCTGTGTGATCATCAGCATCCGGCCACAACAAACTATAAGAACGTTATATAGTAATAGCACATGGATTTCTTTAGTGATTTACTTATTTGCCACACCGAGACTGGATTACAGCGTGAAGACCTACCCATATGTTAAACTGTACAGGTAAAAAAATAAAAATAAAATAAAACGAGCTCTCAAAATATCCTATCTACGCTACATGCGCACGTAAAAGTTTAATTTAAAAATTCACTGTACGTCTTCACAGCTCTTTATCTTCTTTTGTAAATTATGTTGCCCTCATATTAAAATATATGTCATCAGATCACTCAATAGTCAGTCCATTTGCAATATTAAATTTAGATTGTGTCCATTGTTTTGGCACTAGACTACTTGGTGTAGGGGTATGATTTTTTTCACTTTGAATGCGAGAGGTCAGGGGTTCAAATACCCGACTAAAATACCAGATGTTAATCAAATATTAGGAGTCTTATAAACAAAAGTTCCAAAAATATTAATGTTCTGTTGCACTAAATCTGTAAGCCACATTGCTTTCAATCTGATCAGTAGTGATGTCCAGCTTTCATTTAATGGAATGAGAGTGCAAATGACATATTTTTTTCTCTAAGCGCAAACTGTATTTTAGTGTCATAGCTATTATATTCTATTATCAATTGGACACACTGCTGGAGACTGCATGGAGTTTGAGATTTGAAGCCATCTAATTGAAAACATTTTCAGCCAGATTCCCAAATGAAGCACGAGCCGTTCTCAGAAACAACATTTACATTATGAAGATGCTTTGCATTGGAGCTGCATGGTTCAGTGCCCTCAAAGAGCTTATAGACCTGTGAGTTTCAGATTTTATAACTGAGAGCTCTACATACAGTAAAGGCGGATCCAAAAGCAAACATGTCTTTAACATCCATCATTATTTGGGCGCTCACAACATGCACCTGTGGTATGTATATAAAGCTATTAATGTCAGTTATTAATGTTTGTTGAACTTTAATTGCTTGAAGATTTAACTTGTTGAGAAAAATCAGTTTTTGTTCAATGTAAGGATACTCAATGTTATCTTCATAAATATATCAAATAAATTACCTTAGGGTGCATTGTACAAGCCCTTTATTTGTGGAAAGAATTTTGATTTGACCTAAATATGTGTGTGTGTGTGTGTGTGTGTGTGTGTGTGTGTGTGTGTGTACTATATATATATATATAAAATATCATATCAATTTTTTTTTATCTGGCAGGATTTAAATGTGCTAATTAGCTTTACATTATTGATACAGTGTTTTTGTTTTCTCTTTTCAGTTTCCGTGGGGCAGATTTTGACTCAATCTGAGGCTCAAACAGTGCAGCCTGGTCAAACTGTCACTATACAGTGCAAACATACACCAGCACTTGACTGTGTTAAAAAAAACACCACTATGAATTGCATGTCCTGGTATCATCAGATTCCCGGAGAAGCTCCTAAACTCCTGATTTATTACACAGATGTGAGAGCTTCAGGGGTGTCTTCTAGATTTAGTGGCAGTAAGAAGGAAGACAAGATTGATTTCTCTTTGACCATCAGTGGAGTACAGCCTGATGATTCGGGAGATTATTACTGTCAGAGTCAACATTTCTTGAATAAGACATATTCTGTGTTCACACAGTGTTTATGCATCATACAAAAACTTTCATCTGTCAGACTTCACTGCTACAGCTGGATCCTTCTGAAAGTCTAGAGAGAGGAAGGAGACACAGATCACTGAAGATATACATACATAGCAGATAAAACAGTCCCAGGTTTTAGTTCATCGCTGTAAAATATTTGAACACACTCATCTACTTTTTTCTTATAGCACTCAAACTTTAAATGGCTTACGTATGAGAATGTAAACAGCGAACCTAGTCTCAAAACTGCAATCACAAAAAACCCTGTCATCCCTGCGGTATTCAATTCCTGCTTGAATGAATTGAAATGAATTTTCTGTTAAACTCATGTTACATGTAACTGCATGCAAATTAATTTAAGATTGCATTTATTACATGGTGTTTTATAAACAAAGTTCGGGAGGAGCAAGTTCATTTAATCCGACCAATCACACAGTGAGAGTAAGAGGATATAAACAGCTGCTTACCTCTACGTAGCATTGAGAGTTTCCGGCGTTCGGCCCCACCCATTGCCCACGAACAGACCCATACAAGTGACTCGGATCATTGGATTGCAACTCCGCTGCAAAGCATTTGCCTTCATCAGAACAGCTCTTCCATCTAAATGATCTCGTTTCAACAGAAGCTGCCACAGCAGCCACTTTAAGTGCTACTTCTACTCTGTTTTTCCTCCTAATCTCTGTTCGCCGGAGCAGATCATTGCGTGAAGCTGCTTCGGCAGTGTATACATGTGAAACAGCTCTCTACGACTGTTCATATGTTCTCATCTAAACTTTCCACCCGAAGTGGACCATTCGTGTGAAGCTGCTTCTGCAAACTGGCTACTTCGGTGCCTCAAACATGTGAAAAAGTTCCCTGCATCTGCTCATATGTTCTCTCATCTACATTTCCACCCGCAGCGGTCCGTTGCGAGCTCGCATCCACGAACAGGCGCTGCTCCGGCTTCATGTTATTCAAGCTCTATTACAGCTCTATTGGAACACGTGAAACAAAGATTAACTTTTTAATTCAACCATCATGGCAATGCTCCCCAGCTTTTCAATCCAGTTCTCCAGCACAGGTGATTCTTGTCTGCCTTATTAACTCTCCGCACAGCTCGTTTAGGGCGTGATCCAATCAGCGATTCCGTTCATCATCTTTTTGCATGAATATTACAGTTGTTCTCCCTTCGAGGTGCCCTTCGGAGTGCGATTTATTCCATTTGAACGCGGGGCAATCATGTAACGGTGAACACTTTCCAATCGACTGATGCTCTAAATTACAACTTTTTTCCAAACCAACGCAGACATTTTTAGTGCGAGTTCGCTGCCGCAGCAGCCCTCGCTCCGACCACGCTCAGCTCACCACAGCTATACATTGCTTCTGTCCGAACAGACAGGCTCTGCAAGAGGTGGATCGTGCAGCACGTCCAACTCATTTATAATTATTCCACAAAGTTTCTCGCCTCCTCACCGCATAAAAACTCACCTTACCGCGCAGCCCCTGTTAACCATTAAGTAACCACTTCTACAGACTTTTATTCATTTCTAGACCATAACATGACTTCTCTCCTCCCGCCCAGGACAAACACTTCACGCATGTAAATCATCTATTTTATTTTACAGTCTTTGCCAGAATCATTGGATTTCAAACTCTTAAGCTCGACCATAGAACCTAATTGCTCATGACTTTAAAAGCGTTCAACAATCTCATAATTTTACGCTCCACCCAAGTTTAAAGTAACGGGTTTAAATCGACGGCAAATTATTCTGCTTGGCACCTTGCTTAAACTCCAATATTTTTGTAGTATTTATTACAAGTCAATATAAACGAGTCACTTTATTTCAGTCGTTCTGTAGCATTCATTACAAAGTCATCAATATGAACAAGTTGTTTTATTCACCACACTACTGCAAACTGTGCTTATAGTATCTATTAAAACCAACTCTCAGGCACAAACTCCTACGATTTCATACGTCCTCGTCAAAACGAGACTAGTCATCCCATGCCAATAATACAGAGTCATGAAATGACTCGCATTACGTTGGAAACAATCTACTAAGCTCCAAACCATACGCTTAAGTTTATAACATCAGACTACAGTATTCATCTGGGCACTACAGTATTCATCTGGGCATTTCAGGTGCCTTCTAATTTCATGACTGCAAACGTTGCAGACGCAAGCATGTTTCCTGACATTGTTTCACATATGTTCCCGACATTTAATCTAGCAACAACTATGTTCAGGCATCCACAGTTGCTACATTTACCACATTTTCTACTGATTCAACACATCCCTAAGCGGCACAAATGTGCTGTCCAGGTACCGCAACTGCACCGTCTTTTGGACGGTGCGTCTAGACCTCGCACTACACCACAAGCAGCGCAATGTGCTGTCCAAATGCTGCAACTGTGGTGTCTTTGGGGCTGTGCAAACATACCTCCTACTGCACTGTAAACAGCGCAAATACGCTGTCCAAGTGGTGCAACCATGGCGTCTTTAGGGCCATACGACAAACTCCAACTACACGGCAAACAGCGCAAATGCACTGTCCAACAGTACCGCAACAGTTCATGTGCCACAACCTCGACACATGTTTCAGACCATGCGTCTCAGCCCCCATGGCTCCGTACCCATACTATGCCACTCATACTAAACGAACCATCACTACCTAGTGATTGACAATTGGGCTGCTTTAGGTCTTCCATAAACAGTCCGCCACAAGCCGGCATCTCCACATCAATCAATTTTATTTAAATGTCACCTACTATACACCCTCATGTCATGTGCTCGGGCATGGCGAAGCCCTCCAGTTGCAATAACAACAGCTCTCCACAAAAGCTCATTTCTATGCAACCGCAACACCACTGTCTTTCAGAGTTTCAGCCTAAATTTCACTCTCCATTCCTCCCTCTGGTTCCTTCTGCAAGCGGCTCCATTTGTACTATCTTCTTTGGCACCTCTGCCCATCTGGCACACATGGCTAACACTCAACTTCCATTCCAGTACGTCATTTCAGGTTCCATTCTTTTGGGGAAGGTAGATATTGTTGTTAAAATCAGTCGGTTACTCTTATTCCTTCCAACACATCACTTCCCCTCCTCACGAGGCTATGACGCCAGTGACTTGCTGTTCCGTTTTTTGGCTTCCTTTGGGGGGCATTCAAGCTCAGGTCAAGTCTCGAGCCTCGAGCCCTCCGCCAGGGACTGCAAGCCACATATGTTTACGCTATCGTCACTGCAGGATTACATTAACTTGCGAACAACAGAAACATAAGTATGAGGAAATATCAAAATATATTTAACTGGTTTAAATATCGCAATCAAAAAACTGTGTAATCATGTAAGGGAAACAACAGACAATGACTCCAGTATCATACATGTCTGCAATTAACATGTGTGCAATTTACAATATTAAAAAAATATTTAAAGTCATTGAAGGCTAACAATTCTCATGTTCTAGTAATAGCATTATAAGGGGAAAATTGGGAATAAACCCCCTTAAGAACAATGTACATTTACTTTTAAATTGTAACAATCTTACAGTAGATGTAAGTTTAGCATGTACATGGTGATGATGCATTGTAATGTGTAGAGACTTATTGCTGCCATCTCTCTTTCTCTCTCTCTCTCTCTCAATTTAAAATTTTCAATTTGAAGTACTTTATTAGCATGATTGTGTTTACTTACAATATTACCAAAGCATTAATACACAAAACAAATAATGAAAAGAAAAAAAAGAATATAACAGTAACAAATAACAATAAAAATAGAATTAAAATAAGGTGCCAAGTAATAAATAAAAACAAATAAATAAAAAAAATGAAACAATATATTGTACCATATACAAAATAAACATTAAACAGTACTTTATGAACAACAACGAAAAAATACTGTAACATATGTACTGTACATTAATACCCCTTGATTATGTTGATCAAGGCAGTGATTGGTTTCTGGGAGTGTGCAGCTCAAAAATGAAATTTGCTGCAACAGATAAGTAATTGTCCTCCCCCAGTAACACCTGCATTTGACTGTTTCTGCTGAACTGGAAAACTGTGGCATGAGTTGAGAGTTTTTGTTATATATATACTGTATATATATATATTTCTCTTTCACCTCTGTAAATTTCTCATAGTAAATGAGAATGTGTGTCTCTGTCTCGACCTCGACCTATGGCCAGACTGTGAGCCTAAGCCTGTATTTGGTAAGGACCCATCTCTGCTTTGTATTTCTAACAGTGTAGATATTCTGCCAAAATAATATACCTTCTGTTTAGGGCCCGATAACATTCCAGTTTACTTTACTTTCCTTTTCCCAATGGTCCAAATATGAATTTTTGCTTTTTTTTATGATTTGGTTTATTCTGATTTGGTTTTGTTCAGCAGTGCTGGTCTGAAACTGGTGTTTGTAGATGATTTGTGAGTTTCAGAGCCAGCTGACAAGGGAGACTGGTTTTTGGCCTCAACTCTTGGGTTTTAAGGGCTTCATGTTGCAGTGTGTTAGGGGAACTTGAATTTAAGTGTGTCCAGAATTTGAGGGATCGTTTTTGAATCTGTATAATTAGGGAGTATCTGCCTAGTTCAGCCCTACATGCATTAGTAGTAATATTATTATTCATGTTTCTACAGAATTCTGCATGCATAAATTTTATGGGATGTTTGTCTCATCTAGAGTAGTCTGCCAGACAGAGTGGACCCCAAACCCCACATCTGTACAGAACAATAGGCATACTATCATGGTTTAGGTCCTATTTATCAGACTGCTACCACTTTGTCTGTGTAAATGAGGAATTGTCAGATGAAATTAAAGTTAAAAATGGAGAGCCACAGGGATCAGTTTTAGGGCCTCTGCTTTTCTCCTTATATATAGTATGCTTCCCCTGGGAGACATTATCAGAAACCGTGGAATTAGCTTTCACTGTTATGCCGATGATATCCAACTTTATATTTCTTCGAAACCCTACGAAATTTCCAAGTTAGCAGAGTGTATAAATGACATCAAAGATTGGATGGCTAGAAATTCCCTTCTATTCAGTTTTCTTTTTTTTTTTTTTGTTATTAAATTTTTTTATTGATTCCAAGACAGACAAGAATAAATTTAACCACAAAATTATACATTAGGAATCAACTTAAAACCCTTTATAACGTCTGGAAGTCATCTCCTCGAAAGCTGCCAATTTACCCAACTCGGTGCACCACTCACGAAATGAGGGTGCATCAGTTGACTTCCAACCCCTAAGGATTAGCTGTCTGCCAATCATCACACTGGTTGGTACCCAGCTTTTCATATATATATCTTCTATATTCAGGACCCCTCCATCACCCAAAATACAAAGTCTGGGGCAAAATGAAAACTGAATGTCCAGTACGCCACACACAAAATGCTGGATCCTCAACCAAAAATCCTGAATTTTAATACAACCCCAAAAAACATGGGTTATGTCCCTGTCTTCTGACTGGCATCGCCAGCAGGTGGGTGAGTCTTTAAGACCAATTCTGTACAATCTAGTGGGGGTCCAATAAAATCTATGTAAAATCTTAAATTGCATGAGGCGAACCCTTGCATCTCTAGATGCAGACTTTATTTTGTTTAGAATCCTTGCCCACACTCCCTCCTCCAATAACAAATTTAAATCTTCCTCCCATAATCTTTTGAGAGAATTTAAAGCTCTGTCCCCCAGACTCTGAATTAACAGGGAGTAATACACTGATGCCTCATGACCCTTCCCAAAAGCAGCAATCACCACTTCCAGAGTATCTGCTGCTCTAGGGGGGTGTATGCTACTCCCAAAAATAGAGCAGAGTAGGTGACGCAGCTGTAAATATTATAAAATTGAGATCTGGGAATCCCAAAATGTTGAATCAAATTTTCAAAAGATCTCAATACTCCACCCTCATACAGGTCACTAAGTGTATTAACCCCCCTCACAATCCAATCTGACCAACAGAAAGGGGACTTATTAATATATAGTTTAGGGTTCAGGCATATGCTCGAGGCAACATTTAAATAAATATCAGAATTAAACACTCTGGACACTTTTATCCATATTGAGTGCAAATGCAAAATAACGGGGTGCGACTTAACCTCTCCAGCTAGTTTAATCGAAAGGCTTTGCAGTGGCGAGATAAGGGCAAGAACTTCCTTTTCAATACAAAACCAGGGAGGAGCTCTCTCAGGTGGAAGTGACCAATGAACCAAATGTCTAAGACTAAATGCATAATAATAAAACAAAATCTTGGGTAGGCCTAATCCACCTTTGTCAATCGGCCTATGTAATTTACTGAAATTTAACCTGGGACGTTTACCATTCCAAATGAAGGACTTTGCAATACTATCAAATTGCTTGAAATAAGATAGGGGGACATCTACAGGGAGAGATTGTAGCAGGTAGTTACATTTTGGAATACAATTCATTTTAATAACATTAACCTTCCCAATCATCGATAAGTGTAACGAAGCCCACCTGTCCACATCGTTCGAAAACCTTTTTATTAAAGGGTCAAAGTTAACTCAAACTAAATCAGACAAATTTGCTGGGAATAAAATTCCCAAATACTTAATTCCCTGTTTGGGCCACTGGAAGGCCGTTACTGGACAATACGCTGTCAAAACCAAAGCTTCGGATTTAGACCAATTGACTTTGTATCCTGAGAATTTAGAAAAGGAGTTAATAATTCTGTGGAGGCAAGGCATAGATCTAGTGGGGTCGGAGACGAATAATAAAATATCATCTGCATAAAGCAGAAGCTTATGCGCCACACCTCCTGCAATCACCCCTGGAAAATCATCCTCCTTTCTTATCGCGGATCCTAATGGTTCCAGGGCAAGACAGAACAATAATGGGGAAAGAGGGCAACCCTGCCGGGTGCCCCTATCCAGAATAAAATAATCTGAAATTAACCTATTTGTTTGTACCGCTGCTACAGGGTGTCTATAAAGTAACTTAATCCAAGCAATAAATGTACTCCCGAACCCATACATTTCCAAAATCTTAAAAAGATAATCCCATTCTACCATATCAAATGCCTTTTCGGCATCAAGAGAGATGGCAGCAACCGGAGATTGATCATTCGCTACTGACCACATAATATTGATGAGCCGCCTGATGTTATCAGAAGAGCTGCGGCCCCGAATAAATCCCACCTGATCTATATGTATAAGTGATGTCATAACTTTACTTAATCGATTAGCCAGAATTTTGGACAAAACTTTTACATCTAACTGGATCAGGGAAATTGGGCGGTAACTTTTACACTCGCTTGGATCTTTGTCCTTTTTTAAAATCAGATTGATCCGGGCTTGTGTCATGGTTGGAGGAAGCTTTCCGTTCTTTAATGATTCTGTATAAACTCCTAGCAAAAGTGGAACCAATTCTGTAGCAAAAGATTTGAAAAACTCAGAGGAAAAGCCGTCAGGCCCCGGAGACTTGCCAGTAGGCAAGGTTTTAATTACCTCGTCAAGCTCCTCCAAGGTTATCTCAGAATCAAGAGAGTTTTTTTGCTCAGTTGTCAGTTTAGGGAGATCTAATGGTTCCACAAAGTTCCTAATATCTTCATCAGTAGACGAAGACGTGGAACCATAGAGATCAAGATAGAACTCTTTAAAGGCATTATTAATATCATTAGCCGAGGTAAATATTTCACCACAAGTAGATTTCACTGAGGGAATGATAGAAAGAGACTCTCTCTGCTTTATATATCTAGCCAAAAGCTTACCCGCTTTGTCCCCCGACTCAAAGTATGACTGTCTTGCCCTGAATAACCAAAACTCCACTTTCCGTGACAAAATAGTATTATATCTATATTTCAATCGGGTCAATTCTCTGAGGCCATCAGACGACGTTCAGTGCTTCAGCTCTGCCTCGGCACTTTTAATATTCCCTTCCAACTCTACAAGTTCTTGTGCTTTGGGTTTTTTGATGAATGAGGCATACTGTATGATCCAACCCCTAAGAACCACCTTAAGTGCCTCCCAAGCCACGCCCACAGAGGATACTGAGGACCAGTTGGTCTCCATATAAACACTGATTTCAGTCTTTAACATTTGTTGGAAATCAGGATTTTGCAAAAGGGACACATTAAGGTGCCAACTATATGATTTCTTTTTCTCTGTATATGGCAACACCTTTAAACTCACCAGGGCATGATCTGAGACTAAGATATTTCCAACTGAACAATCAACAACAGATGAAATGAGGGATTTAGATATAAAAACAATAATCTATTCTAGAATAAATCTTATGGACTGATGAAAAAAATGTATAGTCCCTACCAGATGGGTTCAAAAGTCTCCAAATATCCGTAAGGCCAAGAGTTTTACACATCCTGTGAAGCGTCAGTGTTGCTCTAGGGGGTTTACACACTTTTGCTTCACTATGATCAAGGACTGAGTCCATCAAAAGATTAAAGTCTCCTCCCAATATTATATCATGAGGAGTGCCAGCGACTTGCAACATCCCTTCAAAAACTATAAAAAAGCCCTGATCATCAGTGTTAGGTGTGTAAATATTAGCCAAAATCAACCTTTGCCCTTGAATTTCAACTAACACAATAATTACTCTTCCTAATTTATCTTTAATCTGTTTGAGAAATTTGAATTGTAAATGTTTATTTACCAATATAATGACTCCTTTGCTCTTACTTGAGCCAGCACTAAAGAAAACATGCCCACCCCATATCTTCCCAAATTTTTCAGCTTCCTGCGGGGAAAGATGTGTTTCTTGAAGAAACACTATATCATATTTCTTATGTTTAAGAAAAGAAATAACCTTCTTTCTTTTTTGGGGGTGCCCCAACCCATTCACATTCCACGTGGAGAGAGATAGTACACTCATATTAACATCTGACATTTTGATTTAGTAAAAAAAATAAATTGTGTGTCAAAAACAAAATTATATAGACCACATTCCCCATTAGTGAAACAATCAACCCCCGAACAAAACAAACAGAAAAAAGAAAAACTTGTGCATTAACCCCGCGCTCGAAAGCGCCAACCGGCGACAATCCCTCTAAACTCAAAAGGTCCATGAACGCCCACGAGTCCCCACGACAACTTTGCCATCGGATTGTGAGGCAAAATTACATAACAGAAAATACATTGTAAAATAAACCCAGTCAATAGGAAGAATGAACACAAAGAACGTGTAGATTCATCACAGAACT
This sequence comes from Myxocyprinus asiaticus, assembly GCF_019703515.2. Lineage (NCBI taxonomy): Eukaryota > Metazoa > Chordata > Actinopteri > Cypriniformes > Catostomidae > Myxocyprinus > Myxocyprinus asiaticus. Next base: position 33,554,535 of record NC_059377.1, on the reverse strand, counting down.
GTCTCAAAGGTGTGATCTTACACAAAACAAATTCCAGCTGATATAAAACCGATCAGATTCCTTGGATAGACAAACGAATGTTCAGTGAGCCGGCTGTTATGAGTTCAGCGGATGACGTAATCATTCCAATGTCCTGTAAAAATACTCAACAAAACAAACTACAGCCAGCAGGAGGAATAAGTACAAAGAACGAACAGATTAATCCACAGCTGTTGCAAAGGAGTGTTATTCAATTGAACAAGCTCCAGCCGCTAGGCGGAGCCAACACAAAAAGAAACAAAACCGGCATCCCGGTTCCCTGGATGGTCGAGTCAATTCACTCGGAGGCGCATAAACATATATACCATGACTTACACAATCCGTCAACTTTATAAAAGATATCCTTTGTGTGAGCATGTAGATATTTTGTGGTCATCCATAGTGTCCACTCTCAATCTGTCCAGGAACTTAAATGTAAAAGTTTCTTTAAGGAAAGTGTTATTCACAAAACAAGCTCCAGCCGCTAGGCGGAGCCAACGCAAAAAACCTAAAATGTCGCCCAGCTTCCTCAAGAGTTAGGTACAGCGAGTCAGGCCCACTCACATGAGAAACATCCAATGGTTTACTCAGTCATTGAGTCAATAAAAGACATTGCCAGATTTGGACATGTGAATACTTTGCGACCGTTTTTCGTTTCTATTCTCAGTTCGGCAGGTAACATCAGAGCAAACAAGATCTTTTTCCGATGTAAGAGTTTCTTACATTCCTTGAACCGATCGCGTTTCTCTCTTGTCGAACTCGCAAAGTCCAGGAACATGAAAATATTATGGTTCTTCCAAGAAAGCTTCCCTTTGCTCCTCGCCTGGCTTCCCTTGCTCCTCTTTATCGGATGATCTCAGAAATCTGGCCAGAATCGATCTGGGCCTGTCTCCCTCAGCAGATCTGCGAGCCAGGACTCTGTGAGCTCGCTCGATTTCCAGCTTGTGGCCTGTTATGTCGAGCAGACTCGGGGAAAAACTCGTCTAGGAATATCACCATATCTCTGCCCTCCTCATGCTCAGGAATTCCAACAATTCGAACTTTATTCCTGCGGTTTCTATTCTCAAGATCTTCAAGCTTTTCAAGGAGATGTTCCAAATCAACTTTGGTCGCGGGCGGATTAGCGGTTAATTCCCTCTCCAAAGATTCCAGAAAATCGATTCGTTTTTCAACATCAGTCACTCTTGTACCTAACTCAGAGAATTTTATTTCCATCGCCGTAATCGATCGACGTATTACAGCGAGATCCTCCAAGTCAGCAAGAATCTTCGTCAACATCACCGACATGTTGGACAACTGACGCTGGATTCCTTCTCCCGCCGCGCCATCCAAATCGAGTCTCCGGTCTGTAGGCCTGTCGGGGCTTTCATCCTGAACACGTAAGTGTCTTTTAATATCTCCAGAGCCCGAGGATTTTGACTTCTTTGCCATGTTTTGCAACAAAGGGCAAATGTATAACTGGGTGTATCAAAATTAACCAGATTATAACATGAAAATAATCGAAAATTCAGCAAAGTGCGCAGAGCTCATCGCTCACACGTCTGCTCCTTGCATGGCGTCACGTGACCACCCCTCCCCCCCACCCCCCATTCAGTTCTGACAAAACAGAGGTACTAATTATTGGACCAAAATCCTCTACAAACAAGCTGCTAACATATAATTTGACTCTCGATGGATGTACTGTTACATCGTCTTCTATATCGAAGAACATAGGTGTTATATTTGATAGAAATCTGTCCTTTGAAAATCACATTGGCTATCTATGTAAGTGTAGTTCTAACAGGAGACTCACAGCTGTACACGCCATTCATCATCACGCCATTATCTAGTTAGCTCCTAGCCAGTCATACATCAGCCATTGCTTTAAAAGCCTGCTTCAATTCACCTCTTTGCTGTTTCAGTGTGCCAACACGGCAACCTCCACCACCACCAGTCGAGTCCTGTCCTGCATGGGGTAGGCTCCTTGCCCCCTGCCTCCTATCTCCAGCAGGATCTGACGGTTCGAGTAGCAATCTCACCGGACCACCAGAAAGAGAAATTATGTTCTCTGGTTCAATATCATTTCATCAAATAAATGTCATGTCAACTTTACAAAGTCTGCAAGTCTTTCTGATAGAAATGTGAACTTCCGCAGTTAATCCAGGATGGACTTTAGACATTAGTCATTAATCTTACAGTTCATACAAAATATATTCATATATTTTTGTTTAAATACTGCCCCTTAACACTTATTTAATTTACTCATTTTAAACCATGACTTGCACTAAACATAAATAACTAATATTGGCATTATATTTCTGCTGTTTAGCCACAGGGGAACTGGCCCCCACAGTGAGCCTTGTTTCCCCCAAGGCTATTTTCTCCATTAACCAACATCTTATGGAGTTTTGTGTTCCTTGCCACAGTCACTTTTAGCTTGCTTACTTGGGGTCTAAATATAGTTATTTACTTATTTGTTTTTTTTTTTTAAATTATATTATTATAAGTCACAAATTATAAGCACTTTTTTTAATCAAACTGCACAATGATGACTGACATTACATATATTACAGCTTAATTTTCTGTTAAAGCATGATTTTCTTTAAAACTGCTAACAATGTGTGTCGTGAAAAGCACTATACAAATAACAATGACTTGAACTGACTTGACTATCAAAGATTTTGCACCAAATTGTGACAGGAATGTCTATTTGGGTATATTTATTGCATTGTTTCCCAGATTGAATGTGTATCTGATTTCTTGTAATCTGGATCCCCCCTTTTTTTTATTGACTGTCAAGTCCCTGTTCTGACAGTAGTGCACCAGTACATCCAGTTACTGCTGTAGCCCTTGTGCAGTAGATGATGTAAGACTGAGTGCCAAGTTATTTACCTTCAGAGGGCGCAATCCCCTGTGAACACAAAAGAAGGCCCCGGTCATTCAACAAAATCTCTGAGAAAATCAGCATACCAATTTTCTCACAAAGACTCATCTCTTTCTCAGAAACTCCCAACGGAGTGTAAAAAGAGTAATTGTTGTATTTCCACATCTGTTCTCTCTCCTCCTCCCCTCTTCTGTCTCTCTCATCTCAGAATCACTTTAAAACACACTTAAATCTTGTAGGTAACAAATACCTCATTATATGTCTGGCTATACATGTTTCATATAATTGAAATGGTCTCAGTGTGACTGGTGAAAAGGTCTCATTACCACAACTGTAAATTACATGATAACACAGTTTTGAGAATTTAGAGTAATTCTGACCAATTTTGATGGGGTGCCTACCTCCTTGACTTTTCGAAATGACCTCCTGCATGTAGATAAAGTGTGACCCCAGGACCAAACCTCCAAACCTATTCATCTCCAAATTCTTATTAAGCCATTTTTTTTTTTATTTTTTTTTTTTATGTTGGAATTGGTACTAAATTCTCGCAACTCGATTTGTATTTTATTGCTACCTGCTAATGTATTGGCACAACACAGATACATGCACTTTCTTACGTCACCTTAAGACAGCATTTTTCAAGATAATGTGAATTTAAAAGTGAATTTAAAAAAAGAAGAAACACAATTCTAAAATGAACTGAGGATACTTAATAACTGAACTGATATAAAACGAACTTTTACTTTACAATAATTCAATCACAAAGAATTTCCAGCTTTGTGTTGAGACTCTCATCTTATTCTTGAGCTGGTTACACCTGTGTGCTGTTTAAATCAACATGTAAAATCAAGAAATCAAAATAGAATTTAATTTTGTAAAAAGATATGTCAGTCTAGATATTTTGATAAAAAGCTAATGTAATAAAAAGCTATGGTCAAACATGTGACTCTTTATCGTGCTCTCTTTATCATGCTTTGCATTTTAAATCTATATTCTCTATTTTGCTATCTCTTTAATCTTTATAATATGCTATAATTATGGTATTCATAAAACCATCAAATCAACATAAAAAAAAATCAGCACTGTTAATAATTCAAAAAGATTTTATTTGGCAAAATAGCATTTTAATTCAAACAAAGAGTTTGATCTATTATCTGTGATTTGTATTAAAACAAACAAAGACCTAAAGAAAACTTTAAGATCTATGTGTGAATAAATGAGTGTATGCATGCATATCATTATATGCGTGCCTAAATGTGTGTACTATCACTCCACATCACACTCTTGTGTGTTCAGGATCTTGGTGACTGGTTTCTGGGAGCTCTGAGTGGCTTCACAGCTGATGGTTTTTGCACTGCTCCACTCACTCTCAGTGAGAGTCATACTGCTGCTCCAGCTGTACAGTCCATCTTTCTGCAGCACACCGGGACTCACATTCACCCCAGAGTTCCTGCTGCCACAATCCACCTTCCAGCTCAACTTCCAGTCAGAGGGGAATCCCTTACTGCCTACACACATGACTGTAGCTTTACCCTGCTTCAACTCATCTCTGGAGGGTGGCAGGACCGTTAGAGTGGGCTGAGTGTCAGCTAGAGAGAAAGAGAGGGAAATTTGAAGTTTCAGTCCCCTCAAAAAATGTTATTTCAGTCATTGTGAGTGTCTTTCACTTCCCTTTAAGATATTTACCATTAATCAAGCAGATCTGAGTGCAACAGACTGTAAAAAGAGCTTTTATCTCAAGATTCAAGATACATAACTTGCATTCAGTATTGATAATAATATTCAGGTTTAAAATTATATTAACATTTTTACACTGATGTATATATTCTGATGTATTCAGGATTGCAACAATATATTTAGATTTCATATAATTATTTTCATATTTAATCAGTGTATAAGCTGCATTTTGGCTGACCAATATGTTTCTAATTCTAACAGAGTAAATGACTAAAAATGTCACTTTCTAATGTAAAAATTCATATGGTAACACTTTACACTAAGATTCTATTTGTTAACATTAGAAAATGCATTATCATGAACAAATAATGAACAATACATTTTTACAGCCATAATTTTTTACATCTTTTTTTAATGTTCATTTATAAAGATATAGTTGTTTATTGTTAGTTTATGTTAGTTCATAATGCATTAACTATAACTTATATATAAATATATATATATAAATTAATTGTTCTTCTCTAATCTTTAAAAAAAATATGTTTTATTTAATTTTATTAAATAATTAAATGTCTATTTTGAAAATAGAGAAAGTTTGACTTACTTCCAACTGAGAGTCGGGTGCCTCCACCAAAAGTGTTCCACAGTGATACAAACACATTCAGCGGCTGTACAAAAACCTCCTGCACTAACGCCACCTAATTTTTCTACTTTTGCAAGCAGTACAAATGCCATGTCGTAACTTTCTTATTGATGATAAAAATTAAGAATACATCCACACAGCAAAATAAATAAATAATATAAAAATAAAAATTAGTCCAATTATTCATTTAATATATATAATATTGTCAGTCTTGTTTTAAAAAGTCTTTTGTGAATCTCACTCATAGGGGCTGTTCAAGTTGTAAACGCTGAATTAGTAAATTACAAACAAAAAGTAGACGCGTGTCTAATTTGAATTCTTGCTTTCACATTCTATTTACAATTTCAAATAATTTGATGTAATAACAAGCATTTCACAAAAGAATATTATAATTACAAAAATATTTAGAGTATGCTACAACATGCGTATGACTCAAAGTCCATCACAGAGATTAATTCTCATTCCAGAGAGGTTTGATACAGTACCAGAGAGCCAAGCTGACATTTCAAACAAGAAGAACAAAATGCATAGTGAATAAGAATTTTGACAGTGGGGAAAAAAGACAATATTGGCAACATGCTCTTGTTTGATGTCATCTGTTCTACCATATGGATCATGTGCCATTGTCTATTAAAAATGTATAAACATTTTGTTACAGTCACAACTCTCTTTTAAGTATGTGAATCTTAAGGAGAGGAAGTAGATCTAACACTGTATCAAAACATCATCTATAGCTATATAAACGTGTTCTCCAAAACAAAATGAAGACATTATGCATAAAGTGCAAATTTTGCATATTTCCTTTCGACTTGTACCAGTGTGGATATTTTTAGCTTATATTGTTTTTTCATTTTTATGTCACAAACATCTTTTTATAAAGAGTACTCTATATATAACAGTATTAAATGAAGAATGTCTTTTGTTATCATTTTTTTTTTGTTGTTTTTTTTTTTTTTTTTTTTTTGAAGTCAGTAATGGCCAAGCAAATGTTAGAAATGTTAATTATAGGATTTAATGATTAAACAAAATTTTACAAAACAGCCTACTTCAGATTGCACATACTATGGTGCCGTAATCCTGCAATGCAATAAAAAATAAGAAAAAGGACTTCTGAGTTTATATCTCGCAATTGCAACAAAAAAGTATGGTTGAAATTACAAGATATAAAGCGGCAATTGTGAGAAAAAGTCACAGTTGTGAGATATATAGTCAGAAATACCTTTCAGATTGCATTTACTAGTGCCTTAATCCTGCCACAGAAGAAAAATAAATAAGACAATTCTGATTTAAATCTCACAACTGAGACTTTATTTCTTGCAATTATGAGAAATAAAATCACAATTGTGATATAAAGTCAGAATTACCTTCTTTATTTCCCTTATCCCTGGCAGGATCTGGCTTCCATAACGTACAAATAGTTCTGAGATTATGTTCAATGATTCTCACATCCATCAGCTGAGTAGGCCGTACTGCACTGTACTACATAGGTACAGTATAATATAAGTACTATAAAGATATCGGCTACTTTATAAAGTCTGATAAACTCAACAGTTTTTATAAATGAACTTTATTAAAGAAAGCCGTTACTTCCATTGTACTATGCATTTCCACAATACACTCAGATACTTGTTTCTGTTACAGTATGTAGCTTGGTGTAATGTAATATGAATAACCTTAAAGTCTTTGCCTGGAAATGGTTACTATAAAGTGGCAGTTCCAAGATTATCTCTTAAAAGTTTGTCAAAAAAAGGGCTCGTCCGGGATTTGAACCCGGGACCTCTCGCACCCTAAGCGAGAATCATACCCCTAGACCAACGAGCCTTGAATATGAACGGGAATATGGCATTCCACGTTGCATAAGACTACAGGATCATCAGTGAATATGTTATTTAGTTGTTTTGGTGCGAGCTACTGCCGAATGGCGCCACCTGGTGTCTTCAACCACTTCCTGTGTGATCATCAGCATCCAGCCACAACAAACTATAAGAACGTTATATAGCAATAGCACTTGGATTTCTTTAGTGATTTACTTATTTGCCTCACTGATACTGGATTACAGCGTGAAGACCTACCTATATATTAAACTGTAACTGTACAGGTAAAAAAAAAAATCTCTAAATATCATATCTATGCTACGTGCGCGTGAGCACGTGTAAAAGTTCAGTTTAAAAATTCACTGTACATCTTCACAGCTGTTTATCTTCTTTTATAAATTGTGTTGCACTCATCTTGGGAAATCTATCACCAGATGACTTAATAGTAAGTAAATCTGAACTATGAAACCCTATGTATTTTTGCACATGAATAGAAAGCGTGTTGACAACACAGAAAGTTAGATTGTGTCCTGATGTGACTGGCTCGTTGGTCTAAGCTCGGGTATGAATCTCAGGGTGTGTTCACACTTGTAGTTCGGTTATCTTGGTCCAGACCAAAAAAGAAAAGGATACATTTAGTCCTGGTTCGCTTAGTGTTCACACTGGCATTTTTAACACCGAACCTAAAGATACAAAACAAAAGGCATAAGGATAAGATCACAACCTGATTGGACAGCTTTTATGACATATATTTTGTACTGTTGTAAATTGTAATGTCCCAGATAGCACACGTACATTTCCGAGATATCTGTTTAGATCATTTCATCTGTAAAGCATCACAATCTAATTAACATCTGCTAAACATCTTAAAAAGATCAGATTTACAAACATTCTAAACCATAAACGTCTCAAAGACATCTGCTGAATGTCTTATTGACTGAGAAATACTTATTGACATACATCTTATAGATGTATTGCAGATGAGCAAACAACATAAATATGTCTTCTAGATGCAGCAACACACATCAAATAGACATCTGGGTGATGTACGTGTGCTGTCAGGGTTCTGTTGCACTAAATCTGGAAGCCATGATTTCAATCTGTCCAGTAGTTGTGTGTGTCACTCCATCCTGCATTTAACGGAATGGGAGTCATAGCTATTATTTATTTTATTATCAATTAGAAACATTACGGGACACTGCTTCTCAATACCATTTGTGAGTTTGAGTTTTGAAATACAAGTAAAAAAAAAAATACAAAAATTCCAGATAACCAAATGAAGCATGCTCCATGTTCTTGTTCTCTGAAAGAGCATTTACATTGTGAAGACACTTTGCATTGGAGCTGCATGCTTCAGTGCTCTCAAAGTGCTTATAGACCTGTACGCACAGATGTTATAACTGAACAGCTCTTTTACACAATACCAGATTCAAAAGAAAACATGACTTTAACATATATTTTATTTAACACATTTATTTTAACAGGATTCTACATAATATACAGTATAAAATAAATTATTTTTAGACCCATTGTACAAGCCCTTTTTTCTGGAAAGAATTCTGACTTGAGCTAAATATCAATGTCACACCATTTTAACTACAGGTTTTCAATTCTAGAAAAGTTTGGTGCTAGGATTATTTAATATGGAAAATGTATATGCTTAAAAAAAATTAAAAAAAGACACACACATATACACAGTTGTTGCAGCTATCCTTATGAGGACTCTCCATAGACATAATTATTTTTATACTGTATGAACTATAGATTCTATCCCCTAACCCTACCCCTAAACCTAACCCTCACAAAAAACTTTCTGCATTTTTACATTTTCAATAAAACATTATTTAGTATGTTTTTTTTAAGCGATTTGAATTATGGGGACACTAGAAATGTACAGAAAAGTCCTAGTAAACCACCTAAACCCGCCCACACACACACACACACACACACACACACACACTGCTGTTCATTTCTGTCAAACACTCCATAACAATATTATCTATATGACTTTAAAATATTAAACAACATGGTACCATAGTTATTGCAATCTTTTAAAACCCATGAAATAAATGTTTAGGTTGAAAATCATGAAGTTGAACCTTGCTCTCAGTATTTCAGAACAAAATAAATCTAGTGTAACTATAGTGAGCTGTGTTTTTTTTTATATTGAACAAACAAACACATCACCAACTGAACTAACTTATTTGATTTAAGTAATTTAATATCAGGTCACTGTCAACAAGCAGCACGTACAAATATAAAAAGTAGACAACAAATTAATCATGACATCTTCTAATGAACAAAAAGTGTATGATTTTTCCTATTTCTGACTTTAAAAAAAGCAGTGTAAAATAAACAATTACTATAACACCTTTAGATTTTTTTGTTTTTTTTAAGTGTTCATCAGTATCAAATTAATGATTCAGTGTTTACTCTTTTGTTCTCCAGTTTCTGTGGGGCAGATTTTGACTCAATCTGAGACTCAAACAGTGCAGTCTGATCAAACTGTCATTATTCACTGTAAACATACACCAGCAATAAACCTTGTGAAAAAAGGAACTACTCAGTATTGCATGTCCTGGTATCGTCAGATTCCTGGAGAAGCTCCTGAACTCCTGATCTATTACACATCAGAGAGAGCTTCAGGAGTTTCCTCTAGATTCAGTGGCACTGAAAGTGGAAACCACATTGACTTTACACTGACCATCAGTCAAGTCCAGCCTGAAGATTCAGGAGATTATTACTGTCAGAGTGACTATGACAAGGGCTCTAACAACTTCGTGTTCACACAGTGTAAAAGCATAATACAAAAACCTCTTGTTGTGGTTAGACTTCACTGCTATGCATTACCTCACTGAAAATGGTGGTTTAAAATCACTTGACTGATTTTTAATAAACACAGACTTATATTTTATGATTTCTGTCAAACACTACACAACATACTCTATTTTTTAAAATAAATGTTAAACACTAGGGCGTCATAATCATACTTATTATTTCCATTCAAACTGCAATCTATTAAAATATAGCTAATCAATTTTTGGTAAACAGACGTAAAGGCGAAAGATCAAAGTCATCACTGTTGTACATTGTTTGTAGACATATTAAGTAAATAGTGAAAATGTGGAAATGTTTTACCAAGACTTTACTTTTAGAAGTTTACAGTGCTAAAAGTGCTGACACTGAAGGAACACCCAATAAAAAGTTTGTAATGTTGTTGGTTAGGCAGATGAGATGGATACAAATCGATGCAAAAAACTTTATTGGGACAAAATTGTTTGGTGTGGTGGAAATGATGCCACAACTGTGGGACAGTTGTAAATCTTGGAAAATTCAGTTCAGAAATAATTTACAGAACATACAATAAATATTGAAATGGTTTATGAGTATTTCACTCTTTGTTTAGATCATCATTTTTAAACGTAATAATTTGTATTTTTATAATGTATTTTCATAGCTCAATATTGAAAGTCTGGGTCTGGGACAAAACTAAATCTATAAGACCTATATAAAAGGCATTTGAAAAGTACCAAAAATAAATGATGAAGGTCTGGTAAAAAGTCAGTTTTAATGTGATCTTTATATGAGAAAAGGAAAAACTATTAAATCTGCAAGTTTTAATAAAAACCAACCCCTCTGACATTATATGAAATTGCCCGAAGTTGAAGAAACACCCTATTATATGTTTAAAATAATGTGCTACTGCATATTTATTCATAACAACAAAATTAATTGAATATTGTTAATGATTCAAAAAGTTTTTATTTGGCAGTAAAGCATTTTTAACACATAAAACATATAGTTGTGGTCATGCGTGCATGGCTGTAGCTAGTGGGGTGAAAGGTGGTAATGATTCTTGGGGCCCATAGTTCCAGGGGGCCTCCACAACAAATTATAAACATTCTTTTTAATAGGAAACGGGCCCAGAGCAATATACAGTCAGGGGACCCAGAATACCATGCTATGGCCCTGTATGCGTGGTAATCATAAGCATACAGAAAACTAGAAAAAAAGTTATATAGCAAATCTATGATAATGGCTTTTGTGAAGATTTGTGCTTGAATATGTGTGTGAATGACTGAGTGAATGAATATGCATGTCTGTGAGTGTGTGTTTTCACTGCACATCACACTGTTCTGTGTTAAGGTTCTTGATAACTGGAGTATGGAAACCCTGAGTGGCTTCACAGCTGATGGTTTTTGCACTGCTCCACTCTCTCTCAGTGAGAGTCAGACTGCTGCTCCAGCTGTACAGTCCATCTTTCTGCAGCACACCGGGACTCACGTTAACACCAGAGTTTCTGCTGCCACCATCCACATTCCAGCTCAGCTGCCAGTCAGAGGGAAATCCCTTATTTGCTAGACACATGACTGTAGCTTTACCCTGCTTCAACTCATCTCTGGAGGGCAGCAGGACCGTTAGAGTGGGCAGGGCTGTGAGTAAAATAGAGAAAAATGGAAACTTTGAAGTTTCAGTCCTCATATAAGGACATAAACAGTTATACCAGTCATTCTGAGTGTCTTTCACTTCCCTTTAATAGATTCTCTGTTAATCAAGCATAGTTTATAAACATTTCTGATATAAAAAAATGACACTATATATAATATAAATATTTTTAACACAAATGTTTATATATAGTATATAAACATTTCTGATTACTGTAAACAATTACACTATAGTAATAATAAATATGTAAATATTTCTGATTGAAAAAATCTATACTGCAGTGAAGGTTTTTTATATCAGAAAAGTTTATATACTATGGGCTACTGCACTCATATCTGCTATTTATATATATAAAACATATTTGGACAAGCCACACCTAAAATGTGTAATTTTATTGCATTATTAGATAACAAAATGTCAAACCATGTGCCATCTGCCAATAAATTATCTTTTCTCAGAACTAACTTTAATTTCCATGTGTACCATTACTTTTAAGCGAAGTCATTTTTAGTGGCTGTATGAAGTTACCATAAAGTTCAGACATCCAGAAAGTGTCCTTTTGCTTGAAATGTTTGCATGTGATATCTGTATTTAAAATTAATGTCAGAATGAATTTAGTATCTAATGCAGCGACATTCATAGTGTCCAAATGTGTTTGAAGCCACATATATAAAGAGTAGATAAGATACAAACATTATCCTCAAATGATAAAAATGAAAATATATAATTATTTCCACTTTACTAACTTTCATAATTAAGTATAATCAGAAGAATTTATGAATAAATAGTTAATACTTTAATAAAAAATGTTTCTTTGGAGGAGAGATAAACATTGATAATTTATGTTATACCAGTTTAATTTAAATAGATTTTAAAAACATTTTATATTTATGTGTATATATATATAAATTATTTGAATTTTTTTAGATTCTTTCCTTCATTTTAAAATGATCAAGAGCTTTACTTACTTCCAACTGCGAGTCGGGTGCCTCCACCAAAAGTCCACCACAAGGATACAAACACATTCAGTGGCTGAACTAAATCCCCTGCACTAACACTAAATTAATTTTGCTGTTTTGCTAACAGAATAAGAACCATGTCATGTTCCCTAATTTATGTGCAAATACATTTATACAACGGAATTGTTTTTAAATCTTTTCAGTTCTAATTATCAGCTTTTTTACACTAATCACTCACATGTTTTGGTTGAATAAACTGTAGCTATGCTAGAAGATTACTAAAATTCCTGAAAATAAGTAATATTTATAATCGAACTCACCAAAAATGCTTAAAAACAAAAAGAGCTAAAAAACCATTTGAAGTATGGCATGCTGTATAACTACAGTTTACACTTTCTTGTGGCGAGTGGCGCCTTTTGGTGGTCAAACAGCAAATATGGCTTTGCTCAGTGTCTTGTCTGAATGAAGTGTAATTTATGTGCACAAACACCTGACATGACCTCAGCTTAATACAAAAAATAAGAACATGATAATGGTCAAAACAACTAAGGAAATAAGTAAGCAATCTTTCTCTTAGACTTTCTCTGATTGATTACTTTACCACCTTAAGCTGGTTCTACACTAGCAGACTCAAAACAACTCGTTTTTGCCGAGGGTGTCACACATGAAGACTGATTTGCTGAGATCTCGCTTTCTTCAGTCAGAGGTATGACACACTTGCCGATTAAAAACGGGAGAGGGGTAACACACATAACGACTCACCGCAACTATCTCTCTCTGACAAAATAACGAACATGAGTAAAATTGCAATCGCAATAGAGTGATTTGGGGCATTTTCAGACCTGTAGCTTGCTTGATTGTTCCGAAACAGGGGCTAAAATAGTTACAATGTTGCATTTCCTTCATGGTTCAGCTGGCTTTCACAAGGTTATATTTTAAAATGCACCAAAACTGTAAAATGCCCGTCAAGGTTATTTTTATCCGTCATTAGTTTCTTTTGCATTATTTCTGCAGAATGACAGAATCGCTATGGATTTTAATCAGTGTTTGTGATGATATGCAGTGTGATAAGAATTACTTTTACCATCAGATTCCTGGAGAAGCTCCTAAACTCCTGATCTATCTCAAATCAGAGAGAGCTTCAGGAGTTTCCTCTAGATTCAGTGGCAGTAGAGTCGACATTGAATTCACTCTGACCATCAGTGATGTCCAGTCTGAAGATTCAGGAGATTATTACTGTAAATACAGTAAAACTGGAGACAGAAAGATCCCAGACTGGGTGTTCACACAGTGTAAAAGCATCATACAAAAACCTTTTTCAATAAACTACCCTCTTGCAGTTTTGACCCACAGATGTTGAAGATCATTACTCAGCTCACTGGTTTTTACTAAATACAAGTACAAACACACATATTAGCAGAAATGACAGAAAATAGAAATAACAGTTAAATGTCTGTCTGATGTGCTATACATTAAATATAATCATACAAAAAGTTAGATGAAGATAAAGATAAATAATTTGTTTTCAGTTTATAACAATTAATCAATAAACAATTATTAAATAAATCTGATTACGTTATAACAATATATTTAGATTTCTGTATGTTTCCTGTTTGATGCCTCATTATATGTAGTAGACCAGGGGTCGGCAACCTTTGTGACATGGAGTGCCATTTTTTATTTTCCTGATCAATGGCTATGCCGACGTGCCGACGATTTTCCGAAGTTTGAGCCCACTTGTGAAAATGTTTCTATTTAGCATTTTCCTATTTTAATCGTTTATATTTCATTGCAAATGATATTATCATTATAACAGTTTGAGTGAAAACTTTTTGCAAAAAACACATGTGAAACATCTTGCATGTGAATTTTCACAGAGCATCTTGTGAAAGTGTTTTAATGAAAGAAAACCTGTCCTTTTGTACAAAATGAGTTAACACAGTTAATGTCACAAATTTGCTTATTTGATTATTGATCATGAAATTGTGTGGAATCTTAGATATTTCTTATATTATGTCATACATTTTTCAAAATCACACAGAGGGGTAATCACTAGTACGCAAGCAACAGCGAGAGAGGAGCAGGCTATTTTATTTATATGTTTTTATACGTTTTCCGCACCTGCATTTCAATCTACATCTTGATGTAATCCTTCCTCATTGTAACCCACATTAAAATATGGCATGAATGAGCTTAAATAATTCATTAAAATGCATAAATAAGTTAAATAAGTTCAAATGTATACACTTAATTAAGAGTTAGTTAAAACAGTTTGATAATAATTTAATGGGGACAATTCAAATCAAATCAAATCAAATCCCTTTATTGTCACTCAACCATATACACAAGTGCAACAGTGGGTGAAAGTCTTGGGTGCAGTTCCAAGCAACATAGCAGTATGACAATTACAATAAACATCTGATTTATACGTAACACAATTTACCATTCTAACCACCTGGCGTCTGCTTGACCGGAAGTCCAGGATCCAGCTTCACAGCGAGCTGTTTAAGCCCAGAGCCCGGAGTTTCACATCAAGCTTGGAGGGCACTATGGTGTTGAATGCTGAGCTGTAGTCTACAAACAGCATTCTTACATAAGTGTTCCTTTTTTTCCAGGTGGTAGAGAGCAGTGTGTAGTTTAGATGCAATGGCATCATCAGTGCAGTGGTTGTTGCGGTAAGCAAACTGCAGTAAGTCCAGTGAGGCAGGCAGCACAGAGCAGATGTAATCTCTGATTAGCCTCTCAAAGCATTTGCTGATGATGGGGGTCAGAGCAACAGGATGCCAGTCATTTAAGCAAGTGATTTTGGATTGCTTTGGTGCAGGCACAGTGGTGGACGTAAAGCATGTGGGGACCACAGAAAAGGAGAGGGAAGGGTTGAAAATGTCCATAAAAACACCAGCCAGTTGGTTCGCGCATGCTCTGATGACGTGGCCCGGAATGCCGTCTGGACTCATGGCTTTATGGATATTCACCCGTTGGAAGGATCTGGTTACATCCGCTACAGAGACAGAGAGTGAACTAACCTCTGTAGCTTCAGCCACGGGAGCTCTCTCCACGAGGGCGGTGTTGTTTCCCTCGAAACAAGCATAAAAATTATTAAGCTCATCCGGGAGAGAGGCAGCGGTATTCATGGCAGAGTATTTATTCCCTTTGAAGTCCATGATGATATTAATTGCCTGCCACATGTTTCTAGAATCGGTGGTGTTGAACTGTCCTTCAATCTTGTCCCTGTACTGGCGTTTGGCTACTCTGATAGTTTTGCGGAGGACATAACTGGCTTGTTTATGCTACTCCGCGTTCCTGGAATTAAAAGTGGAGGTCCGCGCATTAAGTGCCACATGAACATCGCTATTAATCCACAGTTTCTGGTTAGGGTAGATCCGTATTGTTTTAGTCGGCACTACATCATCTATGAACTTCCTGATGAAACACATTACGGTATCAGCGTAGATCTCGATGTCATCATCAGAGGTGGACCGGAACAACTCCCAGTCCACGTGATCAAAACAGTCCTTTAGCGTAGAATTTGATTGGTCTGACCAGCAATGGATCATTCTGAGGGTGGGTGCTTCCTGTTTCAGTTTCTGCCTGTAAGAGGGCAGAAGGAGAATGGAAGAGTAGTCTGATTTGCCAAATGGTGTGCGGGGGAGGGATTTGTAGCCATCCTGGAAGGGAGAGTAGCAATGGTCCAAAATCCAGTCCCCTCGTATGTTGAAACTGATGTGTTGGAATTATTTCGGTGCTATTGACTTGAAGTTTCCTGCTTGCTTATACTCTCATACAGTTCCTTGAGTGCCTGGTCTGTGTCAGCTTGTGGGGGGATGTACACAGCTGTGATAATGACCGCTGTGAATTCCTCAGTAGCCAGAATGGTCGACACAGAAGCATGAGAAGTTCCAGATCAGGAGAGCAGAAAGACTTGAAAGAATGTATGTTCCTCTGATCACACCAGGATTTATTTGATCATAAAACATACACCATTACCTCTGCTTTTACCTGAGAGGTATTTTCACTCTGTCCGCTCAGTGCACTGAGAACCCCACGGGTTCGATGGCTGAGTCTGGAATCTCCACAGACATCCAAGTTTCTGTAAGGCAGATAATGCAGCAGTCCCTCTTCCCTCGTTGGAAAGAGATCCATGCTCTTAGCTCGCAGAGCTTGTTGTCCAGAGACTGAACATTTGCCAGTAGAATGCTGGGTAGTGGGGGTAGATTTGCACGACGTCTTAGTCTGACGAGAACTCCGGCTCTCCTTCCCCTTTTCTGACTGTATTTCCGCGGCCGAGCAGTCCAGAGAAAGGGCTCTGCTGTCATGTTTGAAAACAGAGTATCGGCATTGAGGTATTTTAACCTTCTGGGTCTGAGGGTATTTTTGGGCCCTGGAGAAGTTTTGACATGCCTTGACATTTGTGCTTTTTTCAGTTGCTTAAAAACATATTAATGGCTAAAGTCTGATAACACTGTATTCAGCACAAAATGTGCTACAATAATATGTGAGCAACATGTATGTATGTAGGGCTTTACTGGTTGTTTAGATCAGTGTTACTATCAGAAATAATTAATAATTATTTCTGTAGTTATTAATCAATATTTAAATTAATTAATTGGATCTAACTCATTAAACCTCATATGGGACTCCAGTAAATGTAGCGTGCTACGTTTAGGAGCAAGTTTGGTTATTAGCAATAATTAATAATTATCAAAGATAATTATTAATTATTAAAATCAATAGAACATTGATGAGAATCAATGTTAGCTTTTTTTAATCCTTTAAAATCAACACTTATCAAAGATAATCATTAATTGTTAACATCGATGAAACATTAAAATTAACACTAGCTTATTGATCATTCAAATTCAAATTCAAAGATAATTATCAATTATCAAAAATCAATAGAATATTAATAAGGATTAACATTGACGGGGCACCACCCTGAAATCAGAGACTAATAACCGAATATTAAAACAGTCTCAATATTAGATTGTTTTCTTAGGAAAATCGACATCCGAAGAATATCGATTTTCGGGAAAAAACAATGAATGAAGGTTTGAATCCGAGCACTGACATCCCGTCAGCATGACACAGGCGTATGCAAAACAAACCAAAACACTTCTCTTTGTAATATAAACAAAAGTTTATTTATGCAGTAATATCAATTAATAATTAATACAATGCAGTCAATAAACTTCCAACTTACAACTACAAACTAAACAGTGATATGATTAGATATGGAAATAAAAATAATTCTATAACACATAAGGTGTGTGTGTGACAGTGTGTGTGTGTGTGTCAGTGTGGTTAGTGAGAGAGAGAGAGAGAGAGATGATTAAGTGACAGCCCGAAAGCTGATTTCGCGATAGCTGGAGATAAAGCAGCCGTGTTCATCACTTAGAGATGCGGTTTTACGAGCGGGGCTTGTAAAAGTCCCTTGTTATTTGACTCTTTAATGGATGAACTTAGTTGCTGTCTCACCCGCGATGGCGAAAATGCACAACAGTCCAATTTGGTTGGACCACAATACAGCAAAACAAATTCGCGATAATTAATAACCTGAGTATTAATAATGAGCGGACATGGCGGTCCGTAAACTGTACAAGCAAAAAACCTTGAAACACAAGAATAACACACTATAATATTCTATCTCTGCCCAGATGTAACCTCTTACTTGAATCGCATGAGGACACAGGTAGAATGTGTTTTCCTCCGTCCTTTAAATTTGACCCGGTTTCTTGAGGCTCGTGTGATGACGAGAGGTCGTTTCCTCGCGCTGTCGGCGGGCGGTACGGCTGTTGATTGTCGGCGGGCGGTACGGCTGTTGATTCTCGGCGGGCTGGCGGAGAACTCAGAAATGTCGACTTGAAGATGGAAGAGAAATCTTTAATCTCTTCACTTCTGTAGGCCAATGGATGAAGATGCGAATTGCTTGGCGGTCTTCTTCGGATCCGTTAGAGTGTTCGGTTGAACACAGAGTAATCTCAACTCGTCCAGCGAGATGGAGATTGTATGGCTACAGTTTCAAGTTGGACATTACTTCCTTATGCCACGAGGTTGCACCGGAGAGCAGCAAAAAGCTACGTCCGTATTCGGTGAACGAAGTCGCCGGAAGCGAAATCTTTCAGCATTTCAGAATTATTTGAACTCCTGATGATGTCATGTTTGAGGGACGTTCTGTTGTGTGCCTCATCCAATAGGAGTTGAGAGCTCGATCCTTTAGTGAGCAAGGCTTCATGGATTTGTAGTCTGTTTTGGACTCCCTTTGTTTGATTTTGGCGCGATTTTTATCAGTAAGATTTACGACTTAGAAGGAGGGGGCTTGAGGAATGTTTTTTATGACTGTTAGGCCTGCCTTTGTCTTCTATCTGAATACATGAGGCCCAACATGTACATGTTTGTATTTTTGAGAAAATAACATTTATGCATGGTTTTTGAAAAAACAAAAGTCACTGAAATAAGGCCATATAACACATACTAAACATTTGTTCACAAGACTTTTGAGAACTGGGTCTTGTAGCTTAGATTTTTTGCTACAAAATGATGTGAAAACCATCCTGATTACTTATTCATACAAAACAATATAGTCATTTAACTTTTGTGAGACACAGGAAGCGTGAATGATCATGAATATTGATGTGATTCAGCTGAATTTTCAGCATCATTATTCCAGTCTTCAGTGTCACATGATCCTTCAGAAATCATTCTAATATGCTGATTTGTTTCTCAAGAAACATTTATTTTAAATTGTAAAAATATTTCACAATATTACTGTTTTTTGCTGTATTTTGGATCAAATAAATGCATATTTACAGCACATTTTACACATTTACACCCGAACAGATATTTGCGAGCACAAGCTTCGTTGATGATGAAGCAGCATATACACTAGTTAAAATATAATCTAAACATTCATATTATTTTTATATAATATTACATATCATATTTATATCATACATCATACAATTTAAATACCTGCTTTAGCCGAAACAACATTTAAATGTAACTAAATCTTGCCTATTAGGACATATTTCAAATTTCAGTACTGTGAATACTGAAACTGAAACCTAAATGACTTACGCATCTGAAATTGTATCCTCGGCTGGATCAAGTCGCTCTTCAAAATGCAAACGTTCATCGGAGTTCCGCTCTTCTTCCGAGGAAAATGTGAACTCTTTGTCACCTGTGTAGCGTGCCATCTTCCAAACGCGCAGGAAAGTGAATGAATCTGATGATGAACTTGATGTTTTTTTAAGGCATTGTTGTGGGGGCGTTTACCATTTGATTGTTCGCCTCAGCACATTACTGTATGAATAGTGCGCTCTGATGGTGGATGTGATCACATTAGTGATAATTTGCTGAGCCAGGAGAAACGGTACATCTCTTTGTTTCATACAGATTACATTGCAGGAGAATATTTGTTTTAAATTTGAATTGTTTTATTTAAAATTAGACATTTTAAGCTTTCTTTAGACATATGTTTCATGTTTGTGTATTCGCGGAGTTTCACTTGATTTTTGTGATGTGTTTCAGAAAGATGCTCACGGAGACAGAGACGGCTGAAAGCGCCCCCTGTCTATTTTCTTTATTTTACAAAAGCAAAAGGTTTTGTTGTTACTGTGAGTGTACACAAATAAAAGTAGACCCTTTATAGTTTCTAATGATGTCATACGTTTATCTGTATGCCCAAAAATGACGGAGTATTTTAAGTTGTTTCCGCTGTTATGAGGAAAAAATCCTGCAGGATGCGCCGGCGCATCCATTGACCCCAGAGGGTTAAAGTCTGGTTTTCGGTGTGCTATTGAAGAACCAATGTCCAAAAGCATTTGTCTATCGTAGACAATAAGGCAGACGACATCTAAGATGAAAAACACAAGAATTGTAGACAAAACGAACAAAAAACGGCAATATTGGGTCGGAGCACGCAGCGCAGCAGCCATACTCCACGCCATCTTGAAGCTATCATGAGTATGCCTATAAGACATTATAGGCAAATTAAAGTATGCCTATAAGGAATTATAATGACGCTTCCCCTTTAAGAGACTCATTCACTGCAAATGGGTAATGTAGCAGCAGCATAAGGAGAGATGAGAGGCAGAGAGCAGAGAAGAGAAGTGGAGAGGTTAACGAGTGAAATACGTTTATTGAGAGTTGGTTTAGAGACCTAGAAATAAAACACTTATTTGGTCGGGGACCCATAAGAAACATATCTAAGTAAACCACAGTCAGGTTTTTGTTTCTGTTGGAAGTTTGGTCACTGAGTAAAGATTCTTCCGTGTTGTGTGAGGAGACAACACAAACGTGGGAGCCAAGATGGTGAGTCAACCCAGACTACATTTCTCATCTTCATCGTGTCAGCGAGAGGATCTGCTGTGTACGGTGGACTGTTGATAAACTCGCTGCCAGAGCGGTAGGATTATTGGGATTTATCTTGAACTGAACTGGTAAGGATCTTTCTTTTTCCTTTCCTTCTTTTTTTCTGACTGAACAGAATTGGATTACATAACTGGACCTGAACTTGAACCGAATTGAAGTGTCACACATTTTATACTGTATCTTGTTTTCATAATTTCTTAATATTATGATTTCAGGTATGATTGTGTTTCACGTTAATTTGGAAATGGTGAAATTGTTCTCTTACCTGTGAAAGGAGGGGAAGAAAAAGGAGTTAACTCAAGGAAATAATGAAACCAAAATAGGCACAACCTATTAACTTAACCTGACCTAGCATAACACAACTAACTAACCCAAACAAACTATCCAACCCTGATGGATTTTCTAAACTAAACTATATCTAGACTAGGTGAAGGAGCCTAAAAAAAGGGCAAAGTGAGTTTTACTTACCTTTTGTTACCTGCAGGATTACTCATTGATCTGAATAACTGTTTTGTTTATTGTCTGTGTTAACTTCAGTAAAGTGCCGGCTTTTGTATTTAAAGCATCTGATCTTTGGTCTAACTTTATATTTCTACCCCCACTCCAATTGAGCCTAGAATTGGTCCAGTAGTATAAATAGTGTTGTATTGTAGAACACAAGTGCTACAAATTGGCGAGTCAGCCAGGAGTGGTCAAAACAGATATAAAACTAGGAACCAGAGTTAACCATCAGTTATAGTTAGTGGTGTAGCCGGTACAGAAGCTGATGAAGAACTACAGGTGCTGGTCATATAATTAGAATATCATCAAAAAGTTGATTTATTTCACTAATTCCATTCAAAAAGTGAAACTTGTATATTATATTCATTCATTACACACAGACTGATATATTTCAAATGTTTATTTCTTTTAATTTTGATGATTATAACTGACAACTAAGGAAAATCCCAAATTCAGTATCTCAGAAAATTAGAATATTGTGAAAAGGTTCAATATTGAAGACACCTGGTGCCACACTCTAATCAGCTAATTAACTCAAAACACCTGCAAAGGCCTTTAAATGGTCTCTCAGTCTAGTTCTGTACGCTACACAATCATGGGGAAGACTGCTGACTTGACAGTTGTCCAAAAGACGACCATTGACACGTTGCACAAGGAGGGCAAGACACAAAAGGTCATTGCAAAAGAGGCTGGCTGTTCACAGAGCTCTGTGTCCAAGCACATTAATAGAGAGGCGAAGGGAAGGAAAAGATGTGGTAGAAAAAAGTGTACAAGCAATAGGGATAACCGCACCCTGGAGAGGATTGTGAAACAAAACCCATTCAAAAATGTGGGGAAGATTCACAAAGAGTGGACTGCAGCTGGAGTCAGTGCTTCAAGAACCACTACGCACAGACGTATGCAAGACATGGGTTTCAGCGTCTCGCCTGGGCTAAAGACAAAAAGGACTGGACTGCTGCTGAGTGGTCCAAAGTTATGTTCTCTGATGAAAGTAAATTTTGCATTTCCTTTGGAAATCAGGGTCCCAGAGTCTGGAGGAAGAGAGGAGAGGCACACAATCCACGTTGCTTGAGGTCCAGTGTAAAGTTTCCACAGTCAGTGATGGTTTGGGGTGCCATGTCATCTGCTGGTGTTGGTCCACTGTGTTTTCTGCAGTCCAAGGTCAACGCAGCCGTATACCAGAAAGTTTTAGAGCACTTCATGCTTCCTGCTGCTGACTAACTTTATGGAGATGCAGATTTCATTTTCCAACAGGACTTGGCACCTGCACACAGTGCCAAAGCAACCAGTATCTGGTTTAAGGACCATGGTATCCCTGTTCTTAATTGGCCAGAAAACTCGCCTGACCTTAACCCCATAGAAAATCTATGGGGTATTGTGAAGAGGAAGATGCGATATGCCAGACCCAACAATGCAGAAGAGCTGAAGGCCACTATCAGAGCAACCTGGGCTCTCATAACACCTGAGAAGTGCCACAGACTGATCGACTCCATGCCACGCCGCATTGCTGCAGTAATTCAGGCAAAAGGAGCCCCAACTAAGTATTGAGTGCTGTACATGCTCATACTTTTCATGTTCATACTTGTCAGTTGGCCAAGATTTCTAAAAACCCTTTCTTTGTATTGGTCTTAAGTAATATTCTAATTTTCTGAGATACTGAATTTGGGATTTTCCTTAGTTGTCAGTTATAATCATCAAAATTAAAAGAAATAAACATTTGGAATATATCAGTCTGTGTGTAATGAATGAATATAATATACAAGTTTCACTTTTTGAATGGAATTAGTGAAATAAATCAACTTTTTGATGATATTCTAATTATATGACCAGCGCCTGTATATGACTTCCTTAAGCAGTATGGCTCTATTCAAGGGATAATCCCTGTAGATTCCCCTGAGTCAGAGTCAGACAAACAGGTTATTGTAGAGTATGTATATGGCACAGCTGTATAGTCACTTTTAACTATGCTGCCACACAGGCTTCACAGATTTCACACTAAGACCCAAACTGACACCAGTTACCACATTAGAGCCTTAGCCAGTGCCTACATACCTGCAGCTAACAAAGAAGTTACACAGACTTACCTCTCAGAGTTAAAGGAGATAGCAAAACA
This sequence comes from Myxocyprinus asiaticus, assembly GCF_019703515.2. Lineage (NCBI taxonomy): Eukaryota > Metazoa > Chordata > Actinopteri > Cypriniformes > Catostomidae > Myxocyprinus > Myxocyprinus asiaticus. The sequence goes on along the minus strand of NC_059377.1, from coordinate 33,531,131 downwards.
GACTGGCAAAGATTTTGCAGCTGTCCTCAGAGAAGAATTCTCCATTATCAGTGAAGCTGTTGACCTGGATAACTCAGAAACCCGAAGTGAAGACATTAGACCGAACTCACCTGATGCCCCAGAGCAACATGTTCCAGAAACTGTTGCCCAGGTTAGCCCTCTACCCAGTACAGTTCCTGAGAAACATGTTCAGCCAGAGTGTAACTGGTCTCCACCACCAGCACCCTCTGAAGGAAAGACACAGCCTGCTTTGAAACTTTATGATGTCAATCTGCCTGAAGTACAGAAGGTAATAGTCCAGCATATAGTAAGAAATTAAGATTCTGCTATGCATGTACGTACACACATCCCTGAGACTCAGACCCTTCTCTGGGTGTTGCCCTCACCCATTCAATGAAGTGGATTATGAGACATGGCCTTCTTATGTGGAACTGCTCCTCAAAGACACAAAACAGCCAGATCTATACAAGTCACGGAAACTCCTTGAAAGCCTTTTGTCACCCGCTATTGACATAGTGAAGCACCTGACACCTGAATCTCCTTCAGTCATGTATTTAGAGATTCTGGACTCTGCTTTCAGTACTGTTAAAGATGGAGAGTAGTGTTAAGGTACTTTTTTTCAAAGTACCTTAACATTTTGCAAGATAATGGTGAGAAAACCTCAGCTTATCTTCAGTGGCTGCAAGTGATGCTGAACACCACCTTCAGGAGGGGAGGTGTGTCTGCAAGAGACCTTGACCGGCAACTTTTAAGACAGTTTGTTAGAGGTTGCCGGGACAACATCTTAATATCTGAATTGCAGCTAGAACAAAATAAACGGAACCCACCTACCTTTGCAGAACTTCTCCTGTTACTCTGCACAGCAACCTCCAAAGCATCCAGCATGAAACAGTATTTCAGTGTGTCAAAGCAGAAAGTGTCATCCACCATTTATTTGCAGTGTGGGGAAGAATGCACCCCATCACAATCGACCCCTGATTCTAAACCTGAAATTCAAGACCTAAAGAGACAAATAGCTGATTTACAGTCCCAGCTCACATGAATCACACAGAAGGACTGCAGAAAGACTCTAACTAAACCAGTTGCCAAACCAGTAACTCCCAAGTCAGCAATCACAAAGTCTCCAGCTGACACTCCCACATCTCAAAAGCTGCAGTTTCACAACTGAGATGTTAACAACAGCAAAAGCAATAGACCAAAACCCTTGTATTGCTTCAGATGTGGGGAGGACGGACATACCCCAGTGTGATAGTGAGCCAAACCCCTCTCTGGTAGCCTCAAAAAGAAGCAGCTAAGAGAAAAGTAGTTAGCATGGGATATTGAGCATGGCACCTTAAAGCCTGATAATTTAAACTAGGGCCAGTTCTGTTTGAGGAGCAAACGGGGACTGGAACACAAACAAAGTTTCCCAACAGAGCGGCACACCTTCTACATATGCTCTCACACCAAAAAACAGTTAGTAACCCTGCGAAAAGGACTGGTTGGAGCTAAGTGCACTGCACAAATGACCATAGGTGACAAAGATTGCAGCTGCTTGTTAGATACAGGCTCTCAATAACAACGATCCCCAATTCTTTCTACCAAGAGAACCTGTCTCACCTACCTATCAATTCATTGAACAACTCACTTGAAGTGGAGGGAGCTAATGGTCAGGATGTCCCTTACCTTGGCTGTGTTGAAGAGACCATCAAGTTCCCTAAGTGTTCACTTGGGGCAAACATTGAGGTGCCAACACTAGCCCTGATTGTGCCTGATATGCGCTCCACTCTGTATCAGTTTTGATAGGCACCAACAATTTGGATGTTCTTTATGAGCACTATACAGATGTCACACCTCAGAAATACAAGACACTGCTTTATGGCTACAAAGTTGTCTTAAAGACCCTTGAAGTCAGGAAAAGTCTGTCTGTTGATTCCAGTCTGGGGGAAGTGAGACTGCACAGCAGAGGCTCTGAGAATATTGCTGCTGGTCAGACTCAAGTCCTCAAAGGATCAGTGAGCTGTAGAACATCAAATGCTGGAAAGTGGGTGATGGTAGAGTCATCAAAATCAGCATCCTTACCAGGTGGCATAATGGTAACAGATGGCCTAGCAAGTCTACCATCTAAACTGCCACGATGCATACCATTTATTCTTAGGAACGAGTCAGACCATGATATCACCCTGTCTCTAAAAGCTATGGTAGTAGAAATACATGCCATCAAGAGTGTTCAATCCATCAAATCTCTCAACTCAGGCCCCCCAACAAAACCTGGCCATAAACCAAAACTCAAATTTGACTTTGGAGTTCTCAAGTACCCAGTGAGAGGAAAAAGAGAATAACCGAAAAATGAAACTCTATGCCAGAGGTGTTTGCACAGCATGAGCTTGATTTTGGCTGCACTGACGAAATGAAACACCACATAAACCTCAGTGACAAAACGGCATTCAAACATAGAGCGAGACCTATACACCCTCAACACATAGAAACTGTGCGAAACCATCTCCAGCAACTTCTTGATGCAGAAGTCATCCGTGAATCCGAATCACCTTTCTCCTCACCGATTGTAGTTGTTAGGAAAAAGAATGGTGATGTCAGACTCTACATAGATTACAGGAAACTGAACCTCCAAAAGGTGAAGGATTCATACGCCTTACCCAATTGAGTCCTTCTTGGCGTTGACCGGATCCAGATGGTTCTCAATGCTAGATCTCAAATCTGGCTTCTACCAAATTGAAATGGAGGAAGCAGACAAGCACAAAAATGCATTCGTTCTGCCCACTAGGATTCTTTGGGTTCAACAGGATGCCTCAAGGGATAATAAATGCTCCTAGCACGTTCCAGGGGCTCATGGAGTGCTGTATAGGAGAGCTGAACTTGAAACAGGCCCTAGTTTTCCTGGATGATCTCATCATCTTCTCCCCAACACTGGAAGAGCACGAGGAGAGGTTGATGTGAGTGCTCAACCAACTGAAAAAGTATGGCCTGAAGTTATCACTAGAAAAATGCAAGTTCTTCCAGACCGCTGTAAAGTATCTAGGCCACATTGTGTCTGAAAAGGGACACCCCACTAACACCCCAGTGAACGTTGTGAGATACCACAACCCAAAAGCCCTCTTCAGTGACAGATGGTCCCCTGCTTGCCAGACAGCATTTGACACCATAATTGAATAGCTGACTACTGCCCCCATCCTTGGGTTCACTGACAACAAGTTGCCCTTCATCTTACACACAGATGCGAGTACCTCAAGTCTCGGTGCTGCCCTTTACTAGGAGCAACAAGGATAGAAGCGAGTTGTCGCTTATGAAAGTCATGGACTGTCGAAATGTGAAACCAGGTATCATGCTCACAAATTGGAATTCTTTGCCCTTAAATGGGCACTGACAGTAACCCATTAAAATGCATCCTTACCTCTGCTAAGCTCGATTCCACAAGCTACACATGGTTGGCTGCTCTGTCAACGTTTGACTTCTAGCTACAATACAGAGCCGGGAAACAAAATCAGGATGCAGATGGACTGTCTAGACGCCCACACAGCAGATTGCCTGATGACACATCATCACTGAAAGAGTTGGAGAGAATACAACAGTTTACAAAAAGACACTTGATAGAATATGAGCATGCAAATCTGAATGAGAGCACCATTTAAGCCATCTGTGAGAAGCACTTAGTTCACCAAGTGATCATCGATCATTCCGGGGATACATCGCCCAACACCACCTTGGTTGTATCATTTGTCCACCATCCAAAAGCTCTCCTAGAAAGCTTTGAAGAAATGAGAGACAAGCAAAGAGCTGATACCTGTATTCATAAAGTACTCAAACAAATGGAGATGGGAGAAAAACCTCCACCATCCCTCAAAAAAGAGCTCCCTGAACTCGACCTCTTACTAAGGAAGTGGAGCAGACTTGAAGTCTTAAATGGTGTCTTGTATCAAAAGTGGCTAGAGAGTGCACAGGCTCACTACTTGACATATGCCAAGAACCCGACGACATCCAAAAAGGGACAACTCAGATGAAGCTGGTGGGAGTGAACCCCAATCTGACCCTGAGGAATATTATCATGATAGTTATAGAAACCTAAGAGTAGAAACCCTAGGTTTCGACCATACCGCTGCAACTGTGAAACACTTCCCAGAAAGGACTGAATCAGAATCTTTCAAAATGTTGACTGCCATTGAGCAAGATCCTTCAGATGTAGCCAAAGCTTTCCCTGAAGATGCTTCAGTGGAGACCTATGACTTAAACTTACCTGATCCTGAGGAGAGTAGTTTATCTGATCCTGAGGAGAGTAACTTACTTGCTGGACAGAAACTGGAGACTTACCTGGAGTGGATTTGAATAACAACTGTTCTAGGAAGGAATGAAAGTGTAGGTGTCATGGACCAAACTGAAACCGAAATTGAAAGAGGATGCCTTAGAAGATCCACCAGAGACAGAAAGGCCACTAAACGACTGACCTACCCTGAGCTATGGAATCCACTAGTTGCGATAGTCCAGTCTCTGTTTCAGAGTTTGAGTGAAGTAATTGCAGACTCCCTTGTAGAACCTAACCACCCAGAAACCCGCAGAGTTAAGACAGTATAGACTCTTTAAACAATGCACAGGGATGTGCATTAGATAAGGAGGGGAGGATGTAACCCACATTAAAATATGGCATGAATGAGCATAAATAATTCATTAAAATGCATAAATAAGTTAAAATGTATACACTTAATTAAGACAATTAATGGGGACAATTAAAAGTATCCCTATAAGAAATTATAATGACGCTTCCCCTTTAAGAGACACACTCAATGCACATGGGTGACTAGCAGCAGCAGAAGGAGAGATGAGAGTTGGTTTTAAGACCTAAAAAAATAACACTTATCTGGTCGGGGACCCATAAGAAACATATCTAAGTATACCACAGCGGTTTTGGTCAGGTTTTTGTTCCTGTTGGAAGTTTGGTCATTGAGTAAAGATGACGACACTCACAAATGCGGGAGCCATGATGGAGAGTCAACCCGGACTACGTTTCTCATCTTCATCGTGTCAGTGCAAGGACCCACTGTGTACGGTGGACTATTGATAAACTCGCTGCCAGAGCAGTAGCAGTATTGGGATTTATCTTGAACTGAACTGGATAAAGATCTTTCTTTTTGCTTACTTTTTTTTTCTGACCGAACTGAATTGGATTACATAACTGGAACTGAACTTGAACCGAATTGAAGTGTCACACATTTTATACTGTATCTTGTTTTCATAATTGACAATAGTATGATTTAAGGTATGATTGTGTTTCACTTTACTTTAATCTGGAAATGGTGAAATTGTTCTCTTACCTTTGAAAGGAGAGGAATTAAAAGGAGTTAACTCAAGGAAATAATGAAACCAAAATAGGCACAAACTATTAACTTAACCTAACCTAGCATAACATAACTAACCCAAACAAACTATCCAACCTGGGTGGATTTTCTAAAGCCTAGGTGAAGGAACCTAAAAAAGTGAGTTTTACTTATCTTTTGTTACCTGCAGGATTACTCATTGATCTGAATAACTGTTTTGTTTATTGTCTGTGTTAACTTCAGTACAGTGCCAGCTTTTGTATTTAAAGTATCTGGTCTTTGGTCTAATTTTATATTTCTACTCCCACTCCAATCAAGCCTAGAACTGGTCCAATAGTATAAATAGTGTTGTATTGGAGAATACAAGTGCTACATCATGATCACACAGCATGTGATCTTCAGCTGAATGGGAGGCTAAACACTATTAAAGTGTAATGAGCTTCGTGCTGCACATGCAAGCCATTCACGCATCACAAGCCGATCAACTATTTAGCCCTTTTCGGTGAATCGCACCTGCAAAATCCTAAAAATTTATTTCCAGGTTTAATTCATATTTTGAATAGACTCAGATTTTTATCAGATTATGTTTTCTCTTTTAATCGTTTAATGTAATTTTGAGTGTGACCATGGTTTAAGGACGGTGTACCTGTATGCTGGCTTGGAAATCTCAAGGATTAATAGTGGTGTTTTCCTTATTACATCACGTGTTGTTCTGAAAGCAAAAAGAAACAAATGAAACATAGAATGTAGGCTGTCATCCGCACAGCCTGACCGAAGCAAATCGTGCACGTTTACTCGTGTGATCAGTTGCGCTGCCAGCTCGTGATGCACGAATGGCTTGCACGTGCTGCACGAGTCTGTTGGGTATATTGCAGTCTTGTCACATTTTAACTTTTTGTTTAGCCTCACATTCAGCTCATGAAAACACATTGCTGCATGATAACGAGGAAGGATTACATCAATAAGTAGACTGGAATGCAGGTGTGGAATTTCATATGAATAAACTAGTCTATATAGAGGCACTTACAGTGAAAGTGAATGAGGCCAGTCCATAAATGTTAAAATACACACTTTTCTAAAAAGAAGTTTGAAACAGCTGTGCAACGGTATACTATTCACGAACATTTACACACCAGCCACGCCACTGGGGGAGGCGCCAACACGTTATCGTCTTGGCCTTCCTGTATAATGTTCACTTGTTAGTGTTATAGTAAGCACAAGTAAACGTAATATGTAATGTAATTGCACTTCTTTTTGGTTGAAATATTTGTTTTGTTTGTTTTTTTTAATTACAGTATAATATTATGTTAATCTGACCCTCACTGCTCAGTTTTGCGTGACCTGTTTTACTCAGGGAGTATATTTCCATGCTGAAGACACTTTGCATTGATTGCTCATGCTTCAGTGCTCTGGAGTGTTTAAAGCTCTTGAGTTTACAGGCATTTAGTTTTATAAAACAACAAACCCCAAAGACACAGCAATGTTTTCTGTTATTCTTGGACACTATGCTTCATTAAGGTAAGACTGTTCATAATTTTTCATTTAGCTACACAGAGCCTTTTAAAAATATCTCACCCAGCTCAGCTTGGAACATATATTTTAATTCTCTCTTTACAGGTTCTCTTGGTCAGGTTCTGACTCAGTCTGGAGATCAGACAGTGCAATCTGGTCAAACTGTTACTATTAAATGTAAACACGCACTGAGAGTTGTTTGCTGGGATTCAGCTGAGAGCAAGAAATACTGTATGTCCTGATACCACCAGATTCATGGAGAAGCTCCTAAACGCCTGGTCTATTACAAATAATATTTTTTTAAAACACTGGCCCCTAACACTTACTTAGTTTACTAATTTTAAACCATGACTTGTACTACACATAAATAACAAATATTGGCATAAATTTATGCTTAGCTTGTTTACTTGGGGCTAAATACAAATATTATTCACTTTTTTTAGGTACGTATTTATTTATTTATTTTTAAGGCACATTTACTATCACTTTTTTATCAAACCGCACAATGATAACTCTAAGACAATACAGATATTACAGCTTCATTTTCTGTTAAAGCATAATTTTCTGTAAAGCTGATTTGAAACTATGTGTGTTGTGAAATACAAATAAAAATGACTTGACATCAGAGAGAGCTTCAGGAGTTTCCTCTAGATTCAATGGCACTGAAAGTGGAAACCACACTGTCTTTCAGTCAAGTCCAGCCTGAAGATTCAGGAGTTTATTACTGTCAGAGTGCACATAAGGCAGATGCTAAGATCCCAGACTGGGTGTTCACACAGTGTAAAAGCATGGTACAAAAACCTCTTTCAATAAACTTCGCTCTTGCAGTTTTGACTCACAGATGTTAAAGATCATTACTCAGCTCACTGGTTTTTAACTAAATACAAGCACAAACACACAGAGACTCAGGGAACATTCTCTAAGGTCAGTGAACAGTTGATTGTTCATTATTGTAAAAAAAAAAAACATTTTCTAAATAGTTATAAATATACAGTATGGTACCACACTGAAATAAAATACAAATCACTTACCAAATATTATGAACCAAGAATATAAATAAATAACAGATTTATTTACAACAACAGGCCTCAATCAAGGCAGATTTGTACAACAGATTTGATTTTGTAAATTAAATTCTGAAAATGGACCTACAGTACATCAAAACTATAAATCATCAACATCACAGCAGAACAAATGCAAGAAAATTGGATAAGTATATTACAGGATCAAAAATTTCATTTAAACTGTTTAGTCGATATTTGTTATTGCTTAAATTATTTTTACATTTTCATTATACTAATCATGAAGAACCATGATAATGAAAGAATGCCAGTTTTAAAAGAAGTCCAAAAGGATAATTTGACACATCTTGAGTAATGATAATCTTGCAAAATTAAAAATAACACAATAACCAATAAACTTCAGTCTAATCTAAATCTCAAGCAGACAAAAGAGAGATAGAGAGAGAGAGAGAGAGAGAGAGAGAGAGAGAGAGAGAGAGAGAGAAAGGAAACTGTGAATTTTCATTCTTCTTAAAAAGAAGAAAAACAGTTCTGTCAGTCATTCAAGCATATCTGAGTGCAACAGCCCATAAAACATTTTGCCAGCTGATAAAGCCTATATTTAGCCTATATTCAGATATCAGTTTTTTGTTCAGTAATCATCTCAATATATGTAAACAAGATTGATAGTGATTATTCAAGATGTTTATCTACATTAACAAACTAAAATGTATTTGTATTTAAATATCATGTTATCAGGTTTATATTAGATATTTTAGATATACAGTAGATTTATAACAATATATTCAGACTCAATAAAATATTTCCTATTTATAAATTATATTACCTACAATAAAGCATTAAATATATTACCTACATGTAATTTGACCTATTTTGTTTCTAATGCAATTACAGAAATGACTGAAATTATTAGTTACAATAAATATGATCACATGTAAACAATTTACTAAGATTCTTAAATGTTTCCTGTTTGGTGCCCCATTATATGTATTATATGTATGGAAATGTTGAGTTTATTTTATTAAAAAAATTTGTTTAATTTCTGTCTCATATGAAATGCATAAAAAAAATAAAAAAAATAAGAATTTATTTACTACCAAATATCATTTACACTCGGATATATTCATTAATGTTAACTTATTTTTTTTTACTGTAAAAATGTTTAAAGGGGATAAACATGCATGCTTTTTGACATCACACCAAGTAAAAAGTTGTTTTATTTAGTTATTGTTGATCTCATATCCTGTTGTAAGCGACCTTGAGCTTGGGAAAGGCACTATATAAATAAAACATCTTCTTCTTATTTATTTATTTATTTATTATTTTTTGTCATTTTGAAAACATAAAGAGATTTACTTACTTCCAACTGAGAGCCAGCCACCAAACGTGCGTTTCAGTGATATACAACAAGTGGCTGTACAAAAACCCTCTGTGCACTAACAATAACAGTAAAACTAACCATAAAACTAAAACTTTATTTTAGTATAACACAAGATATATAAAAATATCAGTCAGCAAAAAAATAAAATTAATTGCTAATAAATAAGCAAAATTTGTAAAAAAAAAAAAAAAAAGCATTTTGCTTAATAATAAGCAAAATGCTTGTTTCATTGTTTTATTATGTTAAATTTCCAGGATGCAACTGAATGTTTCTTTGACTCAAGACTCTGTTGAGTGGAGAGTGTTTTGCATATTAACTGAACACTGTTCTTAAAACTCCACTGATGATTACTCTGTGTTCAGCCAGAGCCACTTTAACACACACACACAAAACCATGATGTCTCTTTTTCTAATGCTGGGGACACTGGGTCTACTTTCTCAAGGTTAAATATTTTATATTTTCTACAATTTAAGGATATTTTAGCTTTGAATTTGTGCTTAGCATTTATTATTATTATTATTATTATTATTATTTTATCTTCACATCTGTTTTAATGATGCAAACTTCCATGAAGCTGAAGTATTTCTAATATTTTTTACACCCTCTCTCAGTGTCCCATCAAGAGGTCCAGTCTGAATCTCTGTCTGTTAGAGTTGGAGATTCTCCCTCTATTAGCTGTACTGGGACCAGTGGAGTCGATGATGACATGAGCTGGTATCTGCAGAAACCCGGAGAAGCTCCTAAACTCCTGATCTACAAAGCCAATAGGCTTGAATCTGGAGTTTCAGATCGGTTCAGTGGAAGTCAATCTGGACTCCATTTTACACTGACCATTAGAGGAGTCCAGCTTGACGATGCAGGAGATTATTACTGTATGGGGGCTTACAGTGACAGGTTTACACAGTGAAACACCATCATACAAAAACCTCCCTCAGTCAGGTGGCTCAGCGAATGTACTGTTATAGCTGAGAAGTTATTAGACCCTGGGGACTACGTGCACTCCAATACAAGTCGAAACAAATAATTTGTTGCTTAGTCTTAATAATCTCACAGATGTCAAAAGTACATTTCCAAATATGTGAGACATTAATTATTTTTAAAACCTACACCCGTAGAGGAAAACTGCAAACTCTGTCTATGACTCTGTGATAAACAATTAGTCTACATAGTATAACATAATATTAACTGGTTTTATTCAAGTAAAAATATGACTTCTTTCAACTAACTTGCCAACAAAAGTCATATATAATTGTTAGGCCATCTAGAAATAAAACTTTTAACAGTGTACAGTCATGATTCAACCCTGTGTAGCTAAAATATGACACAGTTTTGATTTATTTTGGATTTTGTTTAGTCACAACATAATTCCCATAGTTTCATTTATGTTATTCCATAGTTTTGATGACTTTACTATTATTCTAAAATGTGAAAAAATTATAATAAAGAATGAGTAAGTGTTTCAAAACTTTTGACCGGTAGTGTATATACTGTATATAAAACGTTTCTGATATTTCATGAAACCACAATAAAAAAATTAACACTGCGAATGAGTTAAAATGCTTTTATTTGGCAATATGAATGACAGAATTAACAATTCAAAAAAGGTCTGCAGTGCATTACATAAAACAAGGTTTAAGCTGCATGCTTAGGGAGAGGAAAGGTTAACTGTTGACCAATTTTCTGATGTAGGATAGTGTGTGACAGTGTATGTTAATGTGGGAGTACACTGTATACTGTAGGTGTGCATGTGAAGGTTTGTGTAATTTCACTCCACATCACACTCTTGTGTGTTCAGGATCTTGGTGACTGGTTTCTGGGAGCTCTGAGTGGCTTCACAGCTGATGGTTTTTGCACTGCTCCACTCACTCTCAGTGAGAGTCATACTGCTGCTCCAGCTGTACAGTCCATCTTTCTGCAGCACACCAGGACTCACATTAACACCAGAGTTCCTGCTGCCACCATCCACCTTCCAGCTCAACTTCCAGTCAGAGGGAAATCCCTTACTGCCTACACACATGACTGTAGCTTTACCCTGCTTCAACTCATCTCTGGAGGGTGGCAGGACCGTTAGAGTGGGTTGGGTGTCAGCTATGAGGAAAAGGGATGGAGAAAAGAAACAGTGAGAAAGAAATTAAAAGAGAGATGGAAACTATAAAGTTTCAGTCCACTTGAAAAGTCATAAACCGTTATTTCAATCATTCAGAGCCTCTTTCACTTCCCTTTAATAGAATCTCAGTTAATCAAGCAGATCTGAGTGTAACAGCCCATAAAAACATATTTACCAGCTGTAAATCACAAGTGTGATAAGATTTATATCTCTATATTCAGTATTCAACATATTATACTATATACAGGATTTATAATTATTATATTCAGCTTTCTAATATCGTTGTTGACAATACATTCAGACTTTACGTATTTGGGTGAATCTCACAAAGTCTGTAAAGAAAAACAAAAAGTCATACAAAATTTTTATTTATATTTTACCAGCTGATAAATTGCACATTTGTGATAAGATTTAACTATTTATTCAGTAGGCCTATTAAACATATTATATAGAGTATTTGTAAGTATTTAAAATGATAGTATTAGTGAGGATTTATCAATGTACTGTACCTAAGTAGGCTACTACATACTTTGCTGAATATATATTCAGACACAATTGGGTGAATCTCAAAATCTGTCAAGAAATATCTGTAATTCACACAAACAAATTTATGAAAAAATATATCAGAAATTATATTTTGCATAAAGAAAACAAATCCTACATTTAGGAACATTAAGATGTTTTGCTTGTGACAGGACAATTAATCATATTTTACCCCCTAATTCTCATTACCGTAATGCAACTTGATGTTGCACTTGTTTTACTGTACTAGAATAAAACAATTAAATAAAAAGATTTTTAAAAATTACAATCAGCATACATTAAATGCATTACAATGCCATGATGTATAAACACTTTACAATTTCAATAATACATATTTTTTCACATCATAAGAATATGTGAATCCTTTTTGCATTACAGTAATGAGAATTTGGGTAGCAAATATTCTTCATTGTGATGAAAATAATGTCACAATGCAAACAAATATGAATGGTCTACAACAGATTTAATTTATTTAAGAAAAACATAATTTCTTTCTATCTTTTTTTTTTTTTTTTTTTTTTTTTTTTGGGAGATAAATATGACCTAGATATTTTCTTGTCTGGTTTCATCCAATTTAAAATATAAAAAGGTTTACATTTGTGTCTTTACTGACACAAATGGAATTCACTGAAAGAGAAAACGGCGTTATAAACTCATTGCTAGTCATGTTCTACCATCCTGAAGTTTTAAAACACCCAGTACTTAAAAGTAATTGTTTTAAACATGTTTGATGGAGAGATAATTGTGCTACATTAACTGAACTACTACTGTCACAAAGAAGATCTGAAAAGATTTAGTCTATACTTTAGACCTTTTTATATATAACTATTAGACATTCATATTCTTTTTCATTTTTGTTAATGTTTTGTTTTGTTCTATTAATGTATTATTTTGAAAATAAAGAGAGATCGACTTACTTCCAACTGAGAGTCGGGTGCCTCCACCAAAAGTGGACCACAGTGATACAAACACATTCAGTGGCTATATTAAAAACCTCCTGCACACTAACACTAACAGTAAAATTAACACGAACACTATCCACTTTGCTCTTTGTCTTCCTATTAATGGGTAGATATCATAAATGAATTATTTTGAATGCAACAATTATGAATTATCACTATTATGAATTTAATTTTATTACTAACAGTAATACTGAACATGCACATCAATCACCTTTATGTACATGTAGGTATATATTTTGAATGTCTCTGCAGTTTTTAGTTCACATAATTATTATATTATAAAATTAGATATTATGAGCTTTTATAGTATAATTTACAGTATTCCTTAAAGCAAGATCAGTAAATCATGTAATAAAAACAATAACATTATTCATTTAAAATGCAAACCTAATCAAATTTACTCAGTGTTCAAATGCATTAACTTATTTCATTCTATACTTACTTCCAACACTCAGTTTGGTTCCTCCACCAAAAGTCCACCACAGTGATTCATTCTCATTCACTTGCTGTACAAAAACCTCCAGACTGTTTTGAGAGCATCGGACGACTTTTTAATTAAACGATGAAACTCCTAATGGTTTACAGCACCACATTTGATACATTTTATATGATAATTAACTAAAATATTCATCCCAATGGATTTTTTTTTTTTTTTTATAAAACATGTTCCTTTCTATGTTACACAAATCATCAATATGTGTAAGAAGATATTTCGTATGTTGTGTTCAGTTTGTTTTTTTCCACTGCTTTGCAGTGGAAGGTCATGCTTCAGCACTCTCGTACTGTTTATAGTTCTGTGAACCCTTTAACAATAGCCAACAACTGCTCTCGCTAAAACAGAACCTGAAACAAATACAGTATGATTCTCTTCATCTGGGCAATTTAATGCATCCAAGGTAATTTTTTCTACAAATCAAAACTATAATATCATCTTATTCTTCTTCTTTTCTTCTTTTTTTTCATGCAGTAATAATTAGTGTAATTCAGAGTTTTCATTCTTTTCACAGGCTCTATGGGGCAGGTTGTTTTGACTCAACCTGAGGTTAAATCAGTTCAGCTTAGTCAAACAGTCTCTATTTATTGTAAGGCCAACCATGTAGTTTATAGAAGGCCAGGCGGCTCAGTATCCAAAGACTACTACATCTCCTGGTTTCTTCAGAAGACAGAGGATTCTCCTAAACTACTAATACACTATGTGGCCAAAAGTCTGTGGACAACATATGTGCTTGATGAACCTTCAATTTCAAAACCATAGGCATCAATTTCCCCCTTTGGTGCAATAACAACTTCCACTCTTCTGGGAAGGCTTTCCACTATACTGTATGTAGTGACATGGCTGCAGGGATTTGTTCCCATTCAGACACAAGTGCATCACTGAGGTCCGGCACTGATGTTGGGCGATGGGGCCTGGCTTTCAGTTGGCGTTCCAATTCACCCCAAAGGTGTTCAGTGGGGTTCAGGTCTGGGCGTAGTGCAGGCCAGTCAATTTTTTCCACATCAGACACAGTAAACCATTTCTTTATGGACTTTACTTTGTGCACAGGGGTATTTTCATGCTGGAGTAGAAAAGGGTTCTCCCCAAACTGTTGCCATAAAGTTGGAAGCACCAAATGCCCTAGAATGCCATTGTTTGGAGTAGAATTATGATTTATCTTCACTGGTATTAATGGAGTAACCAAACTCTTTAATTAGAAGGGGGTGTCGACATATTTTTGGCCATATAGTGTATATTACCCAACAATGAGGCCTTCAAATGCTCCGTCTCGAATGAGTGGTGGAGGCAGTTTTCACTCTTGGGGAAATGGTCTTGATTTCACTTTGTCTATCAGTGATGTTCAGCCTGAAGATGCAGGAGATTATTACTGTCACCATGAGATCAGTGGCAAAGCCCTGGTCACACAGTGAAAAAGTGCTGTACAAAAGCTTCCCTTGTTTAGACTACTGAGAATCATCTGATGCAGCTGAGAGCTGCATGCAGTGCTGAAAAAAAAAAAAAAAAAAAAAAAAAAAGGATTTAGCAAGAACACACACTCATTTTATACAGATCTAACGATAATTTCTATCCCTTAACACTAACACTAACCCTACCCCTAAACCTAACCCTCACAGAAACCTTTTTGCCTTTTAAAAAAAACATCGTTTAGTATGTTTAATAAGCCATTTCCCTCATGGGGACCGCTGGCTGGGCCCCACAGAGTAGGTGATCTCAGGTTTTACTATTCTTGTGGGGTAGAACAATGTAGGTCTCCACAATGTAGTATAAACATGTACACACACACACACACACACACACACACACACACACACACACACACTCTGCCTATTTTTTATTTAATCTAAATACTCAAACTAGATATCAGAAAATCAGTTTTACATCTACTGCTTTTACATGGTTAATTTTCATGAGACATTATGTATATTTTTCCTGTGATATTTGACATAGGCCTATCTAATGCAATACTTCACATACACTGTAGGAAATCTTGTTTAATCTATACCTTTAATGAATGTGTGCAGGGGCATAGCAATCATTTCAAAAGTGAGGGGGACAGATTGTTTAGCGCAAGACGAACAGAAATATATAAGGAATATATTTTTAGTGCTGTCAATCGATTACATTTTTCAGAAAATTAATTACATGATTGACCAGTGAATTTTAACTTTAGCATTTACACATTTAGATATTTGCTGTATGAAAACACAGTGTAAACATATCTGCCCTGTGGAAAAAGTGCGGGGGTGAACTTTGGCTTTATTGAAAGTGAGGGGGACACGTCCTCTGCATCCCCCATGTATTCTACGAATGTGTGAACTGTTTAATGTCATGCAAAGATAAAATCTCACATGCTTCACACTGAGTAGAAAGGCAGAGAAATTGTAGGCCTATACCTCCAAAACTAGCTTCAGACCAGTTAATTTAATAGATCAGTGAGTTTGAGCGTAACAGGTGTAAACAGAGCCACTGTGATTTCACAGCTACCTTTATGAACTTCAGTGAGATTTGTATCTCCACAAAAATATCAGTCAATCTGTCAGAGCTCCATCATGTAGGACTACATAAAAGTAGAAAGAAAAGGATGCAATAACAACATAAAAATAAACATTCTTCACAATAACCATGGAAATGTTCAGTTCCTTTTTTGTTGCCAAGACTTTAAGCTATTTCACAACCTTTCCAATTATAGACTAGACAGCTAGCCCCAGTCTCCACTAAAAATATAAACTAAGATTAGCTGTACATTTTCTTGTTATAAACAAAAAGAACCTGATTAAAAACATTAATTCTGAAAATCAGTTCTGTGTGCTGAGCGGAAGTTTTTCTCGTGATGCTTTACTGTCCTCTACTGGAGTTAATCTGTCATAATAGCATACCTTTATAACAGACATTTATCTCAATCATAATTTGGACGCCTAATAGCATGGACATGAGAGAGAAGCTTCAAACACAGCTTATCGAAATGTTCATGTTACACAGGTGAGGTTTCAAAATGTCCTTCACTTTCACCAAGTTATTTGTGGAGCTCCATCATTTCCTTTTGATGATGTATTGCGGCTTAAACTCTTGAAATTTCCTTCAGACATTGAAGTGGTAAAAGTCGTTAAAGTAATTTCATCGCTAGGGGGCGCCCATCCCATGCATGTGTCTCTGTACCATGAATGTGTGGTAAACGTGTGGTCTATCTTACAAGTGGCAGTCTACTATATATATATATAAATCCGAAGACATGTACCTTACAGAGAGTTGTTTAGTTATTTTAACGCTTTGCCCGGTGAAACACAGCCATGACAATTAATGCCCAGTGAAAAGAAGCACTCTGTAGCATCTAATCACTGTCCCCAGTGTGGTACTTTGAAGTGCTGTCAGGTTCAACACTGTGGCTTGTGAAGAGGCAAACAGGGCTTTATTGTCGCAGAGGAGGTTAAGCACAAAATAAAAGAATAGTTGAAATCACTGGCCGCCCCAGGAGGAGGGGACACCATTCTGGGAGAAGGGTGGCACATACACATGGATCCAGTTCTCTAGAGAAGTGGTTCTCAACCCTGTTCCTGGAAGCCCCCTAACACTACACATTTAGGATATCTTCCTAATCAAACACACCTGATTCAACTCATCAGCTCATTAGAGGAGACTCAGTTCAACACCTGAACTGGGTGTGTCAGAAAAGGGAGATATACAAAATGTGCAGTGTTGGGGGACCTCCAGGAATGGGGTTGAGAGCTACTGCTCTAGAGCAAAGAACATTCTGGAGTCTGTGGTGAAGATACAGGTATCTAGAACAATGTTGGCCCTAGTGTTGATTTTAAGTTAATATTTTTGACTAATTTGCATGCATTATATGAGTTTGCATGTAAAAAACATGATTTTGACCTGTCTTATACCACATGCTTAAGTGGCGCATATTAAGTTGGGTGCCCATATTAACAGGTTATAGCAGTCACATGGAGAGCGTAAGCAGTGCGTATGTGTAACCAAAGCATTTCGGCCTGTTTTTTTTTTTTTTTTTTTTTTTTGTAGCATCAGCATGTTGAAAAGAAATATAAACTTATTCATCAACATTATTTTTTGCAATCTAGGCTTTTATTAAGCAACATAAAAAATGGATTGAACTACTTACCCTTTGACGTTATCTTTTGACAAAAAAAATATTTTTTTAGACTTTATGCAAGTGACACTGCAGAGCAGGGCCATAGCAAGGTAATCTGGGCCCCCTGACTGTATATTGCTCTGGGTCCCTTTCCTATAAAAATACAGTTTAGAATTTGTTGTGGGGCCCCCTGGACCTTTGGGCCCATAGAATCGTTACCACCTTTCACCCCACTAGCTATGGCCCTGCCGCAGAGTATGATTGTGCGGAATACCAGTATTAAGGACATTTCACGATACCAAAAATTTTAAAACGGAACAATAGAATCATGTTGCTAATTTCGGTACCAGACTCCAGTATAGTGCTATTAGCAAAATTTTAAAGGATTTGACGTTTTTATGATTAAATCTATGACAATTTGACAGTTAATCAAATTCAAATTAAGATATGGCTAAGTTTGATAATTGAACAGCAGAATGATGTCATTTAATTAAATAGTACATAGTCTACATGCGCTGCACACTTCATGAATGAGAGGTGCCGCTGTGCTCTCTGTCATACTTCACACACACAGATCGCTCGTGATGCTCAATGCGGTATCTTTACGCCAGTTTCACATATCCTCCATGAGCGGGGCGTGAGCGAGGCGTGAGCAGCACATTTTAGTTTCGGCGCCCATGTTAACAGATTAGACCCTTCACACAGAGATAGCTTAGTATTAAAATGAATGTGAGAAATTGGAACGCCCACCTTACATGTAAACTAGCCAGTTATCTTTTAGATATAGACTTCGCCTGTCAATCAACTCAAGAACACGCATGCATGCGCATTAGCTGATCCAGCATGAAAAAAGTTTTTTTTTTTTAGCGTAATCTAAGGTAAAGCAGCACAATTTATGATACTATTGTTGTCAGATTTTACTGCTGTCTTTTAATATGTTCTTTGATCGTAATCACTGCCAACCATTTCGGAAATTTCAGTCTTTCCCCATTCAAGTAGATAGGAGCTGTACTTTTATGTCGCTTGTATTACAAGAAAATAGTTGCCCAACCTGCCCGAGGGCGTTCCAAAGATGACCGCAGAGTGGACTGACTTGCCTTGAAAGAGGCTTTGATATATTAATCAATCATGACCAAGTACGCTTATAAACAAGTGCAAGTGACTGCCCGCTGTTGCTGTAAGAACCTAGAAAAGAGACGTGGCCAGTGTGAAAGCCCAAACACGAGTATGTGTGAATCCGGCATTAGTGTTTGAACAACTGTGAACACTTCCATGAATTCCTTCTCCAGTAATTTCAGCTTGCGAGTATTTCAACATTTCTTTTGGAATGCAGATCTTATTAAAACTACCATCAAAATCACACAGGAAGAACTCAAAGGTCCATCAAAATAAAAGTTCTGCCAAAATAAATGCTCTGTTTAACTGGATGCGTGAATGACAGAAAAATACTGTATTATTACTACTGTATAGAAACATTTAATTTTCAGAGTAATAGCAATAACACTGCTATTACAAATAATTTAATAATAAATGTTTTTATAATTATCATTATAATAATAATAATTATTGTAATTGTTATTATATTATTATTATTATTATTATTATTATTATTATTATTATATGTAAGAAATATCACAAAAGCAAGTGTACTGAATATCAGCAGGCTGTGATTCAGCCATAGCAGTCTTGTGCCACAGGTAATCAGATTTTTTTTCCGTTAATGTTTTCTTTTTTCATTTATACTATGAAGCTCTGTTGTGCAGCATTTTAACTGACCAAAAACAAAATTGCAATTTTTATTTTTTATTTTAATTTGATACATTTTTATGTATTAATTTGTTTAAACACTGTTTTGATTACTGTTTTTATTAAAAACATAAAACACAGAATTTGTAATTGCAAAACTTTATGCAGTTCTTTTAATTAAGTCCTATTCTGTGTAATTTCATAATCTGAGGCTATTTATTTGTTGCCTAAAGTAGCAATTTAGTATCGATACCTAGGTACCAGGACTGGTATCTCACTGAATCCAAAAATTTGGTATTGGAGCAACGTTACCACAGAGACAAGGTAAAAGCATACAAACACCTTTTTTAGTATTCAGTAAATCTGAAGGAATCCAGATATTTTATGCAGTTTATAGTTACAATTTGGGATTTGGTTTCGATGTAAATTAATGACCATTTGGATGAAATTTACTGTCCCACCTGATGTCAATTTTATTTTATGACGATCAAGTTTGTACTAGTTCTCAAAAGTTCACTCACAATAACAATTTTATAATTTATGCTATTAATGAGCCTGCTGTTTACGCTGCATCGCTGCTTACGTGTACAGTGTGAGACAAGCCTCTTTACCTTATAAATAAAATGCATCCCTACAATTAAAAGCATTCATGCAACATAAGATAACTGAATACTGTGAAAACATCAGTTGAGAGACCAAAGACGAAAAAATGTTAATAGGACGAAACAGGGACGTTCGCAACCGTCTCATGAACAAGACCGTATTTTTCCACATTGAAAGTGGCAGCCCTAGTAGCAGACAGAACAGACACATGCCTCTTGTTGTGATTTTACTAAATTCAGTTGTAAAATGTA
Source organism: Myxocyprinus asiaticus (assembly GCF_019703515.2). Lineage (NCBI taxonomy): Eukaryota > Metazoa > Chordata > Actinopteri > Cypriniformes > Catostomidae > Myxocyprinus > Myxocyprinus asiaticus. The sequence continues at coordinate 33,511,111 of NC_059377.1, read as the reverse complement.
TTACATTGGGCATTATGGGACAAGCAGATATTACTCTCGGCTCATTAGGTGACTTTCACTTTGCTTTACCGCTGCCTCTGAGGCTCATTAGGACTTTTACAGCTGAGCTTTTGATTACCAGCTCTGATCTAACTCCCCTCTAGAGTTCAGAACACAGCCGCGGGTTACCTTGGGTCAGTGCACTTACACACAGGCCCACATACAGGCAGAGAGGGCGTGGCCATCACCTTGATTCCCGCTCTCAACTGAGTATCATCACTTAATAAACGGGAAGCATCCAAGGGGTGGTTTTAAAATGTTCAGGAAAGGAGTGGCTCTATTAGATGTGTGAATGACTTAAAAATGTTTCACCAAATGGTTCTGGTGCACCAACTCCATGTTTGTTGTTCATTAAATACCTTTACCTTGTAGAGGAAGGCAACACTTAAAAGAACTCAAATGCAACCCGTCTAGTGGTTCACACCAGTGTGCTTTTGACTGTCTGCTTTGGTTTTCAGTTGTTTTTCTATATAAACTCCACTAGATGCATATCTTTGACCATTGCGAAGTGTCTCGCTAATTTTTCAGTGTCTCAGGAGTTTTTTAGACTCCGTGTCAAGTTTAAAAGCACTGCAAATTTTAAAAACATGTCTCGAGACACCTGCGTTCTGTTCGTTGTGCTGTCCAGCTTGTTTTTAGTGCAGGAATGCATTCTGTCTGAATGACCCTACCATGCTACTGTTTATGATAAAATTTCAAGTTTATGTTCACAGGGATTCAGATCCTCATTTTAAGAACTGGGTGTGAATGTAACGCGTGTTTGTATTTACTCACAGTTAGCCTGTTGTGTCTCTCCACCATAACCCTGTGTCCTAACTGTAAAATAACACAGCTGAAGATTAATTTTTGCAAATGAAGTGTCTCACTGTCTGACAGAAAAAGTGCCACAGTCTGAGTTTAGAGACTCATCCTGTATGTTGCTGGCCTTTCTGTAACACTGAATGCGTGGCTGGAAATAGATCCACACAGTTAATGGACCATGGTCTATTAGTAATTCCCTCTACATAAACATTAAACATCTGAGTGTTTGCATGGGCGCTAGTTAGCTTTAACCTGTATTTTTCCTAGTTTCTTTAGCCTGCCTCACTTTAAAGGCCAAAACATACCTGTAGTTTCTCATAACATCCATATTATCAGGGTTAGAACCGCCATAGACATTTATTGGAGCATGCACCAACCCCCATAATAAAATTTATTTTTTGACCGTTATAGGTTTTTCAATTATTGATTCTAGGTCTGGGTGAAAATATAGATTTTCCGATTAATTGCGATCTTTATTTGAACAATCTCGATATATTGATTCTTAAATACCAAGATTGATCTTTTGCTATATGCACAGCTCTCTGCGATGTGGGTAAATCACTAAATGACTAAAAACGTCTGTGATTAGCCACTGGTTAGCTCATTAATATGCGCTCATTTACAGATGCTCTTTTCAGAACTGCTGGTTTTCTTAAAAAGACAGTACCTATTTTTAGCACGTGTTCTACAAATCAATGTAAATACTTGTAGATAGTATAAATTATGCATTAAACAATAAACATGTAACAAAATATATGAAATATAATATATTTATTGATAAATACATGGATTTGTACATATTTGAAGAGCTAGAATGTGACAAAAAATTAAATATGAATATAATTAATATTTCATGTAATGTACCAAATGAGTAGGTCCCTTGTTTAATTAACAGCATTAGCTGGGAGAGAATTTCTTTCATATGTAAGCAATATTATAACTGAAATATACCCATATGAATCGACATCAAAACAAAATCTGAATCTAATCGAATCAGAAAATCTGTATCAGTACACAGCCCTAGTTGATTCTTAAATTATTACATTTGAATATGGTTACATACTTGCATTTTATATTACTATCTATTGTGTGAATCAAATAAAAAAATGTTTTTAAGGTATAATTAACCCCAAAATATAAATTCTGTCATTATTTACTCTAACCCTAATGTCTCTCCAAACCTGTATGACTTTCTTTATTCCATGGAACACAATTTGTTTTGTTTTTTATCTTCACATGTCTTTTTGCAATATAATGAAAGTAAATAGTGTATAGTGACTTATCGTCTCACACACAAAGTGATAATATGTCTTCAAAAGTCAAATCGACTACTTGTAATTATTGTGGTTTTGTGGTGTTTCATTTATTTATTTATTTTTGTCCTTTATGGAGCTTGACAGCCCAGAGTCACTATTCACTTTCACTATTCATTTTCAGTCTTTTTTTTCCCCTTTCGCTTTCCATGGTAGAACGAAAGGCATACTGGTTTGGAACATGATGATGAGTAAATAATTACAGAATTTTAATTTTTGGGTGACCTTTTCCTTTAATAATTGTGGTGTCGTTTACAGCTTGATTTATGCCAGTTTGCACACCAATTCATAAGGTGGTGTGTGTGATGTGGAGGTATCAGACAGAAATTAAAAAATGGGTGCTTCTGTGTTACACAGCCCATAGATAAACTGAAATATATCTCAAAACAGCGCATTAGCTGTGCCAGAATTGTTGTGTGGTTGGACTCCCTTCAGGTTTGAGCAAATTGCATTTGAAAACGTCTCTAGCTAATGCCAAAGGATCTTATGTCAGTCATACATATTTTCCACTGTTTGTTAATCCCCTGGGGGACACGGAGGGGTGCAAATGAAATCAGTGTTCCGAGTTAAAGCAAATAATCAGCCTCTCTCAATGGAAATCCAGAGCGGATTGATGTAATTTGTGTCTAAGGACTAATTGTGCCCAATCAAGCCTCGATGCCAATGAAGTGGATCAAATGATTGACAAGGTTTGCTCAATATTGACTTTGGACCAAAGGCATGTTGTTAGATCATGAGTTTAAACTCAGAGAGGAAATAACACGTTGGCAGTGTAGGCAGGGCAGGTGAGTGCGTGGACTCTGAACTGTAGGGGAAGATTGTGATGCCAGAGGAGGACTGTCAAAGGTGAAGTGTGTGATTTTATTGATATTAATATTAAATGAAATATATGAAATTAAAAAACAATATTACTTCCTATAAGTGAGTAATTTGTATATTGATTGCCCAGAAAAGTGTAAACACTGTGGCTCTGCCGCTATCAAAACATTGTTTGTTTAAGGACCATGACTAGCCTGACACAGCATTGGCTCAACCAGTGGGGTAAGTTTGGGGCGGGACTATGTGTTTGCCTAAACAATGGGAGACTGGGGGAGTGTTCAGGAAATGTTTTTAAATCATAGTTTTTGCAATGACATTTGAGACTGCTATGGAGACTGCACAAGAAATGTATCTGGGTAAATGCTCACTTATATGCAATGACTACCCTCAAAAATAATTCTTGTCATTTGCTCTGGAAAAGAATGATAATATTTGGCCCTCACAGCATGATGATGACATTTGTTTTCACAGTTGCAACAGCTTTAAGAAGCACTCAAATAATAGAGGTGAGAATAACATTAGGTAATCCTCCAGAGTGCCTGTTTTTATGCAGGCCTCTTAAACCCTAAATCTAGCTCCTTTCTTTTGCAATGCAGAAGTTTATAGATTGTATAGTCAGTTACTTTAGTTTTAAATAAGTTGAATCAGAATTCATGTTTATTGGCAAAGCAAGTTGCACTTGAGTAAATGGTGAGAGTTAGTAGTCCATTGGTCCCCTTAAATGTACAGTTCACCCAAAAATGAAAATTCTGTCATCATTTACTAACTCTGATGTTGTTCCAAACCTGTATGACTTTCTTTTCTTTTTTTTCTGTGGAATGCAAAAGGAGATGTCAGGCAGAATGACAGCCTCAGTCACCATTCACATTCATTGTATGGAAAGAAAGTCAAACGTTTCGAACAACATAAGGTAAATGTTGTTTAAAATGTTAAGTAAATGATCACAGAATTTTCATTTTTGGGTGATCTATCCCTTAATTAGATATTAATTTAGCTAAACCTCTTTGATGCTAAAAATCACATCGCAAAAACATTCTAAAATTCAGCTTTTGACTCTAAAGAGGATCACCGCTTTGATGCGCATCAAGATTTTCCCCCCATAAACCAACAACAGTTAATACCCACAAAGGAGACAAGGTGTTGAGAGAGCAGTGACTAATGGTGAGTGATGGTGAGGGGGTGACATTGTATCCAACTTCCAGAGCACCGTGTCCGTGTCTGCCACCTCATGGCACCACTTTAACCCCTAGAATTCCACACATTCCTCCAGTCGCGGGCCACAAGCCTCATTGTGGCCCATTTAAGATGACTGACTTTTTTTTTGCTACCATTAAGCACCACCAGGCAATTGACCCCTTGACCCTCTACAAGCGACCTGTTGGAGCGTCTTTCAAGTGTATACTTAAATCTTCATGGGAATGGCCTCCCTGATCCAGGATCAGGTCCCACTGAGCAATCAACACCTAGAGGTTAGTTAGGTGAGCCGAACCTTGTGGTCAGTCTAGCATATTAAATAGCTTCTGTCTTTGCTCTGGCTGTGTCTGTGTGTGTGTCTGTGTGTGTGTGTGTGTGTGTGTGTGTGTGCTTTCATGACTTTGTGTGTCTGCATATGTATTGTGTAATGTATTTGCCTTTGAAGTTCATTTTGTTATAATCATTTCGGAAGCATGGTTTTGTTTAGGTATGTTGCTGATTGGCCTACACAGAGATGTCATATTTAAATGCCAGCAATGATGTGGCATTGAAGAGAAGATATTTGTGTTGTGGGTCAATGTTTCATTTCGGGTGTTTTCAGATCTAAATGTTATAGTCAGCTATTCAAAATGCTACAGTTACAATATATCATACTGGCTTATGCCTCTTTAAAGATGATGACCAATGGCAGACCAGGGAAGAGTTTTGTGAAACCTGTTTGAAACATTTTGTCCATTCTATTTTGTTATGCTAGTGGCACAGAAATTGCACACTTAAACTTTAATGGAATAGTTTATAAAAATAAAATGATTTTTTTGGACATGTTTGAAATGGCAGCCAACCATACTGCTTTCTGTGCAATGTAGTTTTATACAAAATTGGATTAAAAGCGCAAAATAAACATGTTTCTTTTTAAATAACAAGAGAGTGTCCTTTTTGCATTGAATTGCTTGAACTGCAATTAATCTGGCACAACTAAAACATTTTCTTAGATGTGGACTGTACACATATTAGGCCATGAAAATTTAAAATGAACAGTGATAGAAATGGTCTCTTGAATTTTCTGAAGTAACCCAGTAACAAGTAGCTAATGTAACTAAATAAAAGTGTTCATTTCCCAGCACACTGCATTCTTACTGTAGAAAAACAGTGGCATTTTAGTCTCTCAATCAATATGTTATCTGAAACGGAGGGTGGTATCTGTCCCATAAGTATTGCACAAGTTCCATACTTCAAGTTTTATCTATTTAAAACAAGATTATTTTCTTTGCTTAGATGTTTAATTCCAGATATTTAAGTTTAAGATGTCTAAGTACTTCTTTAAAATCCTCTGTACACTTCCTTACTAATGTCCTCCTGGAGACAGTTTGCAAGCTGTAATTGAAAGCATGTTTTCCATGTGCTCTTGACCTATCAAGATTGTTGTTTAGATTCTTGAAATCTGCTCTTTATTTTTATCAGTGTATTTTTGAAGATAAGATGGACAGAGATACTCAACCAGTATTAGAGGGAGCTGCTGGCCATTATGTTGATAAGTAACATATGATTCATATTACTAAAAGGCCTTTATTGTACGTTAGGGTTTCTGTTGAACATTAAAAAATGGACATGCTTTAGAAAATAGTGCCTTTGTACCCTTGTAAGAAAAAAAAAATCCACACCGGAAGTTAAGAAAATAGCTGGCAATTCAAATATGCTTAAAGAGAAAGTACACCCAAAAATAAAAATATAAATAAAACCATTTATCAACCCTCATATTGTTCTAACCCAGAATGACTTGTTTTGTGGAACACAAAAGGAGATGTTATGATAGCCTCAGTCACCATTCACTTTATTTAATGTACAGTAAAAAAAGATGCAATGAAAGTTAATGGTGACTGAGGCTATTCTGCCCATAGCATCTTCTTTTGCATTCTATGAAGGCAAGACAGTTATACATGAACAACATGAGGATGAGTAAATGATGACAACATTTTCATTTTTGGTTGAACTATCCCTTTAAGTCAGTTAAACATAAAATAATTAGTCTGCAGTTGTATGGACATGTGAGTTTGTGTGCGGCTGACTTTCTTTATGCATGTGCATATGCAGTGCTGGGTAGTAACGGATTACATGTAATATGGATTAAGTAATCAGATTACAAAAATCAAGTACTTGTAATTGGATTAAATTACATTTTTAAATACTTGTAATCAGACTACAGTTACTTTTTTATAGATAACATGATTGCATATTAATAAGGCACTGGCAATAAATTGTTAATAATTTATTGATCAAGGGGTCTGGGTAGCTCAGCGAGTAAAAATGCTGACTACCACCCCTGGAGTCACGAGTTCGAATCCAGGGTGTGCTGAGTGACTCCAGCCAGGTCTCCTAAGCTACCAAATTGTCCCAGTTGCTAGGGAGGGAGGGTAGAGTCACATGGGGTAACTTCCTCGTGGTCGCTATAATGTGTGGTTCTCGCACTCGGTGGGGCACGTGGTGAGTTGTGCGTGGATACTGCGGAGAATAGCGTGAAGCCTCCACATGTGCCACGTCTTCGCAGTAACGTGCTCAACAAGCCACGTGATAAGATACTTGGATTGACGTCTCAGACACAGAGGCAACTGAGATTCGTCCTCCGCCACCTGGATTGAGGTGAGTCACTACGCCACCACGAGGACTTAGAGCGCATTGGGAATTGGGCATTCCAAATTGGGGAGAAAAATGTAAAAAAAATTACAATTAAAAAAATATTGATAAAAGTATTGATCATTTTCATATCAATATCATCATATTATAATTTCTTACCCTGAAGCACAATAGTCTGACAGATGAACATTTTGAGCATGTGCTCCTTTTACGTTACAACAGTAAGATATGCACCTCATGGAATAGGTGATGGACTATTACTAAGTAGTTAGGGTTAAAAGTAAGCGTGTCAGAATTTTGAGCTGTTAGCTTTGACCTAGTAATGTCATTGTTGTTGATTTTATGGTAATTACTGTTTGTTCATGTAATGTTTCTGTTGTTTTATGCACTTAATATGAAGTAGTTTAGAATTAGTTTTAAAATTTATTTTTATTATTTATTAGCAATGGTGTGCTGCTCACACGCTGAACTTAATTGCTTCAAAGGACCTAGTGGATACCATCTCCAAGGGTCCTGTCCACAGGATACACAATAGTTCAAAAAATGGAATACATTTTTCTTCTGCTTTGTACTTTTATGTTTAAATGATTATCCTACTCAAATGCATGTGACATAAAATAAAACAGAATCAGGTTGAAAGTGATCCAAAAGAAATCAGATTAGATTACCCCAAAAATGTAATCTATGAGATTACGTTACTGATTGCATTTTTTTTTTTGTCTTGTAATTTGTAATCAGTACCTGATTATAATTACAATTCACAAGTAATCCGTCCAGCACAGCGTATAAGTGTGTGTGTGTGTGTAACTTTGTGTGTGTATGGATCCTTATATGTTGGTAGCTAAATTGAGTTTGTATATGTGCATTCTTAAAACCCCTCCCCCTGTTTAATTCAATGCAAAAACACTTCCTTTTCCACCCTGTTCTTGTCATAACATATTTCCTTTTCCTCCTGGATCCAGACACTAGACTGGCTCAGCAGAACAGGACGGGTTTTGGGTTTCCTCTAGAGGACTGAGGGTTTCACAATCAATGAACATTTAGCTGATTTTTATTGACCATAAAGTTCCGTTTTACCTTTGTGGCATTTAATTCATGCTAACATCTTGAAGGTTTGTATAATGATCAAAGGATGACATTAGAATAGTGTGCTTAAATTATAATGTAGCTTTTTAAGGTTTCTTTTGACAGTGTTTTTTTTTTTTTTTTTAAAGATGGCTTTGGTGGGCAAAAAATTGTGACAAATTTATAATTCTTGGGTGACCTGGTAGTTCCCTATCTGTCACTCTCTCGACGTTGTGTCGATGTAGTGACACTAGGGGTCACTCTTGGGAGCCCTAAACACCTCTGATCTTTGAAAAAAGGCCAATGGGAATTGGCGAGTGGAATTTGCATGCCACTCCCCCGGACATAAAAGGAGCTGGTATGCAACCACTCATTCAGATTTTCACTTCGGAGCCGAGCGGTTCTATTCACTGAAGCTGAATTCATCCGCGAGTTCATTCACCTCACCTGCTGGATTTTATGCCGTATTTCAGCGGCTTCTCCCCCTCTGCACCCGTGGAGTGCAGAGAACGCCCCTGGGCGCTTCGGCAGAATAACAAAAAGAGTATATTCTAAAAAGAGTATATTTTCATTCTAAAAGAGCGGCACACACGGAGCGTCTTTTTAAAGATGATTTTCCGTTTGTGTGTTATTCCTGGTTGCGGTCATTATCTCTCCGCTTCTGATGGCCACGATCGCTGTCTTACGTGTCTGGGTGCTGCCCACGTGGAGACATCGTTCGTGGATGGGTCTTGTCCTCATTGCGAGAACATGACCATGACAACGTTGCGGTCATGGCTTGCATTCGTAAGAAAGGCCGTGCCGGTTAGCACTGGGGGCGATTTGGGAACCTCAATGGGAGCACCTCCGCTGGGTAAACCCCCACGGACCTCCCATTCCCCAGCATGCTCACTTGCCACGGTTGGGCTCTCGGATGAGACCGCCGGCTCGTCTCACGGTGAGTTCGGTGAGTTCGACCTCTTATTCGGAGCCCGGGAAGATGATGAATTATCGAGTGCAACATCGGAGAGCGGGTTCGTCCACTCTGATGCGGACACGTTGGCTGGGCTCCCTCCTTCGGGTGTGGTCGCCCAGTCTCAGGCCGATGCAGAGCTGATGGACATGCTTTCCCGGGCAGCCGTGAGCGTCGGGCTGGAGTGGAACCCTCCACTCTCCCCTGAACCCTCGCGGCTTGATGATTGGTTCTTGGGCCCAGAGTGCCGCTCACGGCCACGCCCCACCCCTGTCCCTTTCTTCCCGGAAGTGCAGGAGGAGCTGACAAGATCGTGCACCTTCTATTGCCCGATCCTGATCTTTCAGCTTTCCTGCTCTCACTACCCTCGATGGTGGGGTGGCCAAGGGGTATTCGGTGATCCCCCAGGTGGATAAGGCGCTCGCGGTGGATAAGGCGCTCGCGGCATCCCATTTTCGCAGGTTTGGTGCTCCAGCGGCGGACCCCCGCCCCTGCGCGCCCAGCTGTGGCACAAACACGGTCACACCGGGTTGGCTCCGACGGACTGCGGGGACGATGTTCCTCCTCCCCCCTCCTCAACCAATCTTATGGTGGGTATCAGGAGCCAGGTAAGTGCTTCGATGTCCCTGGACTCAGCATGGCCACGGGGCTCGAGCCCCCGCGTTGTGGCACCTCATGCTCTGCCCTGCCGTGAGGCCCCACCCGCCAGTACGTCCGACGTGATTATCCCCTTGGTCCCCCTTGCCCGGAGTTTGGACGCGTGGCTTGCGCTTTCCAACCCGTCACGATGGCTGACCTGGACCGTCTGACTCGGCTACGTGATTCAGTTCGCCATGCGCCCGCCCAGGTTCAGCGGCGTCCGTTTCACCTCGGTGAAGGGTGAGAACACCGCTACCTTGCGTGTGGAGATCGGGACCCTTCTGCACAAGGGCGCGATAGAGCCTGTCCCTCCAGCCGAGATGAAGAAAGGGTTTTACAGCCCTTACTTCATCGTACCGAAGAAAGGCAGTGGGTTGCAGCCAATCTTAGACCTGCGAGTTCTGAGCTGGGCCTTGCACAGACTCCCGTTCAAGATGCTGATGCAAAAACGCATTTTAGTGAGCGTCCGGCATCAAGATTGGTTCGCGGCGGTAGAGCTGAAGGACGCGTAATTTCATGTCTCAGTTTTACCTCGACACAGACCCTTCCTGCGGTTTGCTTTCGAGGGCCGGAAGTACTAGTACAAGGTCCTCCACTTCGGCCTGTCCTTGTCCCCTCACGTCTTCACGAAGGTCGCAGAGGCAGCCCTTGCCCCACTAAGGGAAGTGGGCATCCACATACTCAACTACCTCGACGACTGGCTGATCCTAGCTCACTCTCGAGAGTTAGTGTGCGAACACAGGGACCTGGTGCTCAGGCACCTCAGCCGTCTAGGGCTTCAGGTCAACTGGAAAAGGGCAAGCTCTCCTCGGTTCAGAGCATCCCTTTTCTCGGCTTGGAGTTGGACTCAGTCTCGATGACGGCGTACGCCTTGACCGAGGCACCCCTAGGTATAGACGCAATGGCACATAGCTGGCCCCCTGGACTACGCAAATACGCATTTCCCCCCAGTGAGCCTACTTGCACAGACCCTGTGCAAGGTCAGGGAGGATGAGGAGCAGGTCATCTTAATAGCACCCTACTGGCCCACCCAGACATGGTTCTCAGACCTCACGCATCCCCCCCCCCGCCCCCCGGCAAATTCCCTTTAGGAAGGACCTTCTTTCTTACCATCTGGTACCCGCGACCAGACCTCTGGAATCTCCAAGTCTGGCCCTTGGATGGGACATGGAAGACCTAAGTGGCCTACCGCCCATTCAATCCCTACAGACCGCGTCTCATCCCCTCATGGGACCTCTCTGTAGTCCTTCGGGGTCTACAGGGAGCCCCCTTCAAGCCCCTGGAGTCAGCTGAGCTTAAGGCACTCTCTTTGAATACTGCCATCCTGACTGCACTCACTTCCATCAAGAGGGTAGGGGACCTGCAGGCGTTCTCTGTCAGCGAAACGTGCCTGGAGTTCGGTCCGGGCTACTCTCACGTGATCCTGAGACCCCAACCACACTATGTGCCCAAGGTTCCCACGACCCCGTTTAGGGATCAGGTGGTGAACCTGCAAGCGCTGCCCCAGGAGGAGGCAGACCCAGCTTTAGGGTTGCTGTGTCCGGTGCGTGCTTTACACATCTATTTGGATCGCACGCAGAGCTTTAGAAGCTCCGAGCAGCTCTTTGTCTGCTTTGGTGGACAGCGGAAAGGAAGCGCTGTCTCCAAACAGAGGATTGCCCACTGGGTCATTGACGCCATCGTGATGGCATATCACGCTCAGGAATTGCCGCCCCCCGTGGCGCTATGAGCCCACTCTACTTGGAGTGTAGCGGCCTCCTGGGCCCTGACCAGTGGTGCCTCTTTGGCAGACATCTGCAGAGCAGCAGGCTGGGTGACACCCAACACCTTTGTGAGGTTCTATAATCTCCGGGTTGAGCCAGTTTCGTCCCGTGTGTTGTCAGGTCTGAACAGGTAAGATCCAGGACAGCTGGCCAGGTGTACCGCTTGCATATAGCACCTTTCCCCTCCCATGAGGTGAAGACATGCGCCTTTGACTCCCATTCGTGTTCACAAGTTGTGATCCCTGGATGATTTTCCTCCTTAGCCCTGTGGCAGACGAGTTTGCGGAGAAACTCGCTGCCAGCCCAGTACATGTGCTAACTAAGCCCCATACTGGGGTAGGTGCTCCACATGCACTGGTTCCCCATAGGTGGCCCCATGTGATATATCTTCCGCTAAATCGTTTCCCTGTCGGTAAACTGCATCTTCCTTGGGCAGAGGCCCCCCCCCTCCCTTCTCTGGGTGGTGTGGTCTCCGCAGTGTTTTTCCCTTGGGAGTGACACCCCCCGATGTAGACATTTATGGCCCCCAGTCAGTTAACAAATTCCACTCTTTTTGGGGAGAAATAAGAGGAAAAGAGGCCACGGCTGGGCTAGCCTGTCCCTATTTGTTGGGCAGTCGACTTGTTCCCGAAGGACCGTTCGACGCTCATAAGAGTGTTGGGGGAGGTTACGTGACGGCCTGGTGCGATGGCTACGAGGCACACAGAGGTCTGCACGTCTTGCACCGCTAGTCCACGTAATACAGTTCAGTAGTCGTGGCATTTTGTATAGGGACCCCTAGTGTCACTACATCGACACAACGTTGAGTGAGTGACAGATAGGGAACGTCCTGGTTACTTTCGTAACCTCCGTTCCCTGATGGAGGGAATGAGACGTTGTGTCCCTCTTGTCACAATGCTGAACTACCCGCTGAAACGGCCGGGACCTTGTCTCGGCTCCTCAGCACAAAACCTGAATGAGTGGTTGCATACCAGCTCCTTTTATACCCGTATGTCCGGGGGAGTGGCGTGCAAATTCCACTCGCCAGTTCCCACTGGCCTTTTTTCAAAGATCAGAGGTGTTTAGGGCTCCCAAGAGTGACCCCTAGTGTCACTACATCGACACAACATCTCGTTCCCTCCATCAGGGAATGGAGGTTACGAAAGTAACCAGGACGACATTGTCTATGTTCGTAATCGCATACTAATGTACTACTCTTACTATTTCTGCAGTATACAGTATACTGTATTTATCGTGCACAGTTTGCACAGTTTATGCATGAAATACTCCGATTACCTACTATATATCTGTCAAAATGTGCAGTATACAACAGAGAACATTGCGTGAGATACTGTCCTTAGGGATGGGAATCATAAGGAATTAAATTATTTCAGTTCCTCTTCACAATTCCAGTTACTTAGAGGTTCCATTAATGATTCTTACTTTTAAGGAAGAAATATTTGTAAATGAGAAAGGGATTTTTTTTTATTGAATTTACTGCCTTTATCTGTCTGTTGTCAAATGATGTGATAATTTCAGATTTCAACAGAGCAGATATAACAAATCAAATTCTTATGGAGTTAATTAACAGAGGTTCGGGAGGTGCATGTTAATTTTAATCTGACAAATCACAGCCCACGAGCAGGGGTATATAAGCCGCTGCTTACCTGCTTCCTGTGACAACCCTCCTGACATCCCACCTCCACCCCATCTCTACATTCTCTAGATTCATTATCTAAATAAGTAAAGTCCGGGGGGAAATCAGGACTCGAGTCGAGTCTCGAGCTCCGAGCCCTCCAGTATACGGACAGCAAGCCAAATACGTTTACTGCTTCAACACAAGATTATATTAACATACGAACTACTGAACCAAAAGATGTGATTACACAGACTTGATAATGACTTTTCAAAGGCTTTTTAGAGGCATAAATTCAATCCAATAATTGGTCTACACTAGTTGCACTGTATGTTTCACAATGTAGATTCAAAAGAACTGGTTCATAAGACTCATTCATTTGGAAATCATACTACACTGGTCGCGCTGGGTAATTTGCGCAGTAGATTCAAAAGAGCCATTTCATAAGAGTCGTGCTTTCGGAAATCGGACTACACTGGTTGTACTGTACTGTTTCGCGATGTAGATTCAAAAGAACCGACTGGTAAGAGTCATTCATTCGGGAATCGTACTACACTCCACTGGGTGTTTCGTGCTGTAGGACCTACTGGTCCTTATATTTGTTGTTCGACGGCACATCTCATTATAGGTCAGGTCTTCATTCTTTCTTTTAGAATCTAAAGCAACATTTAAGTTTCAGAGTCTGGCTTTTGGCCAAATCCTATAAGGACAACCCACTACCTTGACCTGTGCTGTTATAAATATAGTTTAGAGTTCAAGGAGTCAGTGTTGAGAATGTTCTAAGAATTGCTATTACAAAGCTGTGTAACTTTGCTCACCAGCCATGACATCACATTACAGGCCCTCTGTGTTGTTCACTTACTATTGGATGAAAAGACTTTGAGTTGGTTAACCTGCTTTTTCACCTGGCACTGTGATTGGGCCTTGTTGTGACAAGCGAAAGGACGTTTAGAGATAGACAATCTGTAGGTCATTACCTCTAAATGAAAGCCTGTGATCTTTGTATAAAACTCTTCTGCTAATGGGTAACCATGTGTCCACTGTAATTTCCTTTTGATGTGCAAATGCCACAATGATCCAGGAGTCTTAACTCTCTCCAAACGTCCATGACAGGCACTTTTAATTAAGGGGTAGAAAAAGCTTCACTGTAGACTCCCCTCATCTGTTTCACATTTTGTCCACCGAACGACTGTAAAAGAACACTGCAGCCCCTGTCATATCAACTCTCCCTCTAATGTGTAAAAGAAGTCCAGAGGTCTGATTATCATTCCGTCAAAACATATGAGCTGGGGTCAGACCTGTCTAAGCATTGACTCAGAGTCCTCTGCTAAGTAGCCTAATCCACGTTCAGTATAACTAAACCCAGTATGTGAAGCGCTGCTGTAGCCTCAACCAAAGCCAGATGTTCCTGAGCGCTACCTTTTTCAAACATCTGCACATCTCCACATCGCTTTATCCCTTCATAGACAGTGCAAAGCTGTTGGGTCGGTGGTGACCTGTACAATCTCACAAAGGAGCACCTTCTCTGTCTTTTCTGAATCGCTTTGTGGAGATTAGGATGGTCAACTAACAGCTAGGCCTTTTGGTCTGTACAAGTGCCATCTCGATCCTCAGAAATGTTTAATAGAGTTTGGTTTGAAGTTGGACCCTCAAGTCTGTACCATTAGTAGGCCTAGTCATTTTTAAACTTTTACACCTGCTTGGTTGTAATTTCTGTGCTCCAAAAGTGTCATAGAAGTACCACAGATTAACATGGTTGCTTCTGCAATTGTGCTTTTCATCTAACATTTGCTTTTATGGTTAGATTTAAGGTTTAGGGTAGGGTGGTAGGTTTTGTTGATTTAAAACTCAGTACAGCATTAACATTCAAGACCTCATCTTTTAAGGAGAAAATTTAAATTGCTCTTAGCGCCACACAGGGGAAGTTTCACCTCGGAACTGTTGAGATACGTGTAAGGAACCATGTCATATAATTTGGCATAAATGTTGCCATAGTCACAAATTTCATGAGATAATAAAAATCATAATTCCATTTAGAAAAGTAATACAACAACTTTCCTCAACAAGCTGCACATCACCTAATAGTGAGCCCATTTACATGCACACCAATACGCTGATTACTTCCAAAAATCAGCTTTTTTATAAAATTCGACAAAGAAAGAAATCCGAGTTGACATGACATTCGAAATAATCGTGCTATTCTCTGCTTTTGACGTCAACCCGTGCAGAGGCATGAGCACAACACATGCACACATTGGATAAGCCGATAAGAATGCTGGTAAAAGTGTTAACATGCCATACGCGAAATCAGGGTAATCTGTAAAACTCTACCCGTGGTGACCGGTTTATTCTTAGGCCATTTATGACCTAACACAATAAACCGTTTATTGAGTTTACCACACGTTGTCGGCTTATTAAGCCTAATCGATGTAACAACTTGCAAGTAAACGCGCTCTGTGACTTTGCAACATCCCACAACAATCTTAGCATAATTTCAGAGATTGTGAATATAAACAGAGGTAGGATCATTCACGGGGTGCAAAACCCCCATATCAAGTGGTACTGGATCGGTTGACATTTTACTAACATGAGTGATGAATGCGTGTTGGGTTAACAGAGTTAATCCTGCACTAGTAGTTTGTGTACAGAGGCTAAGTAGAGCAGATTAACCTGTAGCCTTCCTTTCTATTCGAGTTCCCCGACTATATACACAGTTCCACTTTCCTTTCTAAAGTTGACTTCACAAATGTCTTCTCAGCTTTCTATCCATTCAGTTGACTCGTAGGTCACTTGCATTTGACTCTTTGACAAAAGACTGCGTCTTCTCAAACATTCTAAAAAATGTAAAAAAAAAAAACATCAGTGCAAACAGTCTTGCCAAACAAAGCAGTAACAGTACCAGTGTCACTGGTTAAGATAAATCAATGACATACATTCAAACTCAGATTAGTTTTACACGAACACAGTCTTCTGTGGAACACAAGTTTTTTAAGGAATGTTCATGCTGCTCTTTTTCATAATCGATTCCATATTTTTTTAAACTTTCATCACTGAATCTCTTTGCACTTCCACATATTCAAACTTGGCGTGTCACATTCGATTACGAAACACATGAGATCCATTGCCATTTGGTGTCGCCACGCAGCAACATTTGAGTATGTGGAAACGCAAATGAGATTTGAGAGCTATGGTGGAGGGCAAGAGTTTAGTGAATAACGACTTAAATATCAGTCAAAAAGCTAATGTATGGCTTCAGAACACTTGGAATATGGCTCATGAGTCATATGGACTACTTTTATTGTGCTTTATGATGCTTTTTGTATTTTTTAGAGCTTGACAACCCCTGGTCACAACATGATGACAGAATTTTCATTTTTGGGTGAACTATCACCTTAAAGACTGTACTAAAAAACAGATCATGCAGAATGTCAGATGGTTAAACATGGTGTGATAACAATCACTGCTTCCATCACAAAACCACTCCATACCTCAGTCCGTCCCCAGATGTCCTTTAGAGACACACAACATTCCACTCCATTGTTGTCCAGCAGCTGCATTGCACTGCTTTCTGCCTGTGTGTCTTATATCTTCATGTCTTTTGTGGGCCACAGTGTGACAATGTGACTGAGGGACAGAGAGGTAGTGTAATAGCATCACCCATATTCCTTTCCCTTGTTCTGCTTCGTTGATTGCTTCCTCTCTCTTTACTTGATGTGTTAAAAGCACACAGTGGCGAGAGACAAAGGGATGCTTGACCTTTGACCTTTGGGCAAAATGCAAGCCTAATCTGAAGTTAGAATCCTTGGTTGTCATTGTTTTTTCCCAGACAGAGAATAATTGCAACTTTGGTTACCGAGGTCAGAGCCGTTATTCCGTTTACCAATAGATGTGAGTGTGTGTGTGTGTGTGTGTGTGTGTGTGTGTGTGTGTGTGTGTATATGTGTTTGTGTGTCTAGGTGCTACTCTCTATTCACACACAGACACACACACAGCCCACCCAGGGAAGGTTGCACAGATTGTCTGCTGACCCCTTTTTCACCTTTACTAGACTCTGCAATTATCTCCCTTTAGCTCTTTACAGCAAAGGTACACAGATTACTTGGATCTTTGTACCTCGAGTTGGCATATATTGAGAGCACGGTGCGGTGGATTTTACCAGAATAGACCCAGTTTTAAATTTCTCTTTCCCTTCCCACTTATCAGTTACTGTTCTCACTGTGTAACCCAGACCAGTAACAGTGTAGAATGATGAAAACTAGGAGCCACAGTCACAGTAAGGGAGCCATGTTAGTAATATTCTCATAAATATATAGAGTAAAACATTATGGCATTAAAGGAAAATTCTGTGTTAAATGCAAAGTTAATGATACATCTTTAAAATATCTATTGACAGCATTTTAGGCTGACAAACTGAAAATACTTTTTAACACATTGACAGTAACATGCTTACAATGGAAGTCAATGGGACAAGTGAATAACGGTTGCCCCATAGACTTCCATTATAAAAGTATTTATGTATAAAAGTTAATTTGACAAATGAATGTATGATTTGAAGTTATTTTCTGCCTCAAATGCTAATGTTAGAAATTAACTTGTTTTTAACCCAAAATATAAATGTTTTGTTAATATAACGGTTTTTAAAAGTTACACCTTTAGTATTGTTATCCATAATTAATACATCAATATTACACAAATAATTTCATTATTCTTTTTATAATTTTTTTTTTTTACATTTATTTGTATCTTATTTTTCATTATAGAGGTTTAAGTGATAATTTTCATGTAATTTCATGTAATGAGTCAAATCAAAAACAGAAATGCAGCTACATGGACTGCTGTACAGAATGTTTTAATAAATGTCATGATATTTTATTGTGGAGGAATAATGACATATTTTGGTTAACACCCTTTATAAAATATTTACAAACTCTTTACATGACATCAGTCTCTCAAATGGAACATTTACATAGTACACACAGAAACATAATATGTACAATGAGGTAGATACAGCTTATTGGTTGTATAAAATACAAATCACTGAATACATGAAAAATAACTTAAATAAAACTGGGAATGAACATAAATTAAAGTTAGCACCTGTACAATTCAAAAATATATTTATTTACATTACAATGCTCAAAATACAGCTATTCAAATAGGAATGCATTTTAGGTATGAAGCTGTCTTGTACAAGCCATATGAAGTATTAAATGTCCTGTACAGAGAAATTAGAATAATGTAAGAATGTTTCTGAATACAGTTAATTACAATGACTAGGAAAATATGAAACATTTGTCCAATCAGTTTTGTGCTTATTTTGACAATCCAGTATCACTATTTTAAATGTGAGTGGTAGGGTAACCAACGAGGCATTCAATGTCCAATAGCTATGATTATGGTTATGCTATTCCAGTTAAGGCTTCCGGTAAAGTTCTGATTTTGAGCAATCTTGTTCCAAAATGACATAATATACAGACTTATTCACTCAACGTTCAAATTAATTTACATTTCCCCATTAGTTTCAATAGCACATTTACCTACAGCCACAAGACTCCACTACCATGTCCTCATACTGCTTGTATACAACATTATTTCCTGCATCAATGTAAAGTATACTGATGGGGCTGAGTTTTGATGGGACACAGCAACTGGGAGGCATGTTGCTGGGGTTCATTGAGTTCATAAGGGTTTGTATGATGGCATGATTGGTCGGCTCCAGGTGTGATCGGAGGGGAAAGTCACAGATGCCCTCACAGTGATAAGCCTCATAGTCTAATGGAGCAATAACCCAATCATCCCAACCCAGCTCCCTGAAGTCCACATGCAAGGGCTTCTTGCTGCATCTAGATTTGGTCTTTTTGCCATGCCTCTTGCCGTGTCGGTTTGGTAAAGTGGTCCTTCTCTGTCTGGATTTCAAGTGAGGTCCTTTCTCCTTTCGGGGATCATCAAGTCCCCACAGTTTAAGCTTCTCCCTCTTTTCATAAAAAAGGCTTTGCCTCTTTTTTGACTTTGTGAAAACAACCAGTATGGCTTTCTTTTGTTGCGGACGACCATATCTGTGAAATCCAAGATATTGCAAGTCGATTTCCCTCTCTGGATTATCTAGTGTTGCCTTGAGCTCTAAACAGAAGTGGATGCCGTGAGAGTAGAGGTGCCGTTCCTTAAAAATCTCCCATACATCAAAAAACTCCCATTTTGGTTTATGTGCATCCTCCAGATCCAAGGTTTTGGAGTCTAGGACGATGTGTGACTGACAGGAGAGAAGCTGTATCTCCACTGGGCCCGTCTCTGATGCCCGGAAGGTTGCAGATATCTTTGTGTATATCCTCAGTTCAGCACCCAGGAGCTCAACGTTTTCAGAAAGGGTTAATACATCAAACAAGTACTTCTGTCTCCATAGAGGGGAGTTCAAAAGGTCATCTGTGACAAAGAGCAGAAATATTTGTTGTCATATTGGCTTTACATTAATTATGATATTAGTTTAGAAAGGCACATGTAGGAAAGAAATGTGAATGCAAATGTGACTAATGTTGAAACTATTTGTTTATATGATGGGTTTGATAATGATAAAAAAAAAAATGCTGGGTTTTTAATCAAAATTAAAAGGTTTAGAATAAAAAAAAAAAAAAAGAAGGTTTTTTTCTCTCTCTCTTGTCAAATAATCCCTCAAGTAATCCCAAGTAATGCTACTTGGGATTTATATAATAAAGTGGAACATGCTCTAAAAAGGCTTTAAAAATCAAATAAGATCTAACTGGATAAATTGAAATTCAATTCTTTATTCATTATTTTCCAGAATTTAAGTTTATATTAGAAAAGACAAAATTAAATCCACTGTAAACCCTAAAGTTGTCATTACTGGAAATATCAAGTTGCCTTAATTAAGTATTACTTGAAATGTCAGCTTTTGGGCTCATAACTCAAATATTTAAGTTCATTGAACTTGAGACTTTATGTGTTAATAAGAAAATTGAGGGTATGGGGAATACCCATAATGTTTTACTCTTGAATTATTTAATTATGTTTCCTTGGTCAAAGGGAAGTTATGGGGCCATTTAAATAGTTGTATTTAAGAATTCATGAAGGTTTTAGCTCATTGTAGTATTATTTATGTTGTTTTGTTGCAAATAGTTGTTTGTGTGATGCCACTATTAGGGTGATCAGTGTCCCATTTGGTCAACTTGGACCCTGTTGACTAATTATTTTTGTGCATGTGAAGTTAAGGTGCAGGTATATATGCATTTCTTTGGAGAATTAAGTTTATTTAATGACTGACCTAGAATCAGTTATGATCTTTTGTTGAGCTGTGCTATTGTTTGATATAAAATTGAATCAATTCAATTAAAATTATTAACAACAGCAGAAACAATATTTAAACAGTAAATCTGAGTTATCTACTTGCATCTAGTTAACCTAGTTAAGTACATTCTATATAAACACCAAGTTAATTGAACTTAATTACATAAGTTCTGGAGATGCCATAACTCAATTCAACTGAGGGAACGAGTTTAATCAATCAAATGAGTAGAGTCAACTTATTAGGGTTTTCAGTGTAATATAAACAGAAAAATGTAACGTTGATGGTAAATTATAAAAAAAAAGTTCTAAAGCATTCTTGTTTGCTATCATTGATTGCTAATTATAATAGAACCTCCATTAGCATTCCTTTAAAATTTGTTCGACAATTACATTTTTATTTATTTTTTAAATACTAAACCTGTACCATGTACCATGAACTTAATGAAAAAGGGATGACAAACTTGGAAATGCAGAGGCAGTACACAACCACACAAACCACACAATTGCGTGGGGGGGGGGGCCTGCCCCGTGAAGGAAAGCTCCGCAAAAACCGCTTGAGGGGTGACATGTTGTTCTGAGTACATGTGCGGATACGCTGTTGTCTGCGGTCTCAGAGCAGTTCACGTTAGAAGCTGTCGGGTTTGGATCAGTAGGACTTTGGGTTCGGGTTTGTAATTATGAAAAAAATATACAGGCCTTCCGAACTTGTTTCGCCCACGTGCTTTCACTCACACAGATACCCGAATGGATGAGTTAGGGGCCGTTCACACAAAAGTGTTTTTGTGTGCATTTGCTCTGTTTTCCATTGTTTTTCTATGTAAAAGCACTGGATGAATGTTCTTGGCTGCTGCACTGTGTCTTGCTGTTTCTTCAGTGTCTCACGCAGGACCTGCACATTTTTAGTACTGTGTCAAGTTAAAAAGAACTTCAGGTTTCAAAACCACACATTGAGACACCTGCGTTCTGTTTCATCCATTGCTCTGCATCTTGATTGTTTTTAGGTGTCACAAATATTTAGCTAACATTCTGAACAAGTTCTGGTTGTAAAGAGGTGACTGTTACAATGTTTAATATTATTCCAGATTGTTCTGCACCAAGCAAATTTTCAGCACTTGATAAATGGCAATGATTTTTTCCTATTGCTCTAGTGCGCTGATGGGCTGCCATGCCTTATCGAATGTTGCCTAATGCTTACATAAAATACAGCCTTTTTCAACATGGTGAACAATACACTGCAGCATCAGAATATAAGCTCCAGATGAAAGTAAAGTAAATAAGACAGAAATATATTACCAGTGTATACAACAAGTCAACAAAGTAATAATATGACAAACTGGACAACAATAAATAATTGTTGGGTTATAATATTAATAAATACTGTAACAACGGAATTCCAAAATGTTACTGGGTGAAGTAGTTTTGCACACCTTGTTCACAAAAAATAAATAAATAAATAAAATTTAAGTAAATATTGCTTTTTATCACTGTATTGTGGAAAAACTGGAAAACATGTATTAATTATCTTTAACTAGATTTTTATTTAATTAAACATTTTGAAGGTACTTGGCCACAACGGCT
Source organism: Myxocyprinus asiaticus (assembly GCF_019703515.2). Classification (NCBI taxonomy): domain Eukaryota; kingdom Metazoa; phylum Chordata; class Actinopteri; order Cypriniformes; family Catostomidae; genus Myxocyprinus; species Myxocyprinus asiaticus. The sequence goes on along the minus strand of NC_059377.1, from coordinate 33,489,403 downwards.
GATATGATGAATTTAAAATTATGATTTAAAATACTTTGTCATTTTTTTTAGAAAATGTGTTCGAAATGGGGCCCCGGGTTGGTTGCTTGCTTGCTTGGGGCCCCTGTGCATAGGCATAAGAGTCGGTTTGTGGACAAAAGATCCAAGAACTGGCAATTCCTAGAAATCAAAGCAACTAACCTTGACCCTCGTCCACAAAACTCGTGATGGTGTTTGCTGCTTTTGATGAGCGGAAAAAACTTGCGTTCAGCCCCAGTTTCTCAGCCGCAGAAAAAGTCTTATAGATAGAGATCATGTAATCGTGAGGTTCAATTGAATCCTTTATCGCCCGCTGTGACTGTCTGTCTCCAGATAACGGTGATGCTGCGAGTATACCTTTGCCATATTTTGCTCTTCTTTGGCCGTCGGCAGGCGCGGGTTTGCCGACTTTAGTGCCTTTGGATGCAGTTGGAAACAGAGGGTTCATTGTGTGAACGCACAGAAAATACAAAATTAAAGTAAAAGTCAAAAATAGTCTAGACACTTCACAAGCACACATCTTGTAAATGCACAAGAAAAAAACAACGACGTGCTTGGAAAAAACACGAACACATCACATGTGTGTGGAGGTCTGTGATGTCAGGAGCGCAGACTGAGACCACCTCACTCTGAAGAACAGCCTCTTTTAAGTACGGTCATGACATTATTAGCTCCCACTCATTCCACGGGCCACTAAAACTACACTTTAAAGAGATCTACCTCCAACTGTTTGACAAGGCATTACTTTCCTCTTCCATGCCTCCGTACCTTTAAATATGCTCAATTTGAACAGTAAATATGCATAGCCTATGTATTCATATTTTATAGGCTGTCCAATCTAACGTGCCACATAACTTTAAAATAGCAAACGGAAAATAATCGTTAGAAAGAATTTAATTGTGCAATTTGTTCTTTATTTCGCTCCTTTAACTTGACAGATTGTGTTGTGCTGCGCAGGTGTAAGGGGTCGTTCACACCAAACACATTTTACGTGCGTTGAATGCGCTAGACGGACGTCTCGCTGTTTTTTCAGCGTCTCGCGAGGGAGCGCCGCGTATTTGGGCGCCGTGTCAAGTTATAAACATCAAAAACGCGTCTCGAGTCATGTGTAGCTTTATATATATATATATATATATATATATATATATATATATATATGCCTATAGGCTATAGAGCATATACAGTTTCGGTGTGAGAATTCCGATATGTGGACTTAACCGCCCTCTAGCGGTTTTCAGTGTGTTCCTCTCATGTTTAGTCAGACGGTTTTGGTTAATATTGCTCAGTCAAAGGTTATTGTTTTAGCAAAGCGACACATTTTAGAAGCCATGCATGTTTAGAAGGAAATACCAGTGCTTGTGAGGTAGCAAAATAGTGTAAGCTAAGGGGGCGTTCAAACAGCACACTTATGTGCGACAGAAACAAGACAGAGTAACTGTCTTGTGGATCGGGACGCAGGGGTCTCAAATACACTCTTTTAAGAGTTTTAAAGTTGATACGCTATTAACAACATTTTATGTATATATTTTGACAGGAGGCGTGACTTTACGGCCAAAGGCGTGCGTCTTTCACAAATGTATGCTGCATTCACGTCATGTCGGAATATTTGGACCAAAAATTAATACCGCAGATCTGAGTTAACACTCCTTCATGTAGGCATTTGAGTAGGCATTGGATGAAGTTGTCATGATAACGATGCACGCATAAAAATAGTTCACCCAAGGCAATCAAACTAGAGTAGAGTCTGATGTACTTATCCTCTTGTTTAGTTGTACATCTGGCCTTCCACATCTCTTTCTGTTCTTGTTAGAGCCAGTTGTCCTTTGTCTTTGAAGACTGTAATGTACACCTTTGTATGAAATCTTCAGTTTTTTGGCAATTTCAAGCATTGTATAGCCTTCATTCCTCAAAACAATGATTGACTGATGAGTTTCTAGAGAAAGCTGTTTCTTTTTTGCCATTTTTGACCTAATATTGACCTTATGACATGCCAGTCTATTGCATACTGTGGCAACTCAAAAACCAAAAATTAATATTGCAGATCTGAGTTAACACTCCTTCATGTAGGCATTTGAGTAGGCATTGGATGAAGTTGTCATGATAACAATGCATGCATAAAAATAGTTCACCCAAGGCAGACATTATCTAAAAACCAAAGATGGAGGCTCTGTACCTTTTTATACAGTTTGAGCTATATTAACTACAGACAGTTGTGAGGTAAACAAAAATGCTTGGTTTCCACTGTTATCATCATGTAAAAAAAAAAATAAAAAAAAGACAGCACAAACATGCTAGACTTCATTTTTATTAAGGATATAAAAAGTTATTTGTAGTTCGAACGACAGCAATAGGAATAAATATTTACTTTTGTTAGAAGTAACAGCCATTTTTGTTGTTCTGCAGTAATCATTAAATGCTCTTAGACTTAATAGAGGCAGATTAAAGATTATAGCAGAGGTAGTAATTATGAGAAAGAAAGAAAAAAAAAGCAATGTAATATATTAAAAATATATTTAGAAGGGTGCACTGAGAAGGGCACATGTAATTTCTTCATTTGTTTTAATTGCTCCTAGGCTCCCCTAAACAGGAGGAGTAGACCACTCAGCAGCACAAGCAGACACACAGATGGTGATGAGATAGCTGGACTAGAATCGAAGATGCTGGGGAAGTCCCAGTCTGTGGTGTGGACCACAGGGGATGGCGTGGTGGCTGCTTTGAGTGTAAATGATCTGGACTCAGCCTTCCAGTCATTCAAAGTAAAGGCCAACTTCAGGTTCTCACCTGTAGAAGAAAGTGCAACATTATTGAAAATAATGAAAATTACAGTACATGATGGCAACCCCCCCCCCTCAATCTCGATAACATACTGGATCCAAAGTTAAAACTCACCAAGTGCAAAATGGGAGCAAAAATAGGCTTTGCAAGTAAATTAGTTAATCACCATTTGGCCATTAACTTTTTGAGGAATCACAACATAATAAATAGTTTTAGTCAAGCAGTAATACTGGAATGCTTATCTGAATCTCAATGATACAGCTGACATGCATGATTCAAATCAAAAGACATATAATTAATCTTCTAAAAAAATATCTCCATGACTTGAGCGTCTTCTCACAATTTTTACCTCAGTGGAAAATTTACCATCAGACTTAGGATTAGGGTTTCACAGAGCAACAATAAAACAATCATACAGCAAAGAAATACAAATATATATATATATATGTATGTATTTTAAAAAAATAAATGAGAGGAGACAGCGGCAGACGGGAAGAGAGAGATGCCTGAAGCTGTGTGTTTGTCGACGTTTTAGTGTGAAGTGACTGCTAACAAGCACTGTGTGATATGTGACACTGAAAAGTGTATAGTGTTTGTACAATAAATGTCTACGTGTTGTTAAGCCGGTCCCAACTTGCTCCTTTGCCATCCTTGAATCGTTACACTGGTGCCGAAACCAGGGAAGGAGGAAGGATGTGCTGTCGTGGAGTCCTCACCGCTGCCGTCCGCCAGGAGCTGGAGGAGCGGCTGAGGACCAGTCGACAGCGTGTCCGGGGCTGGCAAGCCCATCTCTCTCTACAATCTCTGCTTTCTCTCTCTCTCTCTATCCCCCCCCCCCCCCCCCCCCATTCTGTTCCCACTCCCAGGCATGTAAGGGTCGGACCCAGGGACCATCTTGATGCGCCAAAGCTCCCTCCCTAGAAATGGTGGGGGATCGGTCACAGCCCCGAGAATTCCCCGGCCTGAGTTTGGCGACGGGGGTATGTGGTACACCAGACCGGTGTGGGACACAGGTGGAACTCATTCACCACTTATCTTCCCGGCCTCGCTCAGCCCAGCCGTCGCTCTCCCTTGCCCTGCTCGCCACATACCCCTGTCACCAAACTCAGGCCGGGGAATTCTCGGGGCTGTGACCGATCCCCCACCATTTCTAGGGAGGGAGCTTTGGCGCAACAAGATGGTCTCTGGGTCCGACCCTTACATGCCTGGGAGTGGGAACAGAATGAGGTGGGGGGGGGGGGGTAGAGAGAGAGAGAGAGAAGAAATATTGTTCCTCAAAACAATGATTGACTGACGAGTTTCTAGAGAAAGGTGTTTCCTTTTTGCAATTTTTGACCTAATATTGACCTTAAGACATGCCAGTCTATTGCATATTGTGGCAACTCAAAAACAAACACAAAGACAATGTTAAGCTTCATTTAACGAACCAAATAGTTTTCAGCAGTGTTTGATATAATGGCAAGTGATTTTCTAGTACCAAATTTGCAATTTAGCATGATTACTCAAGGATAAGGTGTTGGAGTGATGGCTGCTGGAAATGGGGCCTGTCTAAATTTGATCAAAAATGACTTTTTTCAAATAGTGATGGTGCTGTTTTTTATATCAGTAATGTCCTGACTATACTTTGTGATCAGTTGAATGCCACTTTGGTGAATTAAAGTACAATTTCCTTCTGAAACAGCAAAATCTGTACATTATTCCAAACTTTTGGCCACCAGTGCATATATATATATATATATATATATATATATATATATATATATATATATATATATATATATATATATATTGCAAAATACAGTTTCTTGGCATATATTTATGACACATTTATGGGCAATACATTTTCTCAATTCAACCGCCATTGCTAAGTGTGGCCAAAAGTTAATTTTGCACTCTGAGATCATGCTAATTTTAGGATTGTCAGGCTTTCGTAATAAAGGAATGAGATGACCCACCACTGGTAAAGATGGCTAGGTCAGTGTAATTGGCCCAGCAGCCACTGAACGGGATGGTGGTGTTTCCGTAAAGCCCCTCTTTTGGGTTCCCATTTGCATCTTTGAGCACAGCTGAGATTGTTAGACTTGTGACACCCACAGACACACAGTTACCCTGGAAACAGACATGATACACACACATAAATGTTTTTTAATTCTCCCTAATCAATACAGTGTGCATGTTCCCTAGTATCACCTGATATTTGTACGTAAATGTCTGTAGCATATCATAAAATATACTGTTTGTATCAAATATTCTTAATCAAATTAGAAAGTTACTGTCTCACCTCTGAATCAAGAGACATAATGCTGGGCTGCACACTGAGGAGTCCAGGGTTCAATCCAACCACTGGATTAACCACCACCATCAGGGAAGATACAGCCTTGACTGTCTCCACCTGCTGGTTGGCACGAGTCACTTCCTGAGTGGCAACCTGGGATAGAGACAATAGAGCTGTTCAGTCGGTGGACCTTAAAGCTCTGCTTATTGGCATCATCTAAAGATTTAAAAATACAACCATAGTAAGTTTGGTTACATGAGCTGATTAATTTCTTACGTCATTCCAGGATGGGTCACTGGAAGAGGGTGGTGGAGGGATGATGCCCAAAGATGACACGTTGAAGCCGATGGATTGACTCAGATTTCCTGAGACAGCAGCACGGCCCAGTTCGTCAGCGATTTTATTCAGAACCACAAACTGCTGGTCTTCAGCTAAATATGTTCAAAATAGTACAATACAAGAGGAATATAAATACAAACATTTCAGGCATTGTATTGTTGTCTAAATACTGATCTGCATTTATCATACATATTTAGTACTTAAAGGTGAAGTAATTGCTGTGTCTCTAGCGACACCAAACTGAATTGCAAAAATAATGATTGCTTTCAAAGTGGTTTCCCAAACATTTCTGACCATCTACCATTGGTTAGCCAAACAGATATTTCTGCCCAAACTCATCCCATTGATTGAGTCAAAGTTGCTGTATTGGGTTGGTTGGGATACACAACCAAACAGAGCAATGTTTTGATAATGTCACAGAGCCACAGTGTTTACACTTTTTGGGGAAATTAAAGGGATAGTTCACCCAAAAATGGAAAATTTCTTATCATTAACTCACCCTCATGCCATCCCAGATGTGTATGTCTTTCTCTCTTCTACTAACCACAAACAAAGATTTCTAGAAGAACATCTCAGCTGTGTAGGTCCTGTCAATGCAAGTCAATGGTGGCCAGAGCTTTGAAGCTCCAAAAATCACAAAGGCAGCATAAAAATAATCCATACAACTCCAGTGGTTTAATATATGTCTTCTGAAACGTTGCAATCACTTTGGTTGAGAAACAGATCACAAAGAATGTGAAAGTGAAGGTGGAGATTTATAGTAAAAAAGAATTGAAATATTTATCTGTTTCTCAGCCAAAGTGACTGCAATGCTTATGAAGACATTGATTAAAACTCTGGAGTTGTATGGATTACTTTTGTACTGCCTTTATATGCTGCCTTTTAGATCTTGAAATGTCTGGTCACCATTCACTTGCATTGTATGGACCTACAGAGCCAAGATATTTTTCTAAAAATCTTTGTGTTTAGCAGAAGAAAGTCATACACATCTGGGATGGCATGAGGCTGAGTAAATGAGAGAATTTTCATTTTTGGGTAAACTTTCCCTTTAACCTGCGAATGGCTTATAGTAGTCTTTGCATATTAAGATTAATTGAAAAAATTACACACTTCACCTTAGAAATGGTCAGGTCTTACCAGTGGTACTGTTGGTGGATGTCTGGACAGGGGGCTGCCTGATCTCAACCTCCACCGTCAGTCCTGTTGAGCGCCTCCTTCGTGCGCTTACACCCTCACGGACAATCTTGGTAATCCGAATCATGTTCGCTGGTACTTTTAGGAACAAAGCCAGATTGTTAACCAGATTCGTCCCAAAGAACTCTGCCTCTGTCATAGCTGGGAGGTTGAAGGCCAGGAAAAGAACAGGTGAGGTGCGGATTTGGACTGACTCTGAACCACGAAGAAGTACATACATCATTTTGTAGTCTTGGTCAAAGTAGTTGGAACCATGACTGGAGTCAAACCTGGGAACATATTGCCCTAAGGAGTGCAGAGAAAAATCAAGATTAGAAATTAGAAATGCCAATCTGTTGTAGTACTTATTTTCTGTCAGTTACACTAAGGAACTATATTTAAAATCTTTCTAAAAATGTAGTGGAAGTAAAAATCTATTCATGGAGTTGTTGCATTACACATTCAAAAACACTGTTTATGCTGTGCATGTATAAAGTAGGGCTGTCAGTTTGACATGTAGTGATTATTTAAAAAAACAATATGTGAAAAAAATAAATAAATCGTTCCCCGATTCAAATGTAAATTCTATGCAGAATGTTTCTAAAATCCTAAAGTCACTTTTTGTCAGTTCAATGCTTTCCTAAGCCTTAATAATGTAATATCTTTAATATCTTTAAATTATCATCATTTAGGATTTTTTCTCAGAAAATATTGATAAATGTGATTTAATCACAATTAATAAAATGTAAATGCTTTGGTTTTGTAGCCTGCAGGGGGAGCTGTATTAACCTGCATTATCGTAAAGTTCTCTACCTGAATAAGTAGGCTGATGCAGTGTGTAGTCAGTGTTGTCTTTGTTCCACTGAGCATTAGTTGGACCAACCAAACTATTGTTTACATATACGTCAAGCCGCTGAGGGTTTGAGTAAAATACAGCCACCCTAACAGACTGTGGAGAGAAGACATTGGTTTAGGATAATGAGAAAATCCAATTACACATTTCTATGATCATGTATACTGTATATCATCTGAACTAAAACAAAAGAGATACCTGGCTATTTGGATCATACCAAAGACATTTAGTTTTCTGCTTATATGTATAACCCTCGTAAAGTTCTTCTATGGAATGTAAAATATGTTTTAAATTTTAGCCTCAGTCACCATTTGTTTTGATTGTATGGAAAAAAATATGCAATGAAAGTGAATGGTGACTGATTCTAAAATTTTGCCTAGCATCTCCTTTTGTGTTCCATGGAGGAAAGGAAGTCATACAGGAAGAATATGACTGTGAGTAAATGATTTTCTACTATTTTCTACTATTTTCAACAACTATTTCTTTAAGAGTGTGTAACATCTCTAAAATGCGTGTGTCTGTTGTAAGTATTATCAATATAATGGACTAACCTCAGTAGGTTTAGCATTAAGCATCATAAGTCTCAGCTTCTGTGGTGTTGTGCTGGTGAAATAGATGTCAAAGGACTTGTTGGTGGCTACAATGCTATGGAACAGAGACACTCTCTTCTGACAGGTATAACCTGCGCACCAGCCATGGTCTTGTGGGCCTGAAAAACAGTGGATTAATGTTACCATGTTTAGATGAAGTATTATACAAAAATACAGTAAAAATACACAAATTGTGAAACATGTAGCAATCTTAAATATTAAATTCACTTTTTAAAGCAATATTCCGGGTTCAATACAAGTTTAGCTCAATCGACAGCTTTTGTGGCATAATGGTGATTCATTCATTCAGTCCATACAACTCCAGTGTGCGATGAAGACATCCTGTGAATCTGTTTCCTCCACATATTTCTGTCTTTGGTGAGAGTTTGCCAGCTGATGAGAGGAATCTGTTTTGCTTTTAGGTTTCGTTTGATAGTGTCTTTGTAAAGCAGTTTAGGTCTGCCTCTGCTGCGAAACCTTTCTTGAAGTTGTGAGAACAGGATTAGTTTGGGTAGTCGGGGGTCGTCTAGCCAGATGACATGACCAGTCCATTGCAGATTTCGCTGGGCAAGGAGTTCATACATGCTTGGTAAAGTTGCACGCTCAATGATGGAGTTGTTTGGTATGTTTTGCCACCATTTGATGTTCATTATCTGCCGGAGCTGCCTCATCATTAAAGCATTTAACTTGTGAGCAGCAGCCCTGTATACAGTCCAGGATTCGGCCCCATAGAGAAGTGTTGGGAGCACAATGGTCCGATATACTGTACATTTTGTTCTCAAGGTGAGGTGTCTGTTCTGCCAGACCCTGTCATTTAGTCTTCCAAAGGTTGCTGAGGCTTTTGATTTCCGTAATTCCAGCTCTGCGTCCATTTTGTTGTCACAGCTGACAGTGGAGCCGAGGTACCTAAACTGGTGCACCTGCGCGAGGTCTTCTCCATCTATCTCAATTTGGCTGCCCGTGTCATTTGAGCCAGGAGGTGCTTGGTACATCATCTCCATCTTCTTGATATTGATTTTCAGACTGAAAGCTCTGGCTGCCCTTATGAAACGAAAGATGATATCCTGTGCATTTCTGTGAGTATGGGCTACAAAGGCGGTATCGTCAGGGAACATGAGTTCACGTACTACTGTTGTCCTGGTTTTTGTGGCTGCTTTGAGCTGATTCCCTTTAAGCAAGTTTGTGCCTGTTCTTGTCTGTATGTGCACACCCTCTTCATGGCCTTTGAAAGCATGGGCCAGGACAGCAGAGAGATATATCGAAAAGAGTGTCGGGGCGAGCACACAGCCCTGCTTCACACCATTGTTGACTTCAAATGGGTCTGAGGTCTCTCCCTTCATGCTGACTGAGGCTTTCATTCCAGAGTGTAAGGCAGCGATAAGGTTGGTGAAGTGTTTGGGGCAGCCAGCTCCCCGGAGGACTTTCCAGAGAGCATCTCTATTGACAGTGTCGAAGGCCTTCGTGAAATCCACAAGCGGCATATTTTGTTCTATACATTTTTCCTGTAATTGCTTGAGGGAAAATATCATGTGGAGCGGAAGCCACACTGGGCCTCGGGCAGCAGGGTGTCTGCGTATGAGGACAGTCTGTTTAGAAGGACATGCGCAAAAACCTTTCCTGGTATAGAAAGGAGTGATATACCGCGATAATTGCCGCACAATCATCTATCACCCTTTTTAAATATTGTCACCAATCTGGTGTCCTTCCAGTCCTCTGGGACTTTAGCATGGCTCCACACTTCCTTGATGATGGTATAGAGTGCTTCTGTCATTTTTTGTCCTCCATGCTTGATTACCTCAGGGTGGAGCCCATCTGCACCGGGAGATTTGCCATTACTCAGCATATTGATGGCCTCCAAGACTTCGGCTTGGTCGGGACATTCATCCATCCAATGTTGAATTGGAGACTGCGGGATGCTGTAGATGACATAATGCCTTACAGAGGTGCTTTCATTGAGGAGGATGTTGAAATGCTTTGCCCATCTGTTAAGCATGTCCCGCTTTTCAGTGAGTAGCGTTTGATTGTCATTTGCCAGAAGTTGGTCAGGGTAGTTAACACGTGGTCCCCAGACACTCTCATACTTTGGTAAAAACCTTTTGTGTCATTCCTATCAGCATGCTCCTGAAGCTCTGCTGCTTTAGCTGTCCACCACTGGTTTCCCTGCACCTTTGTTGGAGTTTCTTGCCGGCATTCCTGTATTTTGTCTTGTTTGAGCGTGTGGTCCGATTCAGAAGATTGACTCGAGCTGTGTTCATAATGGCTATGAGTGCAGCCAGTTCTTTGTCGTTCTCATCGAACCAGTCTTCATGTTTCCTGGTGGCAATGCCCAATGTTGTCTTAGATGCTTCAAAGACAGCAGATTTGAAGGCATCCCAGCATGCTTCCAAAGATCCAGACGGGACAAATGCTTTGTGCAGTCTGGCGCTCATAGTCACCTCCAAGTCGCGGTGTGTTGCTGCATTTGAGCTTGATGACATTTAGTCTTTGGGTTTTTGGTTTTGTTTTCTTCATTTTTTTTTGCACCCTCAGCTTAGTGGTTGACTTGATCAGCATGTGATCAGTGCTACATTTTGCAACTCTCATTGCTCTGGTGTTAAGAATGCTGGCCAGGTTGTGCTGGTGAGTGATGATATAGTCTATGAGGTGCCAATGTTTGGATCTTGGGTGCATCCATGAGGATTTATGAGCAGGTTTGTGTTTGAAGCATGTGTTTGTGATAGCTAGCTCATGTTGCATACACAGGGAGAGCAGGAGCTCTCCATTCAAGTTGGTTTGGCCACATCCAAATTTTCCTAAGACCTTCAGCCAGGTGGTAAGATTTTTCCCCACTCGAGCATTGAAATCCCCCATGAGGAGGATTTTGTCAGAGTTAGGTATGGTTCTTAGTGTTTGGCTGAGCTGGTCATAGAATCTGCTGATGGATTCTTGGCTGTTGGTCATTGTTGGGGCATAGATAGCTATTAGTGTACAATATCGGCTGTTGGTTAGAGGCAATCTCAGCGTGATCATTCTGTCATTTACTGGTTTTGGCGCCTCTGTCGGTCTTGGCACAAGGTCATTTCTGACAGCTAGGGCCACCCCCGACTCAGCCCTGTCTCCAGAGGGCTTGCCGCTCCAGAAGATGGTGTATCCGGCCTCCTCTCGGATGCTGCTGGTCTCAGAAAATCTGGCCTCGCTGAGTGCTGCTATGTCAATTTTGTATTTAGCAAGTTCGTGCGATATGATTGCACTTCTGCATTCTGGTCTTTTACTGTCTTGTCTGTTTAGCATTGTGCGCACATTCCAAGTGGCGACATTTAAACTGTAAGTTGGGTGGACCTTTTTATCCTGGGCGACGTCCTGCCTGTATGGGTATTTATTTGAGTTCATGAGTCATAGACTTGCAGGCAAGGCTTTAAGGAAACACTGATTTTTGCCAGTTGTCAGAGTAGCCCACTCCACCACTGGTTGCATATTGATCTGGCAAGGAGATCCAGGATGAGATCAGCAGTGCAGTGGTCACAGTGACTGGCCGGAGGAGCTGCGGAGTTCGCGACCACAACCGCCCTTACAGGTTGTCTCTTGGCCTGGCTTTTCTGTCTGGGTGTTTCATCCCATCGCCTTCGGTTTCCATACCTGACCCACAAGGCAGTGGGTATTCTCATGGCCCTGAGGGGGGGGGGCTTAGTGGGTACTCAACCTTGCCCAAGGGTCTTCCTCAGGCTAGCGGAGGGAAGGATTGCCTTACTTTCCTATTGTAGTGAGTAGTACGCTGCCACCCAATAAATCAACATAAATAATTTTGACTTGCCACATCTTTTTCTTTAAAAAAATAGCAAAAACTGAGGTTACAGTGAGGCACTTACAATAGAAGTGAAAGGGGCCCATTTTGAAGGGTTTAAAGGCAGAAATGTGAAGCTTATCATTTTATAAAAGCAGTTACATTAATTCTTCTGTTAAAACTCATGTATTATTTGATATGTAAAGTTGCTTAAATTGTTATTTTGACAGTTGTTTTAGGGTTTGTTGACATTAAATTGTCATGGCAACGAAGTTGTAAAATTGGATATAACTTTACACAGAAAAGGGTAGTAAGCGATTGTATCACACTATAATCATTTTAACATGCATATTTATTGAATATGAGAATATTCCTTTAAAATCCTAAAACATATGCATTTGGCTGTATTGTGAAACAATTAGAAATCTTGACATTTTAAATTAACATTTTAAGGGTAAAAGAAAGTTAAGTTGGTGAAGAGTCATACCATTCAGCAAATCCACGTATTTGTCCCCCAGGACAGCCACAGGTGAAAGACGCCTGGTCTCTGTGTCTGCATCCAGACTCTCAATCACCAACATCCTGTAATTGAGCCCAAAGCACTTGTAGCCCTGCCAGCTGCTCATGTATTTACAGGTAGAGTCTCTGGTCACACCTGCACAGACAACACAGTCATGTCATGCTCAGAGGATATAATGTACAGAGAGCACAATGGTTCTTTAGCATTGGGAGCATATGCACTACCGCTGTGCCATTGCTCCATCATTCTAAGCTTTCTACCTTAGATCAATGAAAATAATAGAGAGCTCTCAGATTAACCTTTATAAGGAGCTACTTGATCCACAGGTATGCGGCTGCCATTGAGATAGGTGAGCATGACTTTGGGGATGCGGTAATCACCCAGTCCATGCCGGGGATCCCCATTCCACTCATACTCTGACTGTGGCACCACTGCCCCCACTGCCCCCAGAAAACTTCCATCCAGATCCTTCAACATGCTCTTCTTTTTAGCATCACAGTCCATGTCCACACAGTCTGATGGGTTTACTTTGCTGAGATAAGAGCAAGAGAGAGACAAATTAATCAGTCACCTTTGCTTTGTAATGTGTTAACATCTATGAATACATCTTTCTGCAGATATTGAATCATATTGAAAAACAAGTTAAACTTTTTATGTTGTACAAAAAATATTTAGCAGCAACCAAAGTCTTATCATGTTATGGGTTGTTGAATTTAACAGGAATTACATAACCATGTAGTAATGTCTAATTTTCAATTGTGACTATAATACCTTAAAAATGACAGCCATTGTAAAATAGCCAATATACAGTATGCACAGTTGCACACTGTATGACCGCACATCAGTTAAATTATATATAAATGCGGCAATTGTGACATTGCTTGGCAACCGTGGAAAACATATAGTGGCACCATCTTTACACCAGATGAAGTAGATCAATTCCATTTTAATCCATTAAGCTCCCGCCAGCGACACAATTTACAGAGTAGTCTATGTTTTCTGCTTGGTGCTGGGTTTTTTAAATCGCTCTGTGAAAATATCACAGTATAAATGATATAGCATAATTTCTACTGGTTGACACATTTCTACTGTTAAACTCATTCCACCCAGCCCTGCCAGCAACCTAGAAAATGCAAGCACTGCAAGCTTTTGTTTTTACCTCAGATCAGGCCGATGAATGTATGCTAGAGCTTCCTCTGTGCTGTTTATCTTGGATATTCTCTGAACACTAATTGGATGTTGTAGGTCCTCATTTCCTGGGTTGGTCATGAACATGTAATTTCTCTCTGTTGAGCACACACTCTTGAACCCAACAAATGTTGTATCTGTGGACAGAAATTGACAGTTCTTTTATGACATTTTGGTCAAATGTAGCAAGTTGCGATTCATAAGAAAATTCACATTTTGAGGAGATCTGACTCACCAGAGACTGTCAATAAACCAGCTATGGCGTTGTAGCTCATCAGTCCAGGGTGAGGTTTTTGTGGTGCGTGGTTGTGGTCAGATTCAAACGTCGGCCAGGAAACACCAGACCTGCCACCTTATGTAAACAAAAAATGTAGTTTAATCAGTACAGAAATCGGTAAATATGTACATCAATAAAATAGATTCAGAAAATGCAATTATACTAGATGACACATGGCAAATTCTACCATGACACATAAAAAATATACACTACTGGTCAAAAGTTTTGAAACACTTACTCATTCTTTATTTATATTCACATTTTAGAATAATAGTAAAGTTATTAAAACTATGGAATAACATAAATGGAACTATGGGAATTATGTTGTGACTAAACAAAATCCAAAATAAATAAAAACTGTGTTATATTTTTGCATCTTCAAAGCAGTCACCCGTTGCCTAGAATTTTCAGAAATGTACTCTTGACATTTTCTCAACCAACTTCTTGAGGTATCACCCTGGGATGCTTTTTAAACAGTATTGAAGGAGTTCCAATCTATATGCTGGGCACTTATTGGCTGCTTTTCTTTATTATTTGGTCCAAGTCATCAATTTCAAAAACTTTTTTTTTGTAATTAAATTTAAGATTTATAATTAAATAAATTAATATGGTGGCACAATTATATTTTTGTCTACAAAACTAATTTCAAACATTTAAGCATACGCCTTCAGATCAAAAGATTTTTAAGATCATGGGAAACATTTCGGTCAAGTATTTCAAAACTTTTGACCGGTAGTGTATATCTCAAAGCTTTCTGTAACAATAACAGCACAAAACGGAATAGTAAAAAGAATGTTTTTAAACAGGTTTCCTGAATGGTCCACTGTCTGCCATTGGTCAGTTGGTCCCGCCCCAAACTCATATCATTGACTGAGACAATGTTGTGATTTCAGGCAGGTCGGGATGCTCAAATAAAGTAAATGTTTTGATATCATTGCCATAAAGCCACAGTATTTACACTTTTCAGAGAAATCAAACTCCATATTGTATGTTAGCGCTGCATTTATAGCTGGGATAGAATAAGATATTTAAATATTGAAAAAATGTCACACTTCAGCTTTAATCTACAGTATGTAAAATATTGTTGCTCTACCAAAAGACTGCATAAAGAAAAATATAAAAAGTAAAAAGTCCATAATATAAACATTTATGAGAGTGGTAAGGATATAGATGGGAAGTGATAGAAAATATGCTGTACCACTAGGGGGGCGAGGAGCCCTGTGGCCTGCACTGAGTGCGATGTAGGTCTCAGTCATGGACAGACTGTCAGAGCAGTTAAAGTTGGGGCTGCTGCCCACAATCAGGGCACCCTGAAGAGAAAATAGAAGTTATTCAAGCATTTTACCATATTACATTTGCTGTAAGTGATTTCAGCCATTTTGCTAGTTTTTGCCAATTAGACCACCCCTATACCTTCAAGGACACACCTTCTCTCCAAATCCTCACCTTCCAGAACAAATATATATACTGTTTGGCTCCTTTTTAAATCATAATGATAACAGAAGTTTACATAACCTTGAATGTTTGGCCTTGTTATAGACACACAATGTGACACACACAGGTTTAAATGGCAATTAAAGTTTAATTTCCCACACCTGTGGCTTTTTAAATTGCAATTATTGTCTGTGTATAAATAGTCAATGAGTTTGTTAGCTCTCATGTGGATGCACTAAGTAGGCTAGATACTGAGCCATGGGGAGCAGAAAAGAACTGTCAAAAGACCTGTGTAACAAGGTAATGGAACTTTATAAAGATGGAAAAGGATATAAAAAGATATCCAAAACTTTGAAAATGCCAGTCAGTACTGTTCAATCACTTATTAAAAAGTGGAAATTCTTGGATCTTTTGATACCAAGCCAAGGTCAGTTAGACCAAGAAACATTTTAGCCACAACTGCCAGAAGAATTGTTCAGGATACAAAGAAAAACCCACAGGTAACCTCTGGAGAAATACAGGCTGCTCTGGAAAGACGGTGTGGTTGTTTCAAGGAGCACAATACGACGATACTTGAACAAAAATGAGCTGCATGGTCGAGTTGCCAGAAAGAAGCCTTTACTGTGCATATGCCACAAAAAAGCCCGGTTACAATATGCCCGACAACACCTTGACACGCCTCACAGCTTCTGGCACACTGTAATTTGGAGTGACGAGACCAAAATAGAGCTTTATGGTCACAACCATAAGCGCTATGCTTGGAAAGGGGTCAACAAGGCCTATAGTGAAAAGAATACCATCCCCACTGTGAAGCATGGTGGTGGCTAACTGATGTTTGGGGGTGTGTGAGTTCTAAAGGCATGGGGAATCTTGTGAAAATTGATGGCAAGATGAATGCAGCATGTTATCAGAAAATACTGGCAGACAATTTGCATTCTTCTGCACGAAAGCTGCGCATGGGACGCTCTTGGACTTTCCTGCATGACAATGACCCTCAGCACAAGGCCAAGTTGACCCTCCAGTGGTTACAGCAGAAAAAGGTGAAGGTTCTGGAGTGGCCATCACAGTCTCCTGACCTTAATATCATCGAGTCACTCTGGGGAGATCTCAAACATGCGGTTCATGCAAGACGACCAAAGACTTTGCATGACCTGGAGGCATTTTGCCAAGACGAATGGGCAGCTATACCACCTGCAAGAATTTGGGGCCTCGTAGACAATTATTACAAAAGACTGCATGCTGTCATTGATGCTAAAGGGGTCAATACACAGTATTAAGAACTAATGGTATGCAGACTATTGAACAGGGGTCATTTCATTTTTTTCTTTGTTTCCATGTTTTGTTTTATGATTGTGCCATTCTGTTATAACCTACAGTTGAATATGAATCCCATAAGAAATAAAAGAAATGTGTTTTGCCTGCTCACTCATGTTTTCTTTAAAAATGGTACATATATTACCAATTCTCCAAGGGTATGCAAACTTTTGAGCACAACTGTATATATATATATATATATATATATATATATATACAGTACTGTGCAAAAGTCTTAGGCACATAAGGTGTTTTACAAAAGCATTTGTCTTAAGATGGTTATTATATCTTCAGCTTTAGTGTGTCAATAGGAAATATAAATGTTAGACTCACAAACATTACTTTTGCAAATAGAAAAGATTAGAATAGAAGAACAGGGAGCCCTGCAACAGATGTTACGGCCCCCACAAAGCCCCCCACTGAACATCGTGTCAGTCTGAGATTACATAAAGAGACAGAAGCAGTTGAGACAACCTAAATAGATAGAAGAACTGTGGCGAATTCTCCAAGAAGCTTGGAACATCCTATCTGCCAACAACCAAGAAAAATTGTGTCCAGGTGCACCTTGGAGATTTGGTGCTGTTTTAAAGGCAAAGGTGGTCACACTGAATAATGATTTAGCTTTTTAATGTTTACTGGACTTTGTATGACATCAAGTGATAAATGAAAACTATTTATGTCATATTTTGAAGACATCCTCACTATGCAACATTTTTCACAAATGCCTAAAACATTTCCACAGTACTGAATATATATATATATATATATATATATATATATATATATATATATATATATATATATATATATATATATTGCCTTTAAATTGTTTAACTTGGGTCAAACGTTTTGGGTAGCCTTCCACAAGCTTCTCACAATAAGTTTCTGGAATTTTGGCCCATTCCTCCAGACAGAACTGGTATAACTGAGTCTGGTTTGTAGGACTCCTTGCTCACACACGCTTTTTCAGTTCTGCCCACACATTTTCTATTGGATTGAGGTCAAGGCTTTGTGATGGCCACTCCAATACCTTGACTTTGTTGTCCTTAAGCCATTTTGCCACAACTTTGGAAGTATGCTTGGGGTCACTGTCCATTTGGAAGACCCATTTGCGACTGAGCTTTAACTTCCTGGCTGATGTCTTGAGATGTTGCTTCAATATAGCCACATAATTTTCCTTCCTCATGATGTCATCTATTTTGTGAAGTGCACCAGTTCCTCCACAACAGGATGCTGCCACCCCCATGCTTCACGGTTGGGATGGTGTTCTTCGGTTTGCAAGCCTCACCATTTTTCCTCCAAACATAACGATGGTCATTATGGCCAAACAGTTAAATTTTTGTTTCATCAGACCACAGGACCTTTCTCCAAAAAGTAAGATCTTTGTCCCCATGTGCACTTGCAAACAGTAGTCTGGCTTTTTTATGGTGGTTTTGGAGCAGTGGTTTTTCCTTGCTGAGCAGCCTTTCAGGTTATGTCGATATAAGACTTGTTTTACTGTGGATATAGATACTTGTTTACCTGTTTCCTCCAGCATCTTCACAAGGTCCTTTGCCGTTGTTCTGATTGTTGACTGATTTGCACTTTTTGCACCTAACAACATTCATCTCTAGGAGACAGAATGCTTCTCCTTCCTGAGCGGTATGATGGCATGGTATTTATACTTGCGTACTATTGTTTGTACAGATGAACATTGTACCTTCAATTGTTTGGAAACTGCTCCCAAGGATAACCCGACTTGTGGAGGTCCACAATTTCTTTTCTGAGGTCTTGGCTGATTTATTTTGATTTTCCCATGATGTCAAGCAAAGAGGCACTGAGTTTGAAGGTAGGCCTTAAAATACACACACACACACACACACACACACACACACACACACACACACACACACACACACACATATATATCTCCAAAGAAATATACAGTACATCCTTACCTGTACACGGACGTTTTTGTCAGAAGATGCGTGGCTGACTGAGGGAGGACTATAGATCAGAGACATGATGCCCATTCCATTATCAATCAGGGTCACGTTAGAAATGTACACATTCATGGATACCTGGAAATGAAGACAATTATTTATCCTAAAAGAAATGGCACAGTGTTCATGAGGACAGTGCATTTAAACTGCTATCTGGTTAATAAAACACTTGCATTAGTAGTTACTGTTGATGATTTTTTAGGGTATTAAAGAAGGAAGTTGTGGATGTTTTTCATACTTGAACATAAATGCCAAAATCAAAGCTCCTCCAGACAGTGAAGCCCTGGATTTGCGAGCAACCAGCAAGTCCATCTTTATTCATGTAGAGACCGTACAGACCGCCATGTGCCTCGTTCTGACTCCATTGTGCCATGGAATTTGGAGATCCTTTTGACAGTTTTTTAAAATAAATTAATATATATTGATCAAACAGGTTGGTAAGCATTTGATCTAACACCTGGTGACAATAAACACGGTCACTGTCTATCTATCAAAGCACTGAATAAATTTCATCTTTTGAAAAAAAAAAAAAAACCATAACAGTATTATATACCTGAGCATGGTTCTCCATTAATTCTGAATCCCACTCGTTCATAGCCAGCAACAATATTCCCTTGAAGAATTACATTGGTTGCTTCGTTCACCTGAAACATGAACAGTAATGCGTCAGTTCTTTACCTAGTAATAATCCAAATTATTCTGACTTTCCAAAAAATCTAATGTACAGTATGTTTCTCTCTATTGGCACTAACAAAAATGTACCAAAATGTAACTGATGGTTTTACCATTTTTATTTTTATTTTTTGGACATGGTGCCATGGTATTCATTCTGTATATACACCTGATACCATCACTGTACCATGGTACTGCCACAATACTTCAGTCTAAAGGGTACCTGAATGGCTGCATTCCAGTCAAAGTTGAATTCCCCCGCTCTACCATTGTATGATCCAGGCCATAGTGTCATGGTAACCAAGTTCCTCCGGACAGCATTACTATCACCAAAGACTCTAATTCCTAGTAAATTAGAATACAAATGGCCTTAGAGAAAAGCAGTAAATACTACCATCATATTCCATAGTTTATTCAATTTAGGGGATAGTTCACCTAAAAATAATAATAATAATAATAATAATAATTTATTATAAATAAATTCTATCTCATGTTATTCCAAACCTGTATCACTGTTTCTGTTGTGGAACTCAAAAGGAGATGTTAGATTTAGAGCTGTCAAAGTTAACGCATTAACGCATGCGATTAATTAAAAAAAAGTTTAACACATTCATTTTTCTTAATCTTGATTTATGGCAAAAAAGCATAAACCAGCATAAACACTGGTCGGAGTAGGGTGGAACCTTTGCGATGTGTCTGCTCGGAGTCATTACACTGACACTACAAACACACACAACAGCCATGTCAGTGATCAAATGATGGGCAAAAGAGCTCTTAATGCTATTTGTTGTACAAAACAGGCCCAGATGGGAATTGTGATAGAAATCAAGTACTTTGCAGCCCCTTTAATGCACCATTTAATTACCAAAGAAGCAGGCAAATCTTCACTATCTCAAAAATGCAGAACGAGACGTTGTTTGCAAGCGCTTTTCATGTGGAGTTCAAAGCGGCACTTGACAATGACATTGATGACTCGAATCGTGCATGCGGCTGAACTATTGCTGTAGCAGAGTGGATAGCCAGAGTCTGCCGGCTGATCAATATTTTGGAGGATGAGAGTTTAAGAGATTTAATGTGCATTGCAATGAATATGCAACCCATGGGGTGACTAGCTCTTTCAATTAGTCAACCTCCCACTTAAACTTTGGGAAACGTTTAATGTCACTTGAATTGGTGAAATATTAGTACATTTCTTTCTTTATACAGTGGAAGGTTTTGATTGGAAAATGTTAATAAAGAATGATTGTTACATATTGTATTGTTTTCTTTCCTAAGGAAATAAATGCATTTTGACAGGAAAAGAAGTATATATAGAGTACAATTTCTGCACTGTAAAAATCTGCAATTAATCACGATTAACTATGAAAAATTATGCGATTAATCGCAATTAAAAATTTGAATCGTCTGACAGCACTAGTTAGAATGTTAGCTTCAGTCACCATTCAGTCACCATTTACTATCATTGTATCCCTTTTCCAACTTTTTGGACTGAGGCTGTCATTCTGCCTAACATCTCCTTTTGTGTTGCACAGAAGAAATCATACAAATTTGGAAAACATAAGGGTGAGTAAATTATGACAGAATTTTCATTTTTTGGTGAGCTACCCATTTAAAATTTAACAGTATACAGTACTGTAGCTGCCACTGAATAGGCACCTTCTCCAACTGTGTGATGGATCACGTTGTCATCGATACTCATTCCATCTGTTCCGAAAACCCCAATAGCAGGAGAAAAGCCATCATGGAATGCACATCCCTTCACGTAGGACTCATCAACCACCTAAAACACGTCATAAACATAATTCAGTGGTTGACTGAATGCAGAAACATGTCTGATTGTGGTGAGCATTCATCAAGCATTGGTTCTTATCAAGATTTTATGTTCTCTCACCTCTCCTAGGTTGTAGAAAATCAAAGAGTAACGTGGGTCTGAGATGTCAGTCCATCCCTCCTGTCCGGTGTGGTAGAACTCAACATTTCTAATCTGGGCTTTGCCTGTGAAACAAGTATTACTGTTACGCTTGTTAAAACCGAAGTATGTCATTTCTGCGACACTAGTGCCCCCAATGGGAATTGCAAAAATAAACAATGTTTTCAAAACAGCTTTCTGAATACTGTATGTCCCTCATCTGACGTTGATCGAATGAACAGAAATAGCCCCCTGATAAACTGATGTAACTTGCAAATTAAGTAATATCATTGTGACCAGTGTTGGGGAATGATAACTTTAAAAGTAATGTGATACTTACAGTTATTATATTAGGGGCCGTTCAGACCAAATGCATTCTTGCTGCGCAACAAATAGACCAGAACATAGGTGTCTCGAGACGTGTTTTAAAAGTTGATCTTCTTTGAACTTGATCCGGTATCTTAAAACACAGCACTCATGCGTGAGACGTTGAAAAAACATGCGACATGGCGTAACTGTCAAAGACATCCGTCTAGTGCATGTTTACGTAGAAAAATTGAAAAACAGCACAGACAGATTTGTTTGGTGTGAACGGCCCCTTACTCCTTAAAGTACTCCTTAAATAATTATGTTACATTATTAATACTTTATTGGTAATGTAACAAGCTAATTACTTTTGCATTACTCTGGCTGTCTGAGGTTCTCTCTCAGTCCCAACTATATATTTTGTTTTTTCACTCCATGTATTTCTTGCTGTGTTTGTCTTCCTGACATGCAGAGGTTTTCAACTGCTTTTTTCATTAATAGTGCACATTCCTTTTTTTTAACTAACCAAAAAGTATACTGATTATGTAAAGCATTACTTGTAAACCAAACTGTAAGCTGTTGCCCGAGAAATGATTGTGATACTGAATTGTTGGGTAGAATTATTTTAAATAATTCTGTAATTTTTTTCTTTTTTCTTTTTTCTTTTCATAAAATGCTATTTTCTGCTTTTTCTCATTGCCATATTGTGACCACTTATGGGTTTCTTTGACAGAAACTACCTCCTCCAAAGGCAATGTATGTTGTTATAAAGCTTATACCTCTGTAATCAATTCCTCCACTGGAGAAGGTTCCCACCAGCACTCTGGCTCCATAAGACTGTATGTTCATGGCTGGATACTCCTGCCCAATGATCTTGATGTTCCTGGTCAGCAGAGCCACATTCCCTGCAAGCTGGTAGCCACTAGACGTTCCTGGTACACTGTAGCTCTCACCTAAATAACCAGAGCCATATTAAATACTACATATAAATGATTGATAAAATAAAATGCTATAATAGTTTTAATATGTTATTCATGTTTTACTTTTAATATGTAAGACATTATTTTGTAGTTGTATTTTATTATTTTAGCAGCTTTTCAAAACAGCATTATGTGTATTATTGATTTAATAGATCTAGGCGACTAACCGATGTGTGTGTATGATAATGGCTGATCCAGTGTCAGTGTGCGGCCAAAATCGGAGACTGCAGTGATGGTACGGATTTCTGTCTGCCATGGGTCATAACTAGTAGTGGACAGCAGGACCTTATCCCCAACCTGGAGTTAACAAATTATTCCAAAAAATAGGGTTTTTATTCAAACAAAGAAGATTTAGATCACAAATGTGGAGGACAAGTTGATCTAACTGGTAGCTTGGAATCTAAATGGCATCATGAAAAACACATGCTTAACACAAGCAGGACAAAACAGTATAAAGCTGTCTGTGCTATATTTTTCATCTTTGAAAAAGTACTGTAAATTCTGACCTTCCAGTCCACTGCTTCCTGTAGGGAGAGAGTGTTGTTTCCTGCCCGTGCTGTGCTAGCCAGCTTAGTGTGATACACATTGTGTGGCATGCCATACAGATCAAGAGATCCAAAGACACCTGAAAGACAACACCTTTCCATTAAAGTAGTGAAACAAATTGAGATGATTCTCTTTGATCAGGGAACCTACACCTTTTGACCAATGAATTTCCATAACCTTTCCAAATTCTTTTTTAAATATTTTTTTTTAGAAATTGCACATTTCTAACCAACAAAATATTGTTTAGCATAGCATAACTTGAAAATATGATATTCCACTGTATGTCTTTTCCATGACTTTTCTAGGCAGTTTTTAAAATTCCCTTATCCTTTCCAGAATGAGATTTCTTTAAGTTATGGTTAAGTAATTTTATATCTGAGAAACTGTGTAGCTCTCTTACCCAGCACTTTGGACCCTTGGTTTGTTCCAGAAGGCAACAGCCAATCTGGTGTGTTATGGTTTCCTCTCAGTATAATCTGTAGATCACCTCTGTAGGGCTCATCAGGCCACCCAGCAATCAGACGTCCACCCTGAATGAGTGGACGTGTACAGATAGAATTAGTAACTTCAATGTGGGCCATATGTATTGGTGTAAAGAAAGATAGATCTTTTAAGAACCAAATTTAGCACACTGGAAAAGTTTGATTCCAGTTTGATTTAATGGTTGTACGTTGTTATTTGGCCTAGATGTGTATGTACAGTGTGCTTACCTGAATGGAGATGTATGTGGCATTCAGTACAATGTTGTTATATTGAGAAAAAATGTGGGTGGAGGTGCCATTATTTGTGTCTGGAATCTCTAGAACCCCTACTATAGTGAGCTTATTCAGGGAAGGAATTACATCATCCAATACCACCCATTTTCCTTTGAGACAGAATGGAATATGTTTTACAGTTGTGCGCATTACAGGATTTTATGCAGTTGGCATATAAATATGTTGTATGTCATATTGCTGAATAGATATTTTCTATTGTCTTTGCTCAGAGCTTTGTGGCATAAGAGATGCTTACCAGATGGAATGACCACATTAGCACCCTCTTGTGGCACAGTAAAGTTGTTCTCTGGGCTTGACCTCCAAAAAGATGCATTTGACCAGAAACTACACCCAATATGACATGTTTTATTAAAAAAACTCAAACAAGTAACGTGGTGCTATTCTTTAATTCATTTAAAAAAAAAAAAAAAGAAGAAGAAGCTGTGAATGTGTAAGTAACTTACATGAAGTTTGCAGGTCTGTGGCTGGGTGTGGGGACCAGAGTAGCAGGTGGAGCAGGTGAAGGTTGGACACAGTTTGCATAGTAACACTGATATACTCTGAAGTCTACCGATCTGTCTACAACTGCCCGGTCCACACTGTTCCTTCTCCTCCGGCTACTTACACGGTCTCTTCCAGACACTGTAGATGATATAATCAAGAAAATTAATTAGCTGCACAGTACTGAGCAGCTTTGAACAGCTGTATGAATTGTTGATTTGCAGCCACTGAAGATTTAGTCAACATAAAATCATTGTCTTGAGTAGTCTGACCACAGCCATATACTGTATATCAAACTGTTTCCAGTTTGTACACTTTTAATGTCTCTTTTCAGTACAAATGCAACATTGTTATAATATTACTTTCCAAGATGCCTTTAGTGAAAAGATGAGTAGTTTTACCCATGTAATAGAGGTTGTTGGAAGATTGGTTGAAGTACCAATCTCCATTTACATTCACACTAGTGTTCAGTGGCTGGGAGGAACCATTCCTGTAATCTATGATGCGGAACTTGTCAGGCTTCTGAGTCAGATTGTGATTCAGAATTACATAGTTCTCTGGCTGTATAAAGAGGAAAAGAATAAGACTTATTAAACAAGTTCTATAAATCAAATATATGGAATTTGTAATATTATGAAATATGTGTGTGCCCTCTTTACCCGGAAGCCGTAGAACACTCCACTGTATGAGATGTTAGTGATTTGGGAAGCGCCATCGAAGTACCAGTTATAGGTTTGGCCTGTGGGCATCATTGCCATCCAACCAAGAGTGTGGGTCACAAGTTTCTTAAGGAAAGGAAGCACTGATGTGCCTAAAGAGAGATATGACAATGAGTGTTATGGTAACTGACGAAACCAAGGTGTTTTCAAATGTTCTTCTTTTTTAATGATGTTTTAAAATGTTAAAAAACTTAGAGTTGTGTTTATTTCCAGGTTCAAATGAAGGATATCCCAGATTTTTGTGTCTCAGACTTTTGGACCCCACTGTACATGCAGTAGAGATTTATACAGAAACAACAAACACGCCCTTATTTTTAGTATACATGTATCCTACAGTAGTGACGTCAATGCTAATAGCAATTTTGCTGTTTTAATAACAAAAAGAGTCTATATTTTCACCCTACCAAATGAGTTGGTGAGAATCACATCTTTAGCCTGAAGTGAAGGTGGTGAGGGATTGTTGAAGACCAAGCGGTGGAAGTTAATGGTGTTGTCACATACTGCCCCAGGGACGCCAACACTCCACTCTGTTCCTAGAGAGCAGTGCCTCGGGTCTAGCAGGTTACTCCTCGGCACCACCTTGTAGCTAATGTTGCCTTTTTTTTTTAAATATAAAGAAGAGTTACATGGAAGCTCTCATAGTTGCAATTTTTTATCAGTTTGCTCAACTATATCATGTAGAGGTCGACCGATATATCGGCACCGATAACAGATTTCTGGAACTATCGGTTATCGGCAAAAATCCACACTGATAGTTTTTCCCCATTGTGTCCGGTGCTGGAGTGGCTGGGAAGGGTCCGCTGTCATTATACAGTATGAGAGAGGCTTCTAGAGGCGAAATAAAAAATATGACTTCACTGATGCCTTGTGTTGTTTGTTTTGACTTGTGAGACTACACTCTGCATGGAGTGGAACACTTCAGATGCAGATTTAAAACATCAATAATGAAAAAGGTATGCATACAGTACTCTACAGTACACGTTGTCATATCAATATAAAGTAATTAATTTGTTGATTAGATGCTGCATTAGTAGAGAACAGCAGTATGTTTGCAGACAAGGCTGAGGGGACGCTAACATTAAAGCTAACTTCAAGCGGTCAGAACAATGTGTCACATATACACGCAAGTCCTACCCAAATGTATAAATGTCACGATTGTTACCATCTATTTGCATTAGTTTATATCCAGCTGGTCACGTTTATGGAAGAGAGGTAGAAACGGATGACAACACATCCAAATCCAATGTTCTCGTCACATCCTGTCTACTGAGATACCTTCATCTGATCGATTTTTGAAGGCAGCATAGATGTATCCTTCGCTGCCTACAGTACAAAATCCCACAATCGGTTGAACTGAAGAAAGAAAATGCGGCCGAAGAGGCAGTTAGACAGTTTGAGAATAAATGTAATTTTTTACCCAGTTTTTCCAACTTTTAAATACATTTCAAGCGAGAAAGTAGTAATGTTGGTTATCGCCAAAACTCTCTTGATTTTGTTCTAGATTAATAGTCCTTTGTGGTTCGTTTGGACGGGATGAATGCTGGAATCCTAGCAACGATGTGACTTAGTGCTGCTTAGGAATCCTGTCCGAAACAAGTTTTCAGAGGTACCTACGTACACATACGCTGTCCGTTAATTCAATGAATAAAAGGTCAGAGAGGCAACAAGGCAGCTACCTCAGGATTCGGATGCAGCCTCTGTTCTTGAGATAGCTGTGAAAAAGGCCCATAACCATAGCGACTAAAGTAAATAAAGCAAATGTTTGTTAACTGACAGTGAATTTGAATGTTTTGTTTTTTAATTGAGTTAAGGCTTGGTCACATTTACCTTTGCATGGCCTCTTTTTATAGTTATAAAGAAACTCACTGCTAAAATAATTTCCTCATCCACTGTGAATACTGTGTAGCAATGTATGAAGCACTACCCACACAGAGATCACTGCCAAACCACGCAACTTCCTACTGGTCAATGCTGCAAATTTGCGAGTCAAAGTTTACCAAACTTGAACCCTACGTGAAATTTACGTAGGGACAATCTTTGCCACTAGAAGTACATCAAGCAAAATTCCTGATCGTGCAGATATGCATTGAGATGACTGTGTTTTGCCTTCAAAACTTTGCCGAGCAAAGGTAAATATGACCAAGCGATAGCGACTGGATCTAAAACCTTTGGATAACACACAGATCATATCTATTTCCCTACGAGTTACCGAAACCCCCATGTTCATAACCAAACTGTGTTGACATCCGCATTCTGCTGCTGGGTGAACATAGCATAAATTATATCCAATGGGTCTTTACCTGTCAGGGATCCATCAGTATCTACTAGCGCCACCTCATGTTCCCATCTGAACCAGGCCTTATTGGGTGTCTGATAGTACTGGATCCCACTAAACCTAGCACTCCACCCTCCACAGCGGAACGTGCAGGTTCCAACTATTTCTGCCACTCCGACTGCAGCGCACGATGACCGGTCAAAGTTCACGAACTTGGTGTTGATGACACTCATACCATCAGCCAGGGGCAGGACAACACCACGGGCGGTGCAGTGATCATTCCCCAATCCCAGTTCATCCACGTGACCCACCATTGTACTGTTGACCACGGCCGCACCTCCCCCTATTCCCCATCCGCTAACATACTGCTGAAAGATGCTCTTGGCCTCCACTCCTGCTTTCTCATTGTTGACCATCAGGAACTCACTGAACTGCACAGCTCCAACATTCACCCACTCAGCACCTTTCTCATTGTTCCAGGAAGTCAAACGGCGGAAGACAGCTGGTGCTGGAGTTATAGAGCCACAGCCACCATTACGCACAGGGAAGAAATCCTGGAAGATCCACAAGCCAAACCAGCCTTGCGAATGCACTGTATTGTTAAAGAATTCTCCCAATGGTACCTTCTTCTGGCAGATGTTGGCATCATACGAGGGGCCATCCGGGTGATCGTGCATGCGGTACCAGAAACCGAAGTGTGTCCCGCCAGCTGCAGCATTATGTCTAATGGTGTTATTAGGGTTGGTGACCCAGTATCCAGCGGGAGTCACATCATCATTTAGCAAACTGGTGCTTTGTCTTACAAACACTGCCAGATTGTACTGCAGGACGTTGCCAGTCTCAATGCCATCCTCGATGAAGAAGGCTCCGCCCATGATATTGTAGATAACGTTGCGCTCCACTAGTAGATTGTGAGTGTTATGGATGGTGACAGCACGGTTGTAGGACTGGTGGATGGCACAGCCACGCACATACGACTTAAACCGAACATCACCCATCAGATGCCAATGGATCGGGTAACGTCCCAGACGGAACGCCTGCCCAACATTGAAGAGCTAACGGAGGAAAGCCAATGACAAAAATAATGCCATGATTGAAATATATTGGAAATATTTGACATCTTAAAGGCTTAAACTTTAAACTTTTAAAATATTGGAGGTCTACAGTCATTCATGAAAATGTTACCTCTACGTATTCAATTCTGCCGATTGCCATGTTTTTGTTTGGTTGTGGTGCATGGAACATGATGCAGCCACCAAACTGGTCACTTCCTACTTCTTCTCCAAACCTCCCCTGGAAACAAGTCTGGGTGGCAAATTCCCCTGTAAGCAAATGGGATTAAACAGTCCATTCTATCGTGTTGTACTCAATCATCAGTAAACAGTCAAACTAATAAACCACATACCATGGCTAAACAAATTAAATGTTAATAATGATTAAAATGTGTTGAGCACATCAGACATAAATTAATTTGAGGAGTAGACATGAATTTGTCTTCTTGCCATCCAAGATGTTTTTGAAAATTCAAAACCAAACCTGTGTTGAATCCATCAGGGCAAGCTGCAATTTTATCATTCCACTCCTGGTTGTTGGATCCACGGACAACAATGTTCCTAGTAAGAAGGCCAATTTCAGCTCTCGCTTGAAAAACAGTCCCATCAGGCAGTGTGACGGACACTCCCAGATGAGTGTAGGACAGCGGCTTGGTCAGAGTAAGGTTTCTACCATCAGCTGAGACTGAGGCAATTCTCCTCACCTCATTCTCCCCCTGGCTGTGTCTGTGCATTCAATCAGAACATATTTTTTATTTTTAGTATTTAGTAAAAATAAAATTCATGCGCAATAATAATACAGTACTTTTAAAGGGAATATAATAAAATATATTATTAGATGGCTCTCTGGAATACTCTATTTTGATTGGTCAGACACATCATCCAGCGGTCAAATATATTAATGACTGCACAGCCGGGGGTAAAGTGAAAAAGGGATAAATCCCAATTTGCATAACACTCAGCGAACTCTACAAGTAATATAATAAACTAATTGTAACTCAAATCAATATTTTTTATTTATTTATTTGTAATAAGCAGGATAATGAGCATTTTGATGGTCATTTTTGCAATAGAAACACAAACCATAGGATGAATTCAGCTGTTTCTGGAGACTCTGCGCTCTCTTCTAACATAATAATGTGATATCAAATCAAATCATTATTTAATGTCTATTTAATTACTGCAATATAAACCAATTTAGCGTGATACATGGTACAAGAATTTAATTTACAGTCAACCAGTCATTATCACAAAATCAACCAATTTAGAGGTCACTATAAGAAGAAAAATAATTGACTACAACATGCTACAATTGACCTATGATATATGATGACTTTGTTCTAATATCAGTTATATTATATAGGGTTCCCACTGTAATGGAAAACCTGGAAAAACATCCTGGTTACTTGCGTAACCTCCGTTCCCTGATGGAGGGAAGGAGACGTTGTGTCGATGTAGTGACACTAGGGGTCACTCTTGGGAGCCCGAGACACCTCTGGTCTTTGATAAAAGGCCAATGAAAATTGGCGAGTGGTATTTGCATCCCACTCCCCTGGACATACGGGTATAAAAGGAGCTGGTATGCAACCACTCATTCAGGTTTTATGCTGAGGAGCCGAGACAAGGTCTGGCCGCAACTGACTGAACTGTGTTACGTGAACTGGCGGTGTGTGACAGGCAGACTGCTGTGTGCCTCGTAGCCAGCGCACCAGGCCGACACGTAACCTCCCCCGACACTGTTCTGAGTGTCGAACAGCCCTTTGGGGCAAGTCAACTACCCAAAAGATAGAGACAGGCTAGCCCAGTTGTGGCCTCTTATCCCTTTCTTTTTTTCCACTCCCTAAAAAAAAGGGGGATTATCCGACTGGGCCGACCAGGTCTAGTTGTGGGGTGTCCCTCCCAAGGGGAGGACACCGCGGAGACCACACCTCACCCAGAGAGTGGGCGATCCTCTGCTTGGAGACAGCGTTTCCTTTCCGCTGTCCACCAAAGCAGACAAAGAGCTGCTCAGAGATTCTAAAGCTCTGCGTGCAATCCAAATAGATGAGTAAAGCGTGCACTGGACAGAGCAATGTCAGGGCTGGGTCTGCCTCCTCCTGGGGCAGCGCTTGCAAGTTCACCACCTGGTCCCTAAAAGGGGTCGTGGGAACCTTGGGCACATAGCCCGGTCGGGGTCTCGGGATCACGTGAGAGTAGCCTGGACCGAACTCCAGGCACGTTTCACTGACAGAGAACGCTTGCAGGTCTCCTACCCTCTTGATGGAAGTGAGCACAGTCAGGAGGGCAGTCTTCAAGGAGAGTGCCTTAAGCTCAGCTGACTGCAAATGCTCAAAGGGGGCTCTCTGTAGACCTTGAAGAACTACAGAGAGGTCCCATGAGGGAACGAGGCACGGTCTGGAGGGGTTCAGCCTCCTGGCGCCTCTCAGGAACCTGATGATCAGCTCATGCTTCCCTAAGGACTTACCATCCACTGTGTCATGGTGTGCTGCTATAGCGGCTACGTACACCTTCAAGATGGAAGGGGACAGATGCCCTTCCAACCTCTCCTGCAGGAAGGAAAGCACCAATCCGACTGTGCATCTCTGGGGGTCTTCCTGTCGGGAAGAACACCACTTAGCAAACAGACGCCACTTAAAGGCATACAGGCACCTCGTAGAGGGGGCCCTAGCCTGAGTGATCATGTCTACCACCGCGGGTGGTAGACTGCTTAGGTCTTCCGCATCCCGTCCAGGGGCCAGACATGGAGATTCCAGAGGTCTGGTCGTGGGTGCCAGATGGTGCCCCGTCCCTGAGAAAGAAGGTCCTTCCTCAGGGGAATTCACCGGGGGGGGGCTGTCGCGAGGAGCGTGAGGTCCGAGAACCACGTCTGGGTGGGCCAGTAGGGTGGTACCAGGACGACCTGCTCCTTGTCCTCCCTGACCTTGCACAGGGTCTGTGCAAGTAGGCTCACTGGGGGAAATGCATATTTGCGCAGTCCAGGGGGCCAGCTGTGTGCTAGCGCATCTATACTGAGAGGTGCCTCGGTCAGGGCGTACCAGAGCGGGCAGTGGGAGGATTCTTGGGAGGCGAACAGGTCTACCTGTGCCTGTCCAAATCGACTCCAGATCAGCTGGACCACCTGAGGGTGGAGTCTCCACTCTCCCCTGAGGGTAACCTGCCGTGACAGTGCATCCACTGCAGTGTTGAGGTCGCCCGGGATGTGAGTGGCTCACAGCGACTTGAGGTGCTGCTGACTCCAGAGGAGGAGACGGCGGGCGAGTTGTGACATACAACGGGAGCGCAGACCGCCACGATGGAACTAACACGTGCTTGCCCTGGATCAACGGCCGGAACCTCCGCATGGCGAGCAGAATTGCCAGCAACTCGAGGCAGTTGATGTGCCAACGCAGCCGCGGGCCCATCCATAAGCCGGCTGCTGCATGCCTGTTGCAAACAGCGCCCCAGCCCGTCTTGGAGGCGTCTGTCGTGACCATGACGCACCTGGAGACCTTCTCTAGGGGAACGCCTGCCCGTAGAAATGTGAGGTCGGTCCAAGGGCTGAAGAGGTGGTGACAGACTGGCGTGATGACCACGCGATGTGTCCCGTGGCGCCATGCCCATCTCGGGACTCGAGTCTGAAGCCAGTGCTGAAGCAATCTCATATGCATCAACCCGAGCGGAGTGGCCACCTCTGAGGATGCCATATGCCCCAGGAGCCTCTGAAAGAGTTTCAGTGGAACCACTGTTTTCTGTTTGAACACCTTCAAACAGGTCAGCACCGACTGTGCATGCTCGTTCGTGAGGCGTGCTGTCAACGAGACTGAGACCAACTCCAAACCGAGAAAAGAGATGCTCTGAACCGGGAGGAGCTTGCTCTTTTCCAAGTTGACCCGAAACCCTTATCGGCTGTGGTGCAAGAGCACCAGGTCCCTGTGAGCACACAACATGTCCCGAGAGTGAGCTAGGATTAGCTAATCATCGAGATAGTTGAGAATGCGAATGCCCACCGCAGGAAGGGTCTGTGTTGAGGTAGAATCGAGACTTGGAAGTACACGTCCTTCAGGTCTACTGCCGCGAACCAATCTTGATCCCGGATGCTCGCCAGAATGTGTTTTTGCATCAGCATCTTGAACGGGAGTCTGTGTAAAGCCCGGTTCAGTACTCGCAGGTCCAAGATTGGACGCAACCCACCGCCTTTTTTCGGTACGATGAAGTAGGGGCTGTAAAACCCCTTCTTCATCTCGGCCAGAGGGACAGGTTCTATCGCACCCTTCCGTAGGAGAGTGACGATCTACACGCGAAAGGTAGCAGCGTTTTCGTCCTTCACCAAGGTGAAGTGGATACCGCTGAACCTGGGCGGACGCCTGGTGAACTGAATCGCGTAGCCAAGTCGGACGGTCCGGATCAGTCATCGCGACGGAGGAAAGCGCAAGCCACGCATCCAAACTCTAGGTGAGGGGGACCAAAGAGACAATCTCATCGAACGTACCGTCAGGTGGGGCCTCGTGGCTGGGCGGAGCTCAAGGTGCCACACCATGTTGTGGCCGTGCTGAGTCTAGGGACATCGAAGCACTTACCTGGCTCCTTGTGACCAACCCCGGAACAGCCTGGGACAGGGGAGGAAGAGGCCTGTCCTCACAACCAGTGGAGACTGTCACATCGGGGGCGGATCTGTGCCACATCTGGGCCGCAGGGGCGGGGAGACCGCCGCTGGAGCGCCAATCCTGCAAGGATAAAAAGGACGGTGGTCGTGATGACGGCCGTGCACACCGGTTATGTGACCCAGCTGAACTGTCTTTTGCTGAACTGTTGGGTACCGCAGCCACTTGAGCATGCAGTGAAATTAAATGAGAAAGCAAAAAAAGATTCTCCTCCCGGCCCTCCTCCGGGGGATGGAGTGGTCTTCTTACCAGCTCCAAGGTGGGTTTCGTCATCCCTGGGTCGCCCGTCTCAGGGGCATTTCGAAGCCTTCCGTGAG
Organism: Myxocyprinus asiaticus; assembly: GCF_019703515.2. Classification (NCBI taxonomy): domain Eukaryota; kingdom Metazoa; phylum Chordata; class Actinopteri; order Cypriniformes; family Catostomidae; genus Myxocyprinus; species Myxocyprinus asiaticus. Next base: position 33,456,233 of record NC_059377.1, on the reverse strand, counting down.
TTCTTGGCAGCCGGCCATGAGACAGGTGGCGTCTGCTTCCTGCAGTGGGCTCCACGCCGGGGCCGGGCTCAAGGGGCGGGCTGCGGCGGAGCCGGTGCAGTCACCGCAGGGGGACGCCCTTGGTGACAAGCAGGCAGGGTGCATGTCCGTCATTTCCGCATCAGCCTGTGACTGGGCAACCATCCCCGAGGGGGGGAGCTCAGCTGAGGCTTCTGCGTCCGACTGGACGAGCCTGCTCTCCGATGCTGCGCTCCAGAACTCATCAGATTTGCGGGCTCCGAACAAGAGGTCAAACTCGCCGTTAGACGAGCCGGCGGATTCGTCCGGAAGCCCGATCGGGGCAGACGAGCGTGCTGGGGAATGGGAGGTCCTATTGGGGTCTCCAAATCGCCCCCAGTGCTAGCCGTGCTGGCCTCATACCCCTAGGTAGAAGGACCGAGGCGGGGAGCCACTGGGGTGGCTTGCTTTCTTTTTTTTTTTTTTCTCTCCCAATTTGGAATGCCCAATTCCCAATGCGCTCTAAGTCCTCGTGGTTGCATAGTGATTTGCCTCAGTCTGGGTGATGGAGGACAAATCCCAGTTGCCTCCGCATCTGAGACAGTCAACCCGCGCATCTTATCACGTGGCTTGTTGAGTGCGTTGCCACGGAGACATAACGCGTGTGGAGGCTTCACGCCATCCACCGCGGCATCCGCGCTCAATTCACCATGCGCCCCACCGAGAACAAACCACATTATAGCGACCACGAGGAGGTTACCCCATTTGACTCTACCCTCCCTAGCAACCGGGCCAATTTGGTTGCTTAGGAGACCTGGCTGGAGTCACTCAGCACGCCCTGGGATTCGAACTAGTGAACTAGCGAACTCCAGGGGTGGTAGCCAACGTATTTTACCACTGAGCTACCCAGGCCCCCCGGGTGGCTTGCTTTCTTACGAAAGCAAGCCGCGACCGCAACGTTGCCATGGTCATGTTCTCGCAGTGAGTACATGATCCATCCACGAAAGCTGTCTCCGCGTGGGTCACGCCAGACACGAAAGACAGCGATCGTGACCGTCCGAAGTTGAGAGGTAACGACCGCAACAAGGAATAACACACAAACGGAAAGGCATCTTTAAAAAGATGCGTTTTTAAAAAGATGTTTCGTGTGTGCTGCTCTTTTAAGAGAAATATACTCTTTTAGAAAAATATACTCTCTTTTTTCTGCCGAAGCGCCCAGGGGCATTCTCTGCAGTGCACCAGTGCAGAAGAGGGAGAAGCCGCTGAAATGCGCCGTCAGATTCAGCAGAGGTGAATGAACAGTCAGCTCAGTAAACATCAACCGTTCGGCTCCAAAGAGAAAATCTGAATGAGTGGTTGCATACCAGCTCCTTTTATACCCGTATGTCTCGCCAATTTTCATTGGCCTTTTATCAAAGATCAGAGGTGTCTCGGGCTCCCAAGAGTGACCCCTAATGTCACTACATTGACACAACGTCGAGTGAGTGACAGATAGGGAACATGGAAATTTCTATTGTTGTTTAATAGAGAATAATTATTGCACTGTTTTCCATTTCGTGCCCCCTACACTGACTGGGTTCACATTCTGTAGTGCGTCACTGGTCACAATTAAATCAACCTGAAACCGAGTTTCACTCTGTGTTTGGCAATGCATTCATACCTATGCCCTGTGGATGCGATGACAATTTCATCTCCAGTCTTCCAGGTGACAGCATCCATTAGTGTCAGTGTGTTTGAGCCGCTCTGTGCAGTCTGGGAAAGGTGAGTCCAAGGGATAGGGACAGGGATTCCTAGAGAAGCAGGTTTGTAGTTAAGCCCTGAACAAAGCCTGTCACTGCAGGGGAGTGACTGGGCACTATGGTGTCTGTATCAGGGAAATATAGCACTTCTGTAAGGCAACCTAAGGGCATTTCTGACATAATTTAAGCGTGTGGGAGAGTTTTGTAGGTCAGATCTATAACTGTGAGGATTACTTAATCTTCTAGAAAGGATTTTGTTTCTGACATTGTGACCTAAATAGAAGAAATGTCAAATCTACTGGAAAAATGGCAATTCTGTCAAGTTATAGGCAAATGGCATCATTTAGATCTTTTAGAATTATAGTTTCAGGCAAATGTTTGTCATTGCTTTCAGAGTTTATGAGCATAGTTTTTAGCTAGTTGTGTTCACAGCAGCAGAAAATGGTTGTCAGCCCTCTTTGGAGTGTTAAATATGGTTATGTATTGTATATACACAGTTCTTTTATGAAACAGAGTGACAATCGCATTCTATTATCAAAGTGGCTCCCTTTAATTTTAGGACTAGCAAACAAATTTTGCCTCAGTCACCATTCACTTTCATTGTATGAAAAAAAAAAAAACCTTAATGAAAGTGAATGGTGACTGAGGCTAACATTATGCCTAACGTCTCTTTTTATGCTCCACAGAAGAAAGGAAATAATACAGGATTGGAACAACAAGTGGTTGACTAAATGATGACAGAATTTTTATATCCCTTTAAAAATAGAATTAAAAGTTGAGAATAAAAGTTTAATCTGTTAGTAAATACGATTATCAATGCCAAACACTGACTGTGTGAATGTAGCCACTGTAGTAAATGATATGTTAATAGCAAGATTTTATACAGGCATACCATGTAGATCCAACACCCCCTCTCTGACAGCCAAGGTCTTGGTTCCATAAACAGGCAGTTCTTGAGAGCGCAGGTGTCCATGCAGTGTGATGATGGCCTTGTGCTGGAAGGGCTGCTGCTCTGTTCCAATCTGCAGAGCTCCACCATCTGTGATCAGAATGTTCTCTGCCTGCAGTTCAATATCTGCCTCATCAAAAATCAGCCGCCCGCCTGAAAAAAAAAAGAGTTTTACAAAGCTGTCAGTGTATAAAATCTGTTGGTAAGCTGGCCTTGCACACAAGGCACATTTAAATAGCACTATTTTACAACACTACTAAATGATAGTGGCCATGTTTCAGTAAAGCTGACATAGTGTTTAGTGTTTTCCCTATGACTTAGGGGCAAGTGTCTCTTCAGACCTGTACATTTCTGTGTACAATGATGTATCAATCCATAGTCTTATGATAAAATTTGTAGTACAGTATTTTATTAAATGACCAGACCTTGGATAAGGAGCATCTTAAGAACAGGTGTGCTTGTGTCCAGGAGGATGGTCTGGCCAGTGGTGATTACAGCAAATGTCCCCTTCTCAGGAGGTGGGAGACCTCTCCATGTATATGGAGATGACCATACATCAATGTAGAAGAAGTCAGCACTGTCCTGAAAGAGACATGCCGTTATAAGCTAAGGTTGTAATATAAATCTATGAGCAGGCATATTTGTCACTTAACAAGAATAAATCTAAATGCTAAATGTTTATATTTATTTAAAGACTTCTTACCATTCTGGCAATTCCTCTGTTCCCCAGCTCGACTCGCACTTTAGTTTGTTGTGATTTGGGCTTAGCATTGGTCACACAGATGATCTGCGTCTGGTTGGCTGACTGGACATCGCAGACAGACCCTGCAATTGTCACAGTGACTTCATTGACATTTGTGCTAAAGGTAAGACAGGGAGAGAAGGGGAAAAACATTGAAATTTAGAATTAACACATTTCAAAAGACCTGAGACAATTAAAAACAATAATACAGTTTGATAACCTGCAATGTGAAGACTAACTTGTGAAACAAAAATACTACTAAATCTGAAACAATTAAAACTATGTATATCTTGGGGTTGGTTTTAGGGTTAATTAGGATTGGAGTAAATGATGACAGAATTTTCATTCATGGGTGGAAAACTAAATTATCCCTTTAAGCTTCAAGGTAAATTTATTTTGAAGCAGAATTGTGCAAGATAAGACTTGAATTGTATTGAGATTTTATTCATTAACATTAGTTAACTACTTTAGTTAACATGCACTAACAATGAAGAATATTTTTTCTGCACATATTAAATGTTGCTTAATGTTAATTTTTTTATTAAAAATTGTGCATGTTAACATTAATTAATGCATTATGAACTAACAAGAACTAATAATGAACAATAAACATGATCAAATATTAATATATTATGTAAAAATGTATTGCTCACTGTTATATGATAACTAATGCATTTACTAATGTTAACAAATAAAACCTTAACCTGCAAAGTGTAACCAATTAAGCTTAAAACAAGAAAAAAAAAATCAAATAAAATATCTCAAATCAAGTCTTATTATCTTACACAATTTCCTTCTCAAGTAAATTTGTCTTTTTTTAAGGATGTTTCAGATATTTTTAATGGAAACAAAGACTAAAAAAATGAAGCTTTATTAAAAAATTATAAATTTAAGATATAAAAATGTATGGGTGTTGCACATTTATGGATGAGTTTGTAATACTAGCAATTATGGTCTGTTCAGCACCTGAAACCTGAGCCAGTAACAGTGAGTCTGGTGCCTCCAGCGGTTCCCCCCCTGCGTGGCGTAACGCCAGTGATAACGGGGGTTAGAGATGATTTATATGTATAGCTGCTTGTGAGGTTGACTGCATAACCTCCATTCATCACTATAATCGTGCAGGCCTTCTCTGCTTCACTTCCTATGGGAGAAAAAAGCACGTTGTTCATTAAGATGCAAGTAGGCAGTCAGACTGTCTTTATCTCAGGTCCATTCATCTGTGACCCACTTCCGAGCAGTCACATTTGTCCTGTTCTCTTGACTGACTTGTGTCTGCTGCACTGTTGGCGTGTTTAGGCTGTAAGCAAAACTTTAAACCAGGTGTTCAGAAATAGAACGACCTACTATGATGGATTAAGGGTCGGTATGCAAATGTGACATTTCAAACTTTTAGAGGAAATTAAACATGCCGTTGTTGGGTGGGACCTCGCAGTACATTTGGGTAGATGTGGAGTTAAGCAGGTGCACGTTGCAGTCTTGGTTACAGATGAGAACTCTGGTGGTGACTGGGTCGAACCCAGAGCCTTCAACTGCAATGACAGCTCCTCCGGCATAGCTTCCTACAGAAATACATAGCAAATATATTCTTTAGTGTCTTGTAACTGTTTTGTTTTATGCAAATATTACAGCAGGTATAGAAAGGAACTTAAAGGGGTCGTATCTATGTAGGAATACTCTGACTTTCAAAACTCCTTCTCCAGACTAAGAAGACCATTTTTGGCTGCAAAAATGTCTCATTTCTAATTTGTGATTTAGAATGTCATAACAATTAATACATTAACACACACACAAAAAAAACAACTATATATATATATATTTATACTGTATATGTATAAAAAAACATAATCTGAACCTTATCCTTAACCCCAACTCTGACCCTAACCATTAGCAAACCCCAACCCTTAAGTCTGACTGTCTAATAGGAATGTTGTTCCTGGACCAACAAGGATCTTACTTGGCAAAATCATGGTCACCGAAATCTGTTCTAACACTATAGAAAAAAATTATGATATGCATAGGCTAATTTAAAGTAATGTAAACTGTGACCAAACTTGATGTTACTAGGAATAGTGCTGCTTAGGACTAAGGCTTTAGGACTATGACATCTGTATTCTGAAGTCAATATATAATGAATAGCTATGTATTAATAATAATAATGACTAGCAGCATAAATGAGCAATTTTTAAATAATAAAACTTCAAAGTAAAACTTTACATATTCTGCTGCAAAGTTTGAATATATGGCAGTAAATTTTGCAAGCTTCTGTCCAGAATTTCAAGTATTTTAGAGTAGAGAAAGTGTTTGTGATTACCCTCATTTGGTGTGACCCCTGTCAACAGCAGCTCATAGGTGAATAAAGACCAGGACAAGGCTTGGCCTTTGACCTGATGGTGGAACATAACCGGAAATGTTCCTCCAGCATGTTCACCAACAGTGCATAGCAACTGAGTATCTGTGATGGACAACACCATACAAGCCACGCCACCGATCTCCAGGGAGACAAGCGCTGCATCTGTGCCAAAGCCGAAACCAGAGACAGTGATTTTTGTTCCAACAGGACCTGTGAGGAAGAGGAAGCCACAAATAACACTTAGGGCAAGACGGAGATATTGATGCAGCTTTACGATTCCTCATCTGTGATTTCCATTGCACTTTCTTTTATCCATCTTTTCTTCAGATATGTTGTTGAATTTGTCTTCATATTCATGAGGCTTTTATATATTTTTGTCTAGATATATATGTTTTTATTAATAATTCTATCAATGGTTTTGAAAATTTTGGTTTTAATACAAGTTAAGCTCTATAGAAAGAATTAGGGATGCACTGATATAAATCTTTTTGGCTGATATGATACCGATTTTAACAAAAACTATAGGCTGATAACGATACTGATATTTTGCAATTTACCTTATTTTGTTATCAGATCACTTAAAAAATTTTCAAAGAGGGGGGCCTGGGTAGCTCAGCAAGTAAAGACGCTGGAGTGACACCTGGAGACACCTGGTATCGCAAGTTTGAATCCAGGGCATGCTGAGTGACTCCAGTCAGTCTTCCTAAGCAACCAACTGGCCTGGTTGCTAGGGGTGGGTTGAGTCACGTTGGGTTAACCTCCTCGTGGTCGCTATAATGTGGTTCTCGTTCTCGGTGGGGCGCGCACGTGGTTGTGCGTGTATGCCGCGGAGAATAGCGTGAAGCCTCCATACACGCTAGGTCTGCCACAGTAACGCGTTCAACAAGCCACGTGAAAAGATGCATGGATTGACGGGCTCAGATGCTGAGATTCGTCCTCCGCCACCCGGATTGAGGCGAGCCATTACGCCACCACGAGGATTTAGAGCGCATTGGGAATTGGGCATTCCAAATTGGGGAGAAAATGGGAGAAAAATCCAAAAAAAAAAAAAAAAACATTCAAAGAGGAACGAAAGCCTTTTCATTGTTCTAACAATAAATAATTTCCATTGAACATTGGATTTGTTGAACACATGACAGGGCAAAATTTTAAAGAGAGCCACAGTGAAAGATACATACAAGACAAAAACATTAAAAAAGATGACTAAATATTATAAAATAGTAATTAAATATTAAATAGTTATTTTGTACTTCTAAAACATTTTTGCACTTTTGCTGCCTTTTAAGGATTAGTAATCGCACAAAGCTATATTGCAAATTCAATCTTTGCAGCATTAATGGGTATCGTAACGATATCTCAGAAGTCAAAATCTGCTTGTTTCAAAGCATTTTGAATGGTTTACCTTAAAATATAGCCTATAGATATGTTCCGCTTTCACAACTGTCATGCCCATTCATGGCATTTTTTCTACATTAACGTGAGAACAAGACAGAATAAAAATGAAACATGTTCTTAGGAGAGCCAACCTTTCTGTGGCAGATCTTTTTTGAAGGAGGAGGAAGTGGGAACATACAAACATGAAACATTTATTTTAGACACACTTTTCGGTGTCACACATAACGGGGTGCTTTTCAGCACCACATAAAATACACGCACTGCTTTTCAGCAGTCACGTCAAACAAATCGACACACACACACAGACAGCTTTGTGCATCTCTCTCTCTCTCTCTCTCTCTCTCTCTCTCTCTCTCGAACTGTGGCTCTGGCTCCTCCTTATCTCTCTCCTGACTGATTGCAATAATTCTCCCCCAGCCGTCCATCCTTATCGCTTGGCCATGCTCTGCTCGCCACACCTTCATAATATTGTAGCTATTATTTTTTCTGGCTTGTGCATTTTAATTTACAGTTTTTACAAAGTGTTACTAATTCATTATATATAAACTATTAATTTGGTCAGTAATTGGCCAATACATTGGTGCATCCCTAGAAAGAATCTTCTGTCGAATACATTAAAACGCTTACAATGGAAGTCTATTTAGAAGGAAGGCTATTCAGAGAGTTTAACATCAGAAATATGAAGCCTTTAATTTTGCTAAAGCCTTTATATGAATTATTCTGTACATAAAGTGTGTTATTTGAGCTGTAAAGTTGTCTAAATTGTCTTTTTAGCGGTGGGACTACTTTTCTTGGTGGATAAACATCTGTTTATGCATTACCAACGTAATTCCTGTAAGCTGAGTTTGCACCATGTAAACAGTACAATGTGGATAGTTACACCACATCACTTTTAATATTCTCATGTTAAACATGTGGAATGTTTTAGTCTTTTTGCTAAATTTAGAGCTTAACCTGGAACGTTCCTTTAAATCCAAGGAAGTGGTAGTTAAACATAATGGAAGAACTACAATTGGTGAAATGTGACCATTGTTATTCTGTAAAGTTTTGTTGAACTACCAAAGCCACATGCAGCAATTAGAGATTTGAATTACATTCCTTTCAAAAGGAACCTGAGTTGTCTTACCATTCACAGGGCTCACAGAGTTGACATAAGGAGTTTGTTCCTTGGAGTAGTTGAAACTTTGTTGCGGATACACCACCTCGAACACCTTAATATTCACCTGCACCTGCCCCACTGCATGAGGGGCTGCCATGCACTTCACCATATCTGGGGTCACTTCCAAAATCCTGCAGGGGGAGTTATCAAGCCTCACAGTGGTATTTCCTGCCACAAAGCCATTGCCTTCAATCATGAGTGGAGTTCCGCCAGCAATGCTGCCAGATTTTGGGTGGATACTGGCTTGTGGTGTGCTTGTTAGTGTGGCGTCTCCTGTAGCGAGACCTTTGCTCATGACCACTACCTTTAGGGTATGTGTGCCAGCAGGAAGAGCACCAACCAATAGTGTGATGTTGTTATCTGTGACTTCGGTGACTTCAAGCATGATGTCGGCTGCGGAGACACTTATATCGGCAGAATTGCTCCCAAAGCCACTGCCGGTGACCACAACAGTGGTGGAGTTTCCACTAACTGTGTTAGGGAGCACAGTGGAGACCACTGGTGCAATAAAGTCAGAATATTCAAACGTGCAATCGGAACTGCAGAACGAAGAGATGGAGTTACTTTGAACTGTTACATTTCCCCTGTGAGCTGGAGATGGCCAGGTATCGCACACTACATGGGTGTAGTTCATGGCAACCACATCACATGGGAAATTTGCTGCTGTGACTGGTCCATTCAAGAAACCAGAACCAGAGATGAAGAGACGTGTGTATCCGGTTGTGCTGCCCATGGAAGGAGAGATAGAATCAACCACAGGTAGAACCACAAACCTGCGGCCGTACTCGTTCGGCATGGCCATGATGGCATTACCCAGGTTGCTGACTTGGACGGTTATGGATAGAGGGATGCCCACTGGTGCTCCATTGTCAGGACTGAGTTGGCAGTTAATCTCAGTAGAGTTGCTGCTGATGACATGACAAGGATAATCTCCAATTTTTACCTTTGGTTACCAAACAAAAAAAAGAAACAAAAGCCAGATAAAAATTAGATAATTGAAACCAAGATGCATTTCGTTATTTTTATCTTCACAGATTTAGGGACCTCTTAATTAGAACCCCAAAATATGAAAGCTAAATTTTCTTGGCATTTGTCCACAGACCCTATTTGAAGACCCTTTGAATTATGTCACTGAATTTGAATCTCATTTAGCATCCCCTAAATTGAGGTAAGCTTTAAAGGGATTGCTCACCCAAAAATCTTAATTCTGTAATAATTTATTCTGTGGTACACAAAAAGAGAATTTTTGAACACTTTTCACACGTCTTTTCCATACAACGACTATACCTTAGAAGTACGACTTGTGCAACATTTTCCACATCTTCTGAAGCCACACCAGGAACAGTCGTGTGGACTACTTTTATGGTGTTTTAATTTAGATTTTTGTTCTTTATGAAGCTTAATGGTTGTGGTGACTGTACTGTAGTTGAATGAAAAATTGCTCTAAGAAGATTCTTCAAAATTCTTCTTTTGTGTTCCACAGAAAAAATAACAGCATACTGATTTGGAACAACATGAATTTAATTTTTTTGGGTGAACTGTTCCTTTAATGTCATTGTTGACCTCTGAACCTCACCTTGTTTGCACAGCTAATGCTGCTAAAGGCAGATCCCTGGATGTGGATGATGTCATGGGTGGTGCCTCGGTCAGGAGTAATACTCTTCACAATGGGGCTGGCACAGGAAATAAAATTGAAGTACAGATTGCCTGAGGTCTGATTAAATTGATCCTGAAAACAGTCGGAAGTGCCCACACAGTCAGACGCAGACGAGTTTGTTTGCCTTGAACCTGTGGAAGGAAAGTGTAGATTGCATAATTTAAATAACCAATTAAATATCAAAAGTGGCAGTCCCCAAGGCACTTTTACAGGATTCCCCCGATTTTTGACCAGTGCTTTTCTCTGACCTTTCCAATCATTTGTGAATTCTGGATTTTTTTTTTAAAACATTTTGATTCAGACCATTTTGCTAATGTATTATTTATATGAATTTTAATGGTATGCTGAATTAATTGAAAAGAACAGTCTAAAAAAAAAAGATTCACGAATTGGTCATCACTATGGCAAGATTTACTCTAAACAAGAGAAATATATTTAAATACAGAACTCCACAATATGGGTTTTGATTAAATCGGAGGAAAATATTGAATTTGAAGGGAAAATAATAGGTTAATTTTGAATTTATGACTATGTTTTGTACACATTCATCATCTCTGGAGTCTCTGGAACCCCAAACATAAAGACAGTAAAGTCAATCTCTACAGAACATGATGGTTACCATTTTTGTATTTACATTAAAGTATTACTAGTATACCTAGGTTCATAGAGGCCTGTATTCCTGCTACAAACAGCTGAAGCCCAACAGTGCTCTCCTCCAGAGGTTTAACTGTCACCACTCCCTGCAGCATCTTCTGGTTACCAGAGTCGATGTAACCACTGCTGTAGTAGTAAACTCCAGGAGACGTGAAACGGTAGGCGAAAAACCCTTAAGACAAAACGCAAAGACACAAATAGACACATACAAAGAATAACAGGATCAGATTCTTTTCCTCTTCAATCAAACTGACATCATGTCCCGAGTTCTTATGGTCCTTTTCCTGTCCTTTACAGGAATGCAGCGTTAGTTTACCTTAAAGGACATTCAACAAAAGCTTTTTCCAGTACATGTTTGTCAAACAAAATAGTTTAGTGCATTGTTTTCTGCATAGCAACTGGTAAAATGGTGTGTAATTATAGTGGAACTATAATTAATTAGAGCAGACACCATTTAGAGAGTTTTGTCGTACTGAAAATTGTATTCTTTGTATAAGCCAAACGATTGTCTAGACCAGTGGTTCCCAACCCTGTTCCTGGAGGCCCCCTAACACTACACATTTTGTATATCTCCCTAATCAAACACACCTGATTCAGCTCATCAGCTCATTAGTGGAGACTCCAAGACCTGAATTGGGTGTGTCAGAGAAGGGAGATATACAAAATGTGCAGTGTTGGGAGGCCTCCAGGAACAGGGTTGGAAACTACTGGTCTAGACCATAGTTAGACAAACTGAAACATACACACACACTTTTGGGTGTTTCTCACGAAACCTGTGAAGAAAATGCCCTGGTTCTATTATACACTTAAAATAATAGAAACAAATGAGAAACTATATTTAGCAGATAGAAAATGAAGCCTGTTTTTAAGGCCATTTAGATTTCTTACATTGTGACATATCTTTCATGACAGTTATGCACGTTTTAGACCCCAATTCTTATTAAGTGTATTCTAGCAATTCTTATGAAAAAAGATGGTCATTGGTACTGCATTTCATTTTTGCAGATTTTAATTAAGAAAATCATTGTGCAACAGCATCATTTGGTAACACTTTATGATAACTACACGGTATAAAGTATTTGTAAAGCATTCGTTTATAGTCAATTGATCATTTATAAATTATTGTTCCTACATTAATAAGCTACATACAAATAGTTTGTTATTTTGTTATATTCACTGTAGCAAATGATTTATTATCATTTAATAAGTTCATTTATAAGCAGTTTGATAATGTTTTTTGTAACATGAACAAGACATGAATTCATAGTAAATGAAGAAATTATATATGTAATAAATTGGATTTACATTTAAACATAATTAATGTATTTGTTACTGTTTTAGTAACACTTACTTTTAAAGCAATTATTACTTAATATATAGGTCATAATAAAGCATTGACTAATTGCTAACTAAGCATTTTGCGTGATCTAATCAAAAGTGAGAACTGTATATGCCTAAATTTATTATAACCACCTCCACAGCATTTCAAACACAAAGGCTCAAAACAGACACAACACAAAATACAGGAATAATAGTTAGAGTGGAAAATCCACAGTTTATTAAAAGAGAACCTCTAATTGCTCAAACGCCACTTTAGCATGTTCCATCCTATTAAGCTTCATAAGCAGATTTGTTCTCATTATTGCCAATTAAAATTACTGTTTAATTCAATTTCACCAGTGGACCTACTATAAATATTTCATTAAATTTAATCCGACTCCAGAAGCAAAATCCAAAGACCCTGCTACAGTATTTGCGCGCGCTCTGGAAACAGCCAGCACGTCATCACAGTCACATGACAGTGCAAAAAAAAGAAAAAAGAAACATAAATAGGAAAGAGCATGTAACGTTATTGACTTTAAATTATATTTTGCCAATTCAGTGCCTATTAAACTTAATTAGTGAAAATTTCCTTACCATGCCGCTGAAGTGCACGAGCGACTTTGTCATGCCATACATGTTACTGTTTTCAGCACTGGGCCGGATGGAACAATAATAGTAGTTACTGATTAGTGCATTTTATGTAATAATTTTCCAGAGATTGCAGGGGTGGATTTGTATCTCATGTACCAATCCTTGTAGTAAAATGAAACAAGCACAGTATTTAATGTACAAATGTCTGCAGTATGACAAAAACATCCTAAGATTTGAATGCTGATCAATGAAGAATTCACGATTCAGGCCGGGAAGCGCTCCCTTCAGGAAAACACACTTTTCTCTCATAGAATTTTTTTTTTTTGCCAAATCACCACTTTGATAACAAGTTTCAGTGAGCAAAATTAGATATTCAATACAACTTTTACAACTTTTATTACTTCAAAGAAAAATCAAATGTTAAAAACGTTTTGCAAGTCAAAAGTTTGCAAGGCATAAAAAATAGGACCCGATGAAATGTTTTTTTTTCCCCCTAATTCTGCTTTGTTTTCCCAAAGTCTGTTTTCCATTCTATTTTTTCTGAATTCCATGTTTAAAAGATTATTTTTTTAATCAAAACATGACTAATCAAATGAATTCATAAAGAGTTCATCAAATTATCAAATAAAGTGCTTCAATAACATCTTCACAGCTGAATCTAAAACAGTTATTTTTTGTCAAATAACGTGAGCACAACAGAGAATCACTGTATAAATTAAAAACTTACAGTACATTCAGTACAACAGCACACTTGCTTGTGAAATTTGCTAAAATATAATTATTACTGATATAATAGTATTAATAATAATATTTATAATAGTAATAATGATTATTATTTTTAGTATTATTAATAATACAAATTCATATTACATTTTTACTATGCAGTAGTAATATATTTTTGTCATAATTTCTTCAATTTCACGAGTCCATTTAAACCAAACTTTTATTTTGATGGATCACTGTGTCAGTTTCAATGTATGTTTGACAGAAGATTCAAACTTCTGAATAAGCAGTTCGCTATGTGGTCGTTTGATTGTTACACCGTAAGAGGCTGCAATTTCATTAAATAAATAGTCTGGAATGTGCTGCACACTTTGCAATAAATGAGCATTTCGCTTTCTGTAATCTAATACACAGATTACAGAAGTCATAATTTGATGTTTTTAGCGGGTCAATGCTTTCACACATCACTTTGAAGTGTGCAGCACAAGAGAACTGGATATTTCTTAAATGAAATCGCAGGCTGTTGTGGTTTAATAATCATACTAGGACACATGTACAACACATTTACAAAATCAGCGGAAGATTTAGTGATAACGCAGTACTGGCCCGAAAGGGCGAAACTCTCACACTGGCCCCGGACCAGCTGGCCATACTTACTGTTGAACCATGTTAATAAATGTTTAATTAGGCATATATAGTTCTCACTTTGGATTAAGTCACGCAAAATGCTTAGCTGGTCATTAGTAAGTGCTTTATTACAACCTTTATTAAGCATTAATTTAATAGTAAGTGTTCCTAAAACATTAATAAACACTTTAAGCAGAAATGTATATCCAATTAATTACATATTTAATATCTTTATTAATTATGAATTGATTCTTTGTTAATATTCTCATAAACACTTCTTTACCACTGGTTTGCATCAACTAAAATACATCAGTTAGGTATGATTAACTAGTTGTTTAAGGATAAAATAACATTATCAAACTGCCTATATACGAACTTGTTAAACAATAATAAATCATTTACTAAAGCGAATAGAAAGAAATAACATATGATTTATATGTAGCTTATTAATGTATTAATAATGTAGGAACAATAATTTATAAATGATCAATTAACTATAAACAAATGCTTTACAAATACTTTACACCGTGTAGTTATTATAAAGTGTTACCCATCATTTTATTGTAAAACAGTAAAGCATGAGAACAATGGGAATAGTAAAATGTTCGGACGCGTTAGGATACTGAGAATTGTGAGGTAAAATATGTTTAAAGTGTCCTGAAAATAATGTCACAATGCAAAACAAAATGGTCCTAAATATAGGCTTAATTTTCTTTATGCAAAATATAATATAATATAACATGTGTATCTCTCTCTCTCTCTCTCTCTCTCTCTCTCTCTCATCTATATATATTTATAATTTTTTTTTAATTTGGGGTTAATATAACCAGGACATTTTCTTGAAGGGTTTCATGAGAATCACCCATTTGTTTTGTTTGTCAATGAAGACGACCTAAAGAATAGTGTATTTTTGGGCATGGGCAAGACATTTTTTACTTTTAATGAGTTATTTCATATTCATTAATTACTTTGCATATTCATGAAATCCATAAAATATTTATAATTTTGGTGATGGTTTTTGATTCATTGAGTTACATAGAATCTTTTCGGAGGAACCAGACTTGAACACAAACTAAATTAGGTGAGGATTGATTTTCAAAATCTCCAGTTGTGTTTAGGCAAATTATTTGCATAGTTTTGTTCATCTGCTTCATGGAAATTAGACTGACCAGTGCTAACACATCTGGATTATTAGATCCAGATGCCAGCTGGTGTTGTGGTTTTTGTACCTCTGGCAGTTTTGGTGTCTCCACTTTTGAAAGATATGCCATCATAGTCAGTGCTGCTGGGATTGGACACGCTGAAGACCCTGTAGCCCAGATTGGGCACAAAAGCTGGTGCCTCCCAGCGCCAAACCACTGTGTCCCCTACAGAGGCTATTATCGCAGAGGGGCTCCAGGCATAGCCCTGACCATACACTGAACACAAATTATATAATTATGAGTGTGTATACAAACAAAGATGTAGTCACAAATACATTTCTATTGCAATACAATATCAGTAGGCCCATATGAAAGCATGTGCACTTTCATATTTTATGCACTGATAATGGGGGGAAATCTGCAGAATTCGCCAGAATTAGTTCAAATATGGTGAAATGTGTTAAACAGAGCTGTTAGTACTTTAGTCTTATTGGTAACTGAAAGAATGATCAAATCAGCAAAAATATTTAATAAACGAACATGCAAGGTGCGGCATAAGACATTGAGAATGACACCTGTGTGAATTTGAGGAAATTTACTGATGCAAACTCTGTGTAGGTGTAAGGTTATGACGCTAGTGAAATCTGTATGATATTCTTTAACAATACCAATAATATCTGAGCTTGGGTCATGGGAAGACATATTATTAAAGGGCATAGGAGTTTTCTTCTTCCAACTCAGTGTTGTGGAATAGTTTGTCAATCTGTCGTTGACATGATGTGACAGTCCTTGTTTCACTGTCTCTGATGTATTCAGCTGATGTGCGTGATAGAGAGAGAGAGAGACCAAAATAAAGTGGACTTACCGGGGTGGGAACCTTGGTTTGTTACAGTGTATGTTGTATCTCTAGGTTGGGTCACACACTTCAGTTGATCATCTGAAGCTGATATAACTTGGCATTGTGTGTCCCCTGTTTAAAACACACAGCCTCACTTAGTTTAGCTGAGTCACAACCATGACAATACACAACTACAGCACTTTTCTTTTGCAAAGAGAGTTGTTTTATTAAATACAAATGATCTGCATTTGACATTATGGGCTTCAGTAAGTGCTATGAAAGATGTTTAGCGATTTTTCAGGCCTGGGGATATTTTAAGGAATATCGACACATTGTTTTTGGTCCTGTGCACTTACCCAGAGTGACTTTGTTGTCTGCTGGGACAGGGCTAAACCCAGAGCCAGTGATAGTGACGGTGGTTCCTGCATACAGGGACCCCATTGATGGAGAGAAGCCTATTACCTCCAGAACATACTTTATGGTGGTATTAATGCCAGCGCTGTAAATGTAGAGAACAGATTTAATCACTCTCTGGTGAACTGAATACTTGAGCATGAGTTGTGGTTTTAACTTTATTGATGAATTAAGAATCTCACAAAAGAAATCTCTAGCACAAAATTCATTTTTTATTAAATGTCAAAACAAATGTGCTAATTTTGTCATAACATGATGTTTGTTGTTGTCATAACATCAGAGCTATTTAATAAGTCTTCTTCCCATTGTTTGGAAAACTAAAACGGTGGCATGAATACTTATATTTAGTGACTACTAACTCCTATGCTGTAAAAGTAATAATGTAAAAGTTTAAAATCTGCTGTTGTGCAGGTAAATTAGTGGTATGAGACCTGATTAAGGGGTAACCCTGGTTTCCGACTCTCACACGGATGTCATACACAGCTGGGGGGAGTGTGGGCAACAGGCAGGTGATGTTTTCATTGGTCCACTGCAGCAATTCACACTCTGTCTTGCCAATCAAAATAGAGCTGCCAATGGCCTGATCCTCCAAATTTGTGCCCAAGATGGTAAGAATTCTGCTTCCTTTACCACAAGAACAGGGTAGAAAATGAATACAATATTGTGTATAATTAATTACTGTTCTGTTCAGACTGTGTTATATAAAATTGCTGTGTGTTGTTTATTGATGTGAGTGTTTAGACTAAATTTCAGTGCCTATGGTTGTTTGAGAGGATTTTAGCCATTGTGAGAACAGTCATGGTGTGTAGACTCTTTTACACTGTCCCTTCCAGCTGACAAACCGGCTTTTCTGATTGCGTGACATCAGCTAAAGCCAGTGGAATTATTTACTTAACACAAAAGAGCTGGAAAAAATCTGCAGGACTCTGTCTGAAAGCCCTATGGGGGTTTACAGCTGTAACCAAGTTATACTGTAAGCGATGGTCAAAACAATGGGACAGAAAGAGACACTTGATACTTGAATGTGATTTTACCTGTTTGTTGGTATCCTAGGGTTTTTGTCTTCATTATCATGTCTCTTTGAGAATAGTGGATAACAGCCAACCATTTGAATTTCAAAGACAGTGGAATTCACTAATTGTAGGTAGGACTAATGTTTAGATTAATTATACTTATTGTTCTCCCAAGATGTCGTAACTGTAGCTTGTTGTTGCTATTGGCACTAGCAACAAAGGTTAATCTTGTCTACTTTACAGACAAAAAGGTCACATTTTTCAAGTTTTGTACAGTACGTACACAAGATATAATTAGGTATGTGACTTTGTTATTGTGTCATATAGCTAATCAGGTCAGTTTGACTGTTGGCTAGGGTGAAAGAAATTCATGTACTATTACAGGTTGTATGTTAAAGGAAAAAAATCTTTTTTAACTACTCTGCATTCTTGTGAATACAGGCAAGTCACTTCATTCTAAGAATAGAATATATTCAATAGGCAGAGTATTGTCTTACAGCTGAATCTTATTTTAGAATACATTCACTTGTTGACTTTTTGCAAACACAGAATGAGACCAAATTTTACAAGATGAATAGGAATTGAAAATCATATTTGAGGCAATTCATGGGGAACCTCTCGCTGTCATTGTTTGAGAGGATACACAGGATGACTAAATAATTGGCATAGAAAAAGGCCCCTTCATTCTTGTTGGAAAGCTGCAGTTTGCAATGTTTTAATGGGAAATAAACTACTTTATGAGTCATTTAGTTAAAAAATGCTTTTAAGGTATCTTACCGAAAACTGTTGTGGTTTGTGGGCTAACAGCAGTGATTAGGGCTGTCAGAGTGTTGTTATATGTGAAAGAGTAATTTGATGTTGCTGTCATCCCTCCCATGGTCAGGGTTACAGTTTGCTCCCCTGCTGACCCCTGATTGAAATGCCATACATAAGATATAGGTATAAAAGTTACAAAACTGCACCAATTTTCATTTGAATAACTGTTAATAAATAGTCACATTTATTACAAAGTAAAAAATAAGCTTTAGCTCCATTTTTTATAATGTTTAATATTATATTATATTATATTATATTATATTAGTTAAGACTTGTTGTAACATCTGTAAAAAAAATTATTATTTTTTTTTTTTCAGTTAAAATATTTGTGAAATCCTTAGGGGCCATTCAGACCAAATGTGTTTTTACATTTAAAAAAGCTAGACGCAATGAAACGATTGGAACAGAATGCAGGTGTCTCGAGACAAGAAAGTTGTTTAAACTTGACAAGGCGTCTTAACGGGGAGCTCCTACGCAAGATGCTGAAAAAACAGCGAGATGCGACACAACGAGATGCCAAGACATCTGTCTAGTGCATCTTTACATAAAGAAGGAAAACAGACAGTGCAGATGGATGCAACAATGCTTTAGATGTGAACAGATCCTTAGATGAAAAAGAATATCAGCTCTTTCACTTACAGCAGGAACAATGCATCTTAGCTGTGAGCGTTCCACTTCTGTAATGTGACATGGCAGAGAGCCTATAGTAACTGCAGTATCATTACTGAATCCATAGCCAAGCACAGTCAGAATCGTTCCTCCTGTGAGGCCACACAGAAAAGGATCATTTTAGTAGCAGTAGTAGTAGTATGGTCCAACAACTGCTTTTCTAAAACTAGCAACTTCTTTGTTTTGTTGTCAACTGACTGCTGTGAACTTGTGCCAAGTTTTCTTTAATTGTGAAGTGCTACATTTACCTGCCACACTTCCTGTGGTGGGGTCTATGGAAGTCACTCCTAACAGCTGTGTGAAATTGAAGATGTTGCCTTGCACGTATCGGGCATAGCCCAGGCCTGACAAACTCAGAGAGATTGGTTGTACACCTGCACTTGCAGGGCCAACGCTGCAGGTTATGGAGGTATCTGAGACACAAACAAATTACTTATATGTATTCTTTAATGGTGTATTAATAACCAATATTTATGCAATAAGAGAGCCCAAGCTACAGTATACTGTCAATATAGTCAGGACTCAAACATAGCACAGACTCAAGTGCCTTATTGCTTATAATAAACTACAAAAAAATCAAGGACACAATTGTTTACTAAAACGTTATGTTATTAAGCACATTCATAATGTCATCCTTCTGTAAGAATATATAGTCCATGACATGTAAACTAAGGTTAAAAGTCTTCCTCTTTGGGGGCTTCACAGTTATATACACATGCCCCTTTCACACATACAGCCTTATCCAGAAAATTTACTGTTAGAGATTGTGTGAACACGCCCTTTTTGAAAATACTGGTGAATTTTGCTCTGGCAATTTCCATAAATGAAAAGCTGTATCATAAATTTCCATATTGATGGTATGTGTGAACAGCACATGTGGTACATTTACCAGTAAAGGCAACCCAACAATTTTCCTGTAATTTACCTGGTTGCTTGTGTGAAAGGGGCTACAGTAGCAAGATGAACATGTTTTTCTCATCATAGCTGTTACTATATTGAGTATTTTAGCACAGTTGGCACGCTATATTGACCAATCAGCATCCAGGACTGGTACTTTGTTTTAGAATGTATTTTTCATGCATAAGACAACTAACAGATAACAGTCGCTTTTTAATATTATTTGGTTTTAACTTACTGGTGACCTGTAGGATTGAGCATTCCACATTGCCGGTTTTCACTGTCACGTTTCCACCGTCAAAACCAGATCCAGTTATGGTAAGAACTGTTCCTAAACCACTGGATCCTGAAATACAATCAATACCTGTTATATAAACCACTGAAAACCACGATAAATGGAGATGACAGCTTTCATGTGAAACTTTCAAATATACTCCACCTTCTGTAGGAGAGATCCCCGTCACTGTTGGTGTCTTTGATTCACTCCAAGTAAAACCACAGTCACCTGAACACCATGATGGGATACCGTTGATGAAAACTTCCACCTAACGAATAATATGCCAGCAACATTTGTGAATAGTTGTCAAAGCCTGCAAGGAACTTGACTATTGAATAAACAGTCAATAAACAGGGTAGAAATTGAATGAAAAATGTCAAAGATATTAAAGCATAGGGCATAGGGCAAGCTAAATATTTAAAGTGTATTCTAGCAAAATTTTTATTGGGTTATGATATCTTGTGTTTTATTTACAGCTACTTTTGTATTTGATGTTGATTTGATTTTATAGGTAACTCTAATAGGTCAGATTAAAAATGTATTTTAATTTATTAGATTCAGAAGTATTTAACATAAATGCTTTGTTTTTATATGGTTAGAAAAACCAAATACCCCTTAAAATCGATTCCAGGAAGCAAATATTGCCGCTTAATAAAAAGGTTTCTGGTACAAGGTTTATCACTGATGTAAATGTAACACAGGGTTCATACAGCTTTTTAAGAGTGAAATTCAAGCACTTTTCAAGCATTTTCAAGGTATCTTAATAATCTTTTTCAAGCACCTCAAAGCTTTAAATATTATCCAATTCTAAATGTTAATTTACAAAAATGCAATATCCTCTATGATTTCAAATATTGCCCAATCTATAAAAATGAAAGTTTCAAGAATTCCTTTAAACCCAAAGACTGGAATCCTAAATACGATTACAGTCTTGCAATAACACATATTCAGTCTGAAACACCAGTTATCTATATGGCATAAATTATCATGGGGGGAAACAATCCTGGTTACTGTAATTACTTATTAATTATCATGTGGAAAATGAAAAGAAATATCAAATAGATTTAGCTATTTTTAAAGAAAGTTTGTGGGGGTGTGTGTGTGTCTTTCTGATATTTTGTCCCCAGCTCTTTGAATAAAGGTTAAAAGAAGACAGCTTTGAAAAATACAAGCTATTTAGTGACAAAATATGAGATGCATGTGTAATCTCACCTCTAAACATGCACATCTGCAGTAGAAATACATTTAGTGTGATGGGACTGTTTTCCCCCCACACCAGTATAAGATGTGACTGCAAATATCAGACTGATTTGAAGAATAGAATAATATTTTGAGTAATATCAGCTGTTCTGACAGCTAAAATATGTAAGGGATAATTGTACAGCCAGGCTGAGGCAAACATTCAACAAGGCTTAAAACATGTAACACTGCTTATCAAACAGGGTTTCTGCAAGTTTAAAATAATCAAGTTGTGTTTTCCACTTAATGAGTTCATGGAAGAAAAACAATCATCATAAATATACATTTGTGTTATTCATATTAAAATTGGTAAATGTGCCAACATATCAATACATAGCCAAATAATAAACAACAATATTTACCTACAAATTATACTAAATTATTTAACATAAAGCATCATACATGGAAGTCCTTTTCAAAAGCAAACTGTGATATTATTACTGTAATGTAATATTGAATGATTATTATTTAATGTTAATTTAATTGTAGTACAACAGTAATATTTCTGTCGTTATTTCATTTCATTCACACAACATTTGTCCTATTAAACCCTCAAGCCTTGCTTTACAGTAAACTGAAGACATTTGTATTTCTTGCAAAGTTTTTTTTAAACATGCTCCTCATTGACAATGTGGTGAAATGCCACCTTCTCCTCTTCTGTGCCCCAGTGTCACGCTATTACAAGAATGTTTTGAATTACGTGAAAATAAAGTGATTTCGTACCACTTTGCGTTCTCAGTGCACGTCATAGTAAAAACGCAAACCAAACTCGGAGTCAGAACACTCCCCAGACGAAAGGAGTCTGTGTGGGCCGTTCACTGTTTATGAGCCTCTGAGACAGTTGAAAACACAGTGGCTGTGCTTGGATCATCTTTTAATCATCAAGTAAATTTATTTAATACAATTGCAGCATTTTGGGGGGTTTAATAAATCGCACAGGCCATATCGTGATTTTGATTTTTTTTTTTTATTAACTCAGCCCTACATTTGACTTTTAATATACAATTACTTTCTGCCCTACTTTTAAGTATTCATGCGATATTACATATTGATTGTAAATTCAAGTTTTAACAAAATCTTTGGCTTAGTGCTGAATGCTGGTAAGTGATGTCCACTGATGTCTTTTTTTATTTTTTGCACACTTAGACATATGATTTCCTTTTTGTTGGTCGCTCCTCCGCATAGAGATATTTTATTTCTCCTCTTCCAACCATCAGTCATTGAAACAGCACTCTGGCATGTTGATGGAAGCAGGAGATGCAGGTATAATTTCTTTGGCGCCAGTCTACCACAGTGCAGTACTACAGTGTTCGCCACATCAGAGCAAGAGAGAAAGATGCAGAATGGCGCACTTGCACTCGTTGTGCTGATGAGACACCACAAACATAATGACTGTATAATATCTATTTCAAATTCAAAATAATTTTAGATCCTTTATAACAGTCAACAACCTAAGGAAAAAAATCAAGCATTTTCAAGGAACATATTCAAAATTCAAGCATATTTCAAATCTTGAAAACCTAACTGTGAAAATCAAGCATTTTCCAAACTTTTAAGACTCTATACGAACTCTGGTAACAAGGCCACGGCTTCAACATCCTTTAGCACATTAAAAGGGCAAGTCACACACATTGAAAATACTAAATGTACACCTGTCTGTTATAGCACAAATAAACCTTTCATGCATTGGTTCAGCTACAATCATCTAGACATGCAAAAACCGCAGGAAAGTGGATACTTAAACAAAGTTACACAACCTGACAGGCCTTTCAACTGACCCACTATGTAACACTATTGAAGTCTAAATGCAACAGGGCATCAGGTAACATGAGAAAGAGACTTTAAAAATTTAAACAAGAGGCCCCATCATTACACAACCAATGTATGTTGGACAAACATAATTATTGTGGTAAAAGCAGTAGTGTAAAAGCACCTGTGGTTTATTTGTAGGGATGCGCAGAAAGTCTCCCATAATTCTCTGTTTGTAGAGACCGCCTTGTTCGATCTTGCGTGATGTCACGGAAGGTTTCACACCGACCACAGCAGAGGCATTGATCTGGTTAACATATAAAACATATTAATGTAGCCAAGTATCTTATTAAAACAAACAATCTGAGTCACATTTGTGATTTAACAACTAATGCATCAAAAGATAAGCAGGTCTTGGAAGAATTTAGGTCTTGAAATATTTGAGTTCATATTGAAATCTTTTGATTGCAGACTGATATCTTGGCTAATCTGAGCAGTGTGTGACATTGAGATCTCTTCTGAAACTAGAGGAGACATGTGAAATTACTGGGGTCTTTTTCCCATGATAACAATCTGAGAAGCAGGAGACCTACAGTAAGCAAAGGTTTCCATTTGATTTAATCTTATTGCTTTCAAGGAGAAACAGTTGAGATGTTGAAGAGTTCTCATTTGTGATTTGATACACATGGTACTTGTCTGATTTGGCATTATCGGTTTATCATAATAGCCCTCTGAACTCTTTTATCTTGCCTGTATCAGAGGCTGATTGCCAGGAATGGTGAGCCACTGGATGTTCCAGCTGTAGCCCCTGCAGTCTCCAAATCTCTGCACTTGCAGCTGGCCAAGCTCTGGGATCCCCTGCAGGGCGTACTGCAGGTCCGCATCACTGATGTCCACTGGCAGGCCTGAGGTTCACACACCCAACATACCACATGAAAAAACAGTTTAACCATTGATGTTCACAGTCTACACCATGTGGTTCCCAACCTTTTTTGCCCCAACAAAAATCATGAGATTAATTGCAAGTTTAACCTTTTGACAACCCTTATATTTTCATCAAAGGAGATCATTCTGTCATTTTCTCAGTTCTTTTTCTTAACCTTCTGTCATTCCAAAACTGTATGGCGTTCTTTCTTCAGTGGAACACAAGAGGAGACATTTTTAAGATTTCTTTTGCTATACAATGAAAGTGTCTCTGCCTAATTTCTCATTTTGTGTCATAATTGGTGAGTAAATAATGACAGAATTGTTAGTTTGGAGTAAACTGTCTCTTTAAGTTTCTGTTTCATGTTTAACAAAACAAAAACACAAAAATCTCCCCTGGAACTTGCTTTGTTGGTTGGGAATCACTAGGATACTAACAAATTAGAATCTGTTGTGCAACAACAGGAAATCCCATGAGCTAAATTATTCAAATACCAGCAGTTACTATGAAAAGTAACAGATAAACCTGCAGGCCAGCATTTGTTTACCCTTAACACGATGGCCAAAGATCTCCACATCAAAGGTTCCATTTAGAGGGGGGCTGGCTTTCTGAGGGCGGGTAATGGTGACTGTGGCATTGCCCTGGCTTTGAATCAATAGGCCTCCTGTGCTGTTAGGCATTTTCTACAAGGCAAATATCAAGATTCAATATTAAGAATGCTTTTTTTGGTACACACAGTCAGTATGTTGTAATTCTTACATGGGAGGATCTCTCAACTATGCAATTTCAGTACATACAACAGGGCACACAAATTGTAGGAAATATTTCAGAGGTATCGCAATATAGTTAAAGACAAATTTTGTGATAAACAGGTATTTTCTTGTGCCATATGAAACCCATCGCAACAGAGAGGTCAGGAAGTTCCCAGCACTTCAAATTGACACACAAAATGACAAAGAACTGTAGAATGAGTTTCAATTAAGCTAAAGAGATAGTTTAGATAACTATCCCTTAAAACAGGTACGTCAGCTTGAACTCACCTGCAGAAAGCCAATTTCAAACAGTGGGATGCCAAAGCCACAGTTGTAAGGTGAAGCTGTAATCTCATAACTGACTTGTGAAGCACTTGCTTGTTTGCGTACAGTGATGTCCACAAAGAAGTGTCCTGAACTGGCAAGAGCTGGTGGCCTTCTTCTGTGGACTACAGCTGAATAAAATAAAATGTATTATAAAGCCCATGTTTACATTACTTTTCAAAATAAAAGTCAATAAACTAAAAGTATGTAATAATAGCAAGAACAGCAAGTATTTATTTCTATGTACCATAAGTGTCCAAAGCAGTCACTGCATGTCCAATGTGAATAGCATCAATGTAGTAAACAGAGGTAACAGTCTTTCCATACACACTGAGCTGTAGAAGTTTGTGGTTTAAGCCTACATAGTCTGTCTGTATGGCACCCAGTAGATCCACACACTTGTAGTTCCACCTGTGAATTGACCACAACAATGCTTTAATGCTTACTAGTAAAAAACCTCAACATCAATTATGGCTTCATTTTTAGTATGCTAGATCGTACTATATACTATTTACTATGTAATATAACAAATCCTTTAAAAGAATGGCATCAGATTACTTTATGTTTAATAGATTAAACATACTCATCATCTATTGAGTCAAACTGCACAGAGATCCGTGTGTTCTCATCACGGTAATTACCAGCACTGGTCCGGTAATTGAATAACACTCCCAGTTCATTCACCAGACGTCCTTTGTAGGCCAAGCACAGCTACAAACCATATGGCAAAAAATTATATGTAAACTGTATATACAAACCCAATTCAGAAAAGGTTGGGACCATATGAAAAATGCTAATAAAAACAAAAAGGAGTGATTTGTAAATTATATTCACCCTTTGCTATATTGAAAGCAATACAACTACACATTATATGATATTTTACCTTGTGAATTTCATTGTTTTTTTTTATTTACAGTAATTTCAAATCAGATGATTGCAACACGCTCCAAAAAAGTTGAGACAGGAGCAATTTAAGACTAATAACAATTTGACGAGTTGAAATAACAAGACAATGTGAAACAGGAGATGTTAAACAGGTGAGGCAATCGTGTCATAGTATATAGGGAGCCTCCAAAAACAGCCTAGTCCTTAAAGAGTAAGGATCATTCGAGACTTGACAGTTTGCCAATAGATGCAAATAATCCAGCACTTTGAGAACAATATTCTCCAAAGACAAATTGGAAGGATAGTTAAAAGATTCAAGGAATCTGGTCAAATCTCGGTGTGTAAAGGGCAAGACGAAAACCACTTCTGAATACGCATGATCTCCGATCTTAAAAAACATAATTAATCTGTAATGGATATCATGAACATGGGTTTGGGATTACTTTAGTAACATTTGTTAGTCAACACCACTCGCCGCTGCATCCACAGATGCAAGTTAAGTCTTTCTTATGCAAAGCAGAAGCCCTACATCAACACTGTCCAGAAGCGCTGCTGACTTCTCCGGGCTCGGTCTCATCTTAGATGGAAAGTAGAACACTGGAACTGTGTATTTGGTTTGATGAGTCCACATTTCAAAGATTTTTTTAAAAACACAGTCATCATGTTCTCCGGGCCAAAGAGGAAAAGGAACATCCAAGCTGTTATCAGCATCAGGTCCAAAAGCCAGTGTCTGTATGGGCCAGAGGTGTGTCAGTGCCCATGGCATGGGTAACTCGCACATATACTGCCACCCTGCACCGTCTTTTCCAGGGACGTCCCTGCATTTTCCAGCAGGACAACTTCAAACACATACTGCCCGGATTACAAGTGCATGGCTGTGTAAGCAGAGAGTGTGGGTGCTAGACTGGCCTTCCTGCAGTTCTGACCTGTCTCCAATTAAGAATGTGTGCCGTATTATGAAGCACATTAGATGGCAATGAAGACCCTGTACAATTGTGCAGCTGAAGACCTGCATAATGGATGAATGGGGGTAAATTCCATTTTCTAAATTGAACAAACTTGTGTCCTCAGAGCCCAAATGCTTAATAAGTGTTATTAGAAGAAATGATGATGTTTCACAGCGGTAAACACTAGACTGTCACAACTTTTTTGGAGTGTGTTGCAATCATCTGATTTGAAATTACTGTACATTACTACAAAAACTATGAAATTCACAAGATAAAACATCATATAATGTGTAGTTGTAGTGCTTTCAATATATATATATATATTTGTACAAAATATTTTTAGATATTTTGAAAATATTTTTCATATTTAAAAAAAGTAAAAAAATACACAATTCATACATATTCAAAACACATTTATAGAAATATATTTTACATATATTTTTTTCAATATATTTTCCAGATATATTTTTGGCCATTTTTTTAAAATACATAAAAACAATAAAAGTCTATCTTGTTTGCTGTAAAAGAATAAAAATATGCAAAAATGGAACATGATAAGGTAAAAATTATAAACAATTTCCAAAAAGTATGGATTAAAAATGTATGACTCATTTCAAAGGAAAAAAGAAATCCATTTTCTTCTTGGAAAAATTCATTTCCATACTGAAGTAAATACATTATTAAATGAAAGTGTATGGATGAGATACTGAGGTTTTGGTGGTGCTTACGGTGTTGTAGGATTGTAGTGGTACTGGGCTGTAGATTGCTCCAGACGCTGTAGTGTCATTGGCATTGAACAGAATCTCTGGGTTCCTCAGAGACCAGCGGCCACAGAAAGCCTCTGAATCAGTAACCCGGACACCTCTGCGGTTAATATTACCTGAAAACTGTTTTGACAAGAAGAAAGCTCTTTATCCTAGGCAACAAGATATGCCTATGATGTTTTGGCCAAAAATATTTAATGTTTATTTTATTAGAACTTTTTAAGTTGTGCAAGGTTATTACCAATATAGTAATAACATTAACATTACGTTGGTCTCTATTATCAATGCAAGTTGGTCAAATAAGAACTATCTGTCCTTTGCATGTAGAACATAATTGATTTGCATTAGCAGCTGTGCTTACCCCTGTGTTGTTGATAGCCTCATAATCTCTGTAAAATTTCACATCTGAGTTCTCCATCATTGGAACCTCAACTGGACATTTAGCTGCGACCATCATATTTAGTGCCAACATCACCTTTAATCACAAAACAGAGGTGTAAACTTTTAATGTTTCAAATGAGCGTTAAAAAATGTAGAGTACACAATATAGGTAAGGTATAGTAACAAATCAAAAACAAACAACAACCTCAGTCTCAGATGCATTGAAAGGAATAGGGGAGGATGGAACTCCACCCCACAGCAGCGTGAAAGAGTCCATGCTGGCTTTCCCTTTAGTGTCTTCAGTAACTATGATGTTCATATCTGATCCAATGGTCCAGTATTGAAGATCCTCAAAGTCACCTGAGATAGAGACAATTCTATTTAGTGTAGGCATGAGTCAGTTGCAACCAAGAATGTGAAAGTTTAAGAACTCGTCATTGAAAAACCCATATTGATCGACCACTTTTTTGGGAGGGACCAAATGTGATAATTTAAGAATCAACAATTAAAAAAACGGCCCAAATCAATCAATCTGCACTTAATGTAGTCCCTTTTCATTATATTATATGTATATTTTACCTATGTTAGAGTTGAATGTCACAGTGTACAGTAACTCAGTGTTTAGCTCCTGCTTTGTGACTGTAACAGTGTCTGGTTTAATTGTCCACAAATCATTTAGAGCATTCTGCAACTCCACCGCTGATGCATTAACAGGGATCGGCCCTATAATACACAAAACAATATCAGCAAACAATACAAACTTTCAATAAAAATTTTTGTCACCCCGTCATTGTCAATGTGTACACCATGTCAGAAACATAAAAAAAAAATTATAACAATAGTTGATTCTAAAGTTAAAGTGAGAATTACACAGTTACTATACTTCTGTTCATCCATGTCAGCTTCCTAAGTACTGGCCGTAATAAGGGGTGTGAGTTAATGCACCTGTTTTAAGATCTCCATATCCCAGAAAGTAGTATGTATTTTCACAGTTGCTTAAAGAAGAGCAGTTACTGCTTATTCTCACAGTCTGCACCTCATTGACGGGGCTCACTGGTGCCCATCCCTCAAAACGAAGCACCTAAAACAGCAGAGAAAAAAAACAAAAACACATACAGGTTGAGGAGCTCGTATCTAAAAACCTTCGATTTACTGTAGTTTCTGTGAGCAGTTCTGAAATGAATTGTCGATCAACAACATCACTATCATGCAATTAGATCTTATCTTAATCATCTTTGAACTCTCCTAAAAATGCTTTTGTGTGCTCATCTACCTGTTTCTCAGGTAATACGTCATAGTTGGCGTTTATCTGCTGTTTTTCATTAACGGTCTCTATTGTCTGCTGAACCGTGAAAGGGCTCATCTCTTTGAAAAAGGCCACGTCCACTGATGCCTCTACAGCATACTCCTGAACTAGAACCTCAATGTAGTATCTGTGGCACATTGAAAAAAGTTTGATATGCGGTGATTTATTTTATAATCCAGGATTGGAGTTGTTACGTTCTCATGATAAATTGTAGAACATACTATTCAGAGGATATATTTACAGTATACATTTTTCATTATGACTTTCTGAACGATCAAAAACCTTCACTTACGGTTTTCCCTTCTCTAAGCGCATGACCTCTGACTTTTGGGTTGCATAGGTGAAGAAATGGCTTGTATAGTAAGGTTGATAGGCAATCCTGACCTGAAAAAAATTAAGCAATTAAGTTTCATAAAATTAAAATGTTAAACTGCATTTTATTCCAAATATTGCACATATTAAAATGTACTTGTATGTAGGGCTGGGCAATATAGCTAAAACATGATATCTCAGTATTTTTCAGCCTTTTGACGATGTTCAATATATATATTGATATATATGCGTTTGCCCTGAAATGGCTGAAAGGGTGATTATTGTTAATGAAAGAAATACAGTAAAATGTAGCTAAAAATAATCAAGGCATTTTTCCACACTTTCAGATTCCAAGAAGAGACCCTTAATAATAAAATCATGACAAAATTAACAATGTTGGTTAATTTTATATCAGCAATAAATAATATTGAACATATCATGAATATTCTATATATCACACAGCTCTACTTAAAAGTTACTATAACCAGCCAAATTATGAGATGGCTTACTGATTTTACTATCATTCAGTTACCTTATCTTGAGGAAGACCTGTCTTACTGAAATATAGCTGGCACTGGTCGTCTGCTCTGATTCGGAAATAGTAGTTGTCTGTCTCTGTCGGAACAAAGAAACCACTCAATCGAGCCACAAAGTAATCAATGGCAGTGGGCCACACATAGGACAGGGAGTCCACCCACTGGACGGAATAGCCAGGCCTGATGGCATTATAAGTCAGGACGTCTTCTAGGCGGTTAGGAAAACTGTTGTTCCACATCTCCATTTTGAGTCCTCTGCCACCTGCAAATATAACAATTTAGTTGTCATTTAACACAATCAGTATTTTACCAATAACAAAACTGTATATAGATTGCATTATAAATGGGTCATTTCATAGATATTAAATATTTTTATATAAACAGTTTTTCATATTATTATATAATTTAAAACCCACTATTAAAACTTTTCACAGAAAAGTTTTAGTTTTTCTGCTCAACAAGTTTAAAATAATGCCTGTAACTTCCTCCTTGCGTCTTACACAGCGCCATGCGTTTCTCCCTTACAATGACTCATTAGAGGGCACACACACTTCCACTGCCACAGAAACGCAAACAGTGAACGTATGAAAATAATTCAAGTTTTAAATGAATTCCACGTAAATAATATTATTTCAGAAATATGTGTAAACCAAGTTATGTAACTGTAATTTACAGTAATTGAAAGTCAGTAACTTTAATCGGATTACAAGAATTTAAAATGTAATATGTTACAACACTTTTGACTACAAAAGTAATTCGATTACAATAACTAATTACTTTGTAATTGCATTACACCAAACACAATTTATGAAAAAATAGCATGGGCATGGATGTTGACTGGTCAATACAGTGCTCCAGCCATGCTAGAATCCAAGATATAGTAACAGCTATGATGCAAAACAAATTTTTAACTTTATCACTACACGACCCTCATAGCAGATTCCTATTTTTGCTGCATACTGTAGCAATGTTCTCTAATGTCAAGAATTCTTGCAGAAGGATAGCACTTAATGAATTTGCTTAATAAAATTTTAATGAATATGTGTGTCCTTAAAGGGATAGTTCACCCAAAAATGATATTCTCTCATCATTTACTCACCCTCATGTCATCCCAAATGAAGCTTTTAAGAAAAACATTTCAGCTCTGTAGGTCCTCACAATGCAAGTGAATGTTAACCAAAAACTGTCCAAATCAAATAAAGGCAGAATAAAAATAATCCATAAAACTCCAGTGGTTTAATCTAAAGTATATCTTCAGAAGTGATATGATGTGGGTGAGAAACTGTCCTTTTTTACTATAAATTCTCCTCCCTGCTCAGTAGGTGGCAATATGAACAAAGAGTGTGAATCGCCAAAAAAAAAAAAAAAAAAAAAAAGGAATGTGAAAGTGGAGATATATAGTGAAAATAACTTGAATATTGATCTGTTTCTTACCTATACCTATCATATAACTTCTGAAGATATAGATTAAACCACTGGAGTCATATGGATTACTTTTATGCTGCCTTTATGTGCTTTGATGCTTCAAAATTTTGGTACCCATTCACTTGCATTGTATGGACCTACAGAGCTTAGATTTTCTTCTAAACATCTTTGTTTGTGTTCAATGGAAGACAGAAAGTCATACACATCTAGGATGGCATGAGTGTGAGTAAACTATGAGAGAATTTTCTTTTTTGGTTGAACTATTCTTTTATATATTTATTGTGTAGTAACTGTTTTATAAAAATTATAGGACATTCAAGGCTGTGTGATATAGTGAATATATATACCATTTTGCATAAATAAAATGTATGTGTAATTTATTTGACATATTAGATATTTTGTAATTAAATCAGATCAGATATTTTGAAAAGTCACATCAATTATTGTACTTGAGAAGGATTTATTTCATGATGAAATGGGTGACTTCAAAGGAATTATTGAGATGCCATGGTGCTAAGCTACCATGGCAATGGTGTTGTCAAATGGGTAATTGTGTGAAAGCATTTGAAAAATGTTCTTATTTTGAGAACAGTCAGCTATGTGACAGAATGGATCTTTATCATGGTCAAGATAACATGCAACACTGCAAAAGTGACGCATTGATTAATTAGATGTTGTCACGTGTGGAGTGCAGTAATCCACCCACGCTGACCATGGACAGAAATGTGACATCAACATTCAGAGATCAGAATTCAGGTGTGGTTCACACCTGGAAACACTGTCATGTTGGTCCTTTCATAAGCAGGGGTCATGCAAACTATGTTCTCATCTGATACGCTCTGAATCTGACACTCACGACCTAAGGACAAAAGCAAATAATTAAGAATGAATTTTTTTTTAAAAAGGTTCAACTTTATAATATGGTTGTATATGTGAACATTAAATAACACAATAGTTAATGTAAAATAATGAAAAATATTTTTACAGTATTTCTTAATCTTGGTTAATGTTCATTTCTAATATATTTAATTCATTTATACTAATATATTTTTAACATGAAAAGTTGGACATGTTAACATTTGATAAAACTGTTTGAGCTAAATTCTACTAACAATGAACAATAGTATATGTGTTAAAAATTGTACATATTTACGTATTATAACATATTAATATATTCCAGTGAATATGAATTCATATTTCGTACAACAAATTCATTATAGATGCAACACAGACAGAACATCAGGGTTACCTCCTACTAAGACCATAGCTGGCTGGTCAGTCTCATCAAAGTAGTGTCCCTGAATAGTCATTAATGTGCCGCCCAGTATGCTCCCCATTGAAGGAGAAACTCCTGTCACCTCTAAAAGACAGTCACACATTTACACAACAACATGCCAAGTTGTTCAAAAATGGCTGACTTTGTGCAGGGAATTCTATTTTGTTTTAGAAAAAAACTTTTGTTCCGCACCTGCGTATGTCTGGAACATGGCAAGTTTATTCAGTGCTGAGATACTGAAAAGCCCAAAGTCTGGCAAGCTCCTACAAAACAAAATATGTGTTAACAGCACGGCTAAAACTTTGCAGACGTTTGGGGTAAACTCTGGTGTTAAGTAAAAACAAACTTCTCTGACCTCCCAAATTCACTATCGAGAATGTAACTGAGGTTGTGATGACCTGAAGATCAAGAAACAACAATTTAATCCAACAACAATGTCCCTTTACTATTCTGCTAATTGGAATAATGATGATTTCTCACCAACATATGTTCCAGTCATTTTACAGCTCATATATCCCCATTGGCTGGACTCAAAGTCCAAAGTCAGTCCATACCTAGAAAAATTAATGCCAATTTATGTAGAGTACATTTACATTTAGTGTATATATTTTTTCACAACTTTTTTTGAGATATTCTTACTTTTCATCTGAGTTAGGTTTCAGAAGTTCACAAGGCATGCCTCCCATATACGCTCTGTTTTCAGAAACAAATTAAAAATAGTCCAAACAAATCTAACACTAGAAAACCATTTTATAGGCTGGTTAAACTGTTTTTTTGTTTGTTTGTTTTTTTTGTTTTTTTGCTTTTTAGCAGGGCAATGAAATGGGGAAAAAGGAATTATATTTGAACAACATATCATTACAGTTTAGCTGTTCCCCATTGTGTGTTAAATATTTCCAGACCTTAAGAATCTCACATCCAGGCCATTGGAACTTTTGGCCGTGTTGCTTCCGTACACATCAGTATAAATCCTGCCCCTCAGTGTCACCACAGTCCCTATTCATTTGACATTATAGAAAGTTTTAAACGATGTCACTATAAAAATAATTTATGAAGATAATGCATGAAATAAACAAACAAAAACAAGAAACTAACCTGGGGGCCCTGACAGTGGGCGGATACTTTGAATGGAGGGCGTACGGTATATTCGACTCTGTGAAAGCATAGCATATTTGTAAATATTTTAAGAGGACAGGAGTATATATTTTAGTGTAATGAGGTCTTTGCCACTTACATAGAACATGCACCAGTAATTCCACTGGTATCCATAACAAATATTACTTGAAGGAATTGGAACACCATCCACACTGACCCGCACCTCATAGTCATCTTCTGGCATTGCTCTGAAAGGACACAATACAATGATTTCTGTGAAAAACATAGGCTATGATATTAAAACATAACTGACATTATGCATAATAATGTCATAATATTACATTATTTTTTTCCCAGACATTTCCTTATCTTCCTTACTTACACATAAATAGGGAAAATCTGAGTGTCTGCTTCTTTATTAAACATGATCCATAACAATATATATAGAATATATACTGCATATATGCAGGGTACACATTGATTATCTCCATAATAACATTAATAATTATTGACATATTTATGATGAATTGCTTCAGTTGTAATTTGCTTTGAATCAAAGCAAATTAGTAAAATATGTATTATATATTTATATAATATAGAATTACACATTTATTGTGAACATGTAGATATCAGAAAAGAGTGATACAGACAACAATTACCTTGGGACGAGCTACTGTAGTTAAAAGTAATTACAAAGAGCAGTGAAGTTAAGAAAATGATCATTTATTTGCAGATGCCACTTAGTTCAACATTTTGTTATCTGATCTAGTGACATATATACATTTTTAAGTGTCCTAATATGTTTCTAAATCCTTCTCCACAGATTTAAAACCAAAAAAAAAGGGAAACTCATTCATACTAACATTTGGGTAGGTTTTTGGAGGAATGTTATGACTAAAATGAAGTTAAAGTAACAGTATGTGCTAGCTGACTCATTCCTCACCTTGTATAACACATGATCTGATTGGAGTGAGTGGAGTCTCTCTCTACATCACAGGGGAAAGATCTGGTTCGGGACACCAGGGATACGCTGTTGCCAAAGTTGGGGTCATTGGCATTGAAGCTGAACTGATTGGCTTGGGCAAATCCTTAAAAATGATTGTTGCTATAATAAGTGCTTTATTAATGCATAACTACATTATGTTGACTGTCAACACTGGGCAAACTCATATTCAAAATATGAATATTTATTTATTTTTTTAAGTACCTTCACCCTCTATGGTCAGTCTTGTTGCACCATTTACGCTCCCAATATTGGGGGTCACTTTGTTGACACGCTGCGCTCCTAGATGAAAGGAGATGAATATTCACTGTCAGCTAATTTCAGTGCTAATTTTAAGTGAATGTTAATTTAAGTCTAACAATGTTCTGAAAGCACTGAAAACGTTCTGAGCGATTGGCAGAATGTATTAGGGATGAAAAGGTTATCTGAACCAAAAAAACACCAAATGAATTTTCGAAAAATAAACCGCTTACCCGATGAACTCCACAGTAGGATGTAAACAGCAAGCGGCAGATGAAGCTGCCGTCGCACATGCCTCATCTTCTCTGATTCGGCGCGCGCCTCTCAAATCAATCTACACAGTGAACTATTAGGCGTACATCAGAAATCAAAAGTGAACATAAGGAAAACTGGTCACACTTTTAATTTTATTTGATTAGTCTTTGACAATGCATAAAGCTTAACATAAATTAATCATGCACATTCAGTAGCTACTTATACTTTTTAATCATGTACAACTATTTGTATTGCAATATACAGTATGTGTACATTCAAACTGAAACAAAAGTCATGCAACTTTGATTCATATATAGGCCTACATTTTT
Organism: Myxocyprinus asiaticus; assembly: GCF_019703515.2. Taxonomy (NCBI): domain Eukaryota; kingdom Metazoa; phylum Chordata; class Actinopteri; order Cypriniformes; family Catostomidae; genus Myxocyprinus; species Myxocyprinus asiaticus. Next base: position 33,420,518 of record NC_059377.1, on the reverse strand, counting down.
AATCAATGTTAAATTAAATTTGGCACATTTTAATGTGTACATTAAGCTAACTAATGAGATGTAAAACAATGTATAATATTATAATGTTGGTAGTGTCAATAAAAGTTATTATAAATGTTATATATCACAAGAACTTTAATAACAATGTGACAAATTCTTAATTCCTAACCATAAAGCAGACACACATACTGTACCTGTTACAGCTCTCTGTGAAAATCTACACACTCACAGCTCATTTGTCCAGGAGAATTCACTCTTTTTATAGTACCTGCCCACAGGGTGGCAAGAGGAGGCTCTTTCTTTTAATTTTTTTTTTTTAAACCTTTGCTTGTCAGTTCATCCTAAACATAACTGTCATTCTACAGTACAAGCGAGATATACAGCAGCCTGTAATCTTCTCCAGTGTACCTTACCAAACACAAGACAGAGAACAATTCTTATCTAAAGCTCATTACTTTGATATTCATATAGTGACTAAGCCTGAATATAAGACTTCTGACCAATTTTATGTCCCTTTGGTTTGGTATAATTAATTTGAATTACCTGAATTAACTAAATAGATAAGATATGTCCCATGTCTGATCTATTTTGTTAATTCAGGTAATTCATATTAATTATATCAAAGGGATATCAAATCATATGGGTATAAGGACAATCCATTATTCAGTGAATTCTTCATACAGTGTGACTGTCTAAAAATATTATTAAATGTATTTGATATACCAAGTATTATTCAAACACCAAACTTCTTGAAGATGAATGAAGGTCATTAGTGAGCAATCTGATTTGCTGGATTACTATTTTACAAATTTTGTTAAAGTAATTCATCATGTTATACTAGCATTTAAATAAACAAAAATGGATCTCCATTCAACTTTATTATACTGTAGTATGCCGGCTACATGTAGATTTTGTTTTGCATAATAAGACAAATTTTAATAGTGAAGCATGCATCTGTTTCCATCTTGATTTTATCAAGAACAGCTCCAGTTCCAAGAAAAATTAGACAAAATAACTTCTGTTAAATATAGGCAATCCAATACATACACTCAAATCTTTTCTTTGTAGTAAATAATGTTGACAGATGCCCTTCAAGATCAATGGAATTGCTTGGATAGATCATTTAGACTAATTAGGAAAGATCAAGGTGCTGAAAAGTGTTGAAAAATATGCTTTGTCATTGTTTGTGTCAAAATCATTATTATCTAACATAAACACACACTCATTTTTTAATCGAATGTGCCAGTAAATCGCTAAGCCACCCTCAAAAAACACTATGGACATAATAATAAAACAACATGAGTCACAAAGTAAAATATATAGCCAAAAATAACCTGATTATTTGCATAAGCTCTTTTACCCCACACAACTTCTGTAAACATATCCAAAATAGCATGACAAAAAAAAAAAAAAAAGTTTAGAAGCAAGTGTTTTGTTTTTATTTTGTAATTATATTTTATTAAGCTGGATATTTTTTATGAATAGATAGATAAATAAATAAATAAATAAATAAATAAATACAAATCAGAAGGAGCCTACAGTACCCACACGGACTCAATTTCCCAGAAATCCATCTGGTCGGTCCGTCCGGTAACAGTCCGGGTCGACACGTAGGGAAGCGCGTGAATATTAGTTAATGCCTATTTCCTGTTACTAGCAACATTTCGTTTTGCTTTAATACGAGCCTTTTGCCTTCTAACTCAATATCCAGTTTCTTATTCATGTACATTTATTAAATATGGCTTTACCGAATTGCTCGTTGAAGGTAAACAGAGAGCTGCTTGATCCCAGCTTTGAAAGTTACAGGCTTTCACTGGACTCTATTCCTACTTACAATGTAGAACTGGATGCAGGTGAGAAAAGGGCTTTAATTGGCCATTTACCGTTCGATTATGTTTATTATGTCCGTGTTCAGTCCTGTCTTAAAACATAAGGCCTTTTACTGTGGACTCCACGTGTTCTGCAGCATCTGTAACTACAATGTCCTTATGAAGCACACTAAAGATGATGAATGTCCACTACATGTACATTGTAATGTGTCAAATACCAGCTGTGTGTATCCTAAAGCTTGCCAAAAGTTATGTTTTGCTCACCGTGTCATTCTCTTATTCTAATATGCACACAATCAATCATGAGTTGGGATGTTTCAAAGTCATCTGCTTGGCACATCAGAGTCTAATATATGTAGGCTAATAGAGTCATACGTCTGTCTTTCTTTCAGCCGTGGCAGAGGTTAAACTGAAAGACAGTCAGTACACCCTGGACCACATGAGAGCCTTTGGTATGTACAACTACCTTCACATAGACCCCTGGTATGAAGAAAGCGTCTACTTTGTGGACACCAAGGGACGAGTTCTCAATCTGACAGTCACATTGGTGAGTCTCCTACAAATGTTATTTTGAGATATGGATTTTGGAGGGAAAGATCAATGACATTTGGAGGCTCTTAAACTCCTAAACTTCCACGTAAGGGCACATGTAATAAAATATGAGTCCAGTTGCTAAGATAAATCAAGAATATCAGGAATCTATCACTCTGCTCTGTTTGAGAACAGGCTTCCATTCATTTCAATCAGTTATAATCACATCATTAGCTGCTATAGTCTTTTATTGCTGCAGTATGATTGTCACCACAGTGTACTATTATATTTAATTTATACTATTGTTTTTGGTGCGAATTGTTGTGTGTCGTATGGCTGTTAACTATGACATAGGATTAGATACTGCAAGTTTAAGACCTTCCATGTGTTTTTAAACAGTTTGTGGATTAGATTAATTGTCTGAGAAACCTGAGAGAACCTATTTATTTCTCTAGTAGGTTATATTAGGTAACAGTTTACCTAATGCTGTTTTTAATTTGTCAATGAATAATGCTTTTACAGGGTAATGTGTACAATGGTACTTCTTTTTATTTTTTCTTCACCAGCAGAGGGCATTCATGCTATCTGTTTGTGTCAGTTAGCCTGTAGAAGTTTCCCTTTTGATTTTGAAAGATTTTTTTATCAAATCTTGACCATCATGACAAAAGCAAAATGAAAAGAAACTTAATTTGCTTATTTGTGATTTGACAATATATTTGCAGGATATACAATATATATATATTTTTTTATCCCCTTTTCTCCCAATTTGGAATGCCCAATTCCCACTACTTAGTAGGTCCTCGTGGTAGTGCAGTTACTCGCCTCAATCCGGGTAGTGAAGGACAAGTCTCAGTTGCCTCCACTTCTGGGACCGTAAGTCTGCGCATCTTATCATGTGGCTCGCTGTGCATGACACCGTGGAGACTCACAGCATGTGGAGGCTCATGCTACTCCCTGCAATCCATGCACAAATTACCAAGCACCCCATTGAGAGCGAGAACCCCTAATCACGACCGCGAGGAGGTTACCCCGTGTGACTCTACCCTCCCTAGCAACCAGGCCAATTTGTTTGCCTAGGAGACCTGGCTGGAGTCACTCAGCACACCCTGGATTCGAACTCGCGACTCCAGGGGTGGTAGTCAGCGTCAATACCCGCTGAGCTACCCAGGCCCCCTCAAGCTGGTGTTTTAACATCATTCAGGAACCATTGAAACTACAATGTCCTTGAAGAAATGCATACACTAAACAAAAGAATTAAGAGTGTTCAGGGTTTGTTGCATCGCTGGCTTGCGCAGTGCTTTTGGTGTTTAAGATCTGGGCTGGTAACAAAAAGATTGTAGGTGTAAAGGCCATGTGCAAAATTCCCACGGCTTCTGGAAAACCTGGATATTTGTATTTGAGTTTTCCACTCACGGAAACATTGTAGAAAAAACTAAAATTTCCTACATATTCTGGAAAATAATTAGGCTAGTTGCCTTTGAAAATGTTTCCCTCTCACTTGTAATTCTTAAGTGTTGTCACTTAAAATATCCTGGACAAGGGGTGATCACTCTTTTACCTTTTGAGCAAGACCCTATACCAAATGTAAGACTCTGGTTGTAGCTAATGCATCTTGGATTGTGGAAATTTAACCCGGTGTTGTTCCTACATTTTATGGAATGCTGTGTTAATTTTGGGTGTACAGAGGGCATAGCTGTGACTCTTAGAGTCTACAGCCTACAGCCTTGAAGAGTCTTTTTCAAAGACTGTATTATTAACAGGTCTCTGCCTGATGTTTTTCCAGGACACAGCCTTGGGGAAACCTCAGGAGATGTTCCGTTTCGAATCGGACCCAAGCTCATGTAAGGGGGAGCAATTATGTGCTTCTCTGAGCCTGACATCTGCGACCTGGGCCGCACTGTCGGACGGAACAGGAACGCTGACTCTCCTGCGCACCAGCAAGAGGGGAGAGAGTTCACATCTTAAATGGGAGGTAGGTTGAAAATCTGCCAGCACTTTCATGTAAAATGTCCTATAACTTGATCGTTAATAGTAGGTCAATTTAGTCAATTGATATATTGTATTCTATTCTTTTTTTTTTTTCTCCCCAATTTGGAATGCCTAATGCACTAAGTTCTCGTGGTGGCGTAGTGACTCGCCTCAATCCGGGTGGCGGTGGACGAATCTCAGTTGCTGTGTTTATTTTGCGCTGTAATCACGATAGTCTACTCTGCATAATAATGCGATATAGGCTAATGAGACAATCAAGTCAAATGAACAAAAAACGTTTGTTAATTATAGCTGCTTTTCCATAAAAAAAAATAAATAAATAAAAAACAGACGTCATGGAATTAGCATCTAATAAAAAAAAAAAAAAACAATCAACAATGGGGCAAAACAACTAAACTGCAGTTTGCCACATAACTTTATGTTTTTAAATAAATATTAACAAAAATAAATAGGCTTTTTATTTGTATTACTATTTCCCTCTAATTTTTCATAGCGCAAAAGCATTTTGCTGCCAAAGTAAAGTCAAATGTGTCTAATGTGTGAAGCCTAGTGTCCTTCTCTCCAGAAGACAGTGACATATTGTACGTCAGTTTGATTGACATTATGCCATACCTGCACCCTAGTTTTGTGAAGTTTTGTGGCTTTGATTCCATGTCTGTTAGCTTTGAGGCCATCTATATGCTAGTTTACTCCTAAACATGGACAAAATTCACTTTAGCAGATGCACGCTTTTCAAATTTACTGTCTCTTTCGGGAAACACAAAAAACACTGATGTCTCATCAAGCAATATGCAGATTTTTTCCAATCAATTGCTCTCTAGAATAAGGATGTAGATATGAAAAATGTGTCGTCAAGCCAGTTCATGGGGATTTTAATTGCTAATTTCAAATGAGTGATCTGTAGGTGCCTGCAGTCAAATCCGATTAAAATTGTATTCTGTACAAGCTGTTGTCCAAGTAGTTGTTTTATTTCAGTTAAAGTGCGAGGTGCACATGCAGTGTTCTATTACTATAAATTTTTTTATTTTTATTTTATCCCCAGCCCATGTTCAGTGAATGTTTAGGAGAGCCGTTCATCATTGTTCACAGTCTGGCTCACATCCACTCTAATGTTCACACCGTTGAAGTGCTGCTGCTGAGAGTCCAGAAAGATCCATCTGATACCAAAGGCAGCGGCTTCTCAATCTCGCTGGAGTGGATCACTGTGGACAACTCTGCTGGGCAGGGTAAGACTGAGTGCTTCTCTGTTGTTCAGCTCAGACGATTTCAGCTCTCACACTTAAGATTGAGCTGCACGGAGCTGAGAAGCATTGGCAAAGTAGTTCATTGTCTTCATTAGTGAAGTTCTCTTGTTTAATAAGCAGTTATAACAGTGTATTGGGGAAATGTATGATATGAATATATAGTGGATTATACTGTGTAATAACAATATACTATATATGGGAGAATGTACAATGGGGTCCAAAAATCTGAGACCACTAATGAAAATGCTTTCTAAAAGAATGCAAAAAGAGAATGTAGACAAAAGAGAAGGTAAAAGGGAAAATACAGAGCAAAAATATAGCAAGTGGTTTGTTTCTTGCAGGAGAAGAGAAAAAGTATGGTGTGAGGATGAAGAGGATGATGAAGGGGAAGTCTGTCCCACATTATGCTGCTGTAGAACCTCAGGGAAAAGGACTCATTATAGCCTCAGAGAAACCCTTCACTTTCACTGAGGTGGACGGAGTTCTGCTTGAAGAGCCACCTGCTGCAGACATGGAGGTGGAGAAATTGGGTGAGACACTCACAACCCTCACAACACCAAAAAAAAAAAAAAAAAAGCAATCATTACATTACTAGCATACAAGTACAGCTCTTATCTACTTGAATGAGCTATGACCAAAATCTCTAAAACTGTTTGTCATGATTCCATTTCTTTATTCAAATCAACAATACATTTGATATTACAAGTCGAGTGATAGGGGATTTTACAGATTCCGATAATTAAGGTGGTGGAAATGGCCAATAACCTATTAATCAGCAGATAGTTTTGAAAATCGATTTATATAGAATATATTTTCTTCCCAGGTTCTTATCCAGCACACAACGGTAAAGGTTCGGGGGGAAAAATTAATAAAACAATAGTACACAGTACAAATCCGTTAAAACGCCTAATGGACAATGCGGCACCCAAAGAAATTACTTTCTATGGTTCGGTGAACTTTCATAGATGGTGTGCTGGGATACCGTCCCGCTGTTAGTGAAGAGACCACTCGGGACACCATGGCAGTTATAGTCGGTGAGTTGTCAACGCTAACTTATCTTGCTGTTTACATTTGATATAAACTAGATATTCTAGATAACATGATACCTCAGCTTGAGCTTCCCTCTTGCTTGTGAAATGGGTGGGGTGTGTGACTTTGGCACTGCTTTGGCGTATTAAGGGCGGGTTTTTGGGCAACGCTGCGGAGTTATTGGCTCAATGGTGGGAACGCAGATCAATTTTGGTCTTGTGGCTCTTGTGGTTGATAGCCCTGGCCTGATAGTGGAAAAGCGGCTACTGTGTGTGTTGACAGGGCACGTTTCCATATATTCAAATATTTCTTTGCATGCTCTTGCTTCAATAAAGAACACTTGTTTATCTAATCAAAATAACATGCATTGAAATGACAGTAAAAATATGGGTGAAAATTGTCATTGATGAAAGATTTAGTGTCAGCAAATCCCCAAGAGGTATCAGTGATTGTTTTTATTTAACCTCTAGAGGCCACTTTTATACTGTAGAACCAAAATATTTTAACTGTACAGTTCTCTAGTGCTGGCCACAGAGAAACTTTTTTTTTTTTTTTTTAAACTATAGGCACAGATTTTTTTCTGATAACCAATAGTTTGAAAAAGTAACTACCGGTAAAACCAATATAAGCCTCTATTTGCTATTATAAATATTGCTTCCTCAGCTCAAATTGCACAAAATAAACCCTTGATTTTTTATTCTGGTCTTAATGCTCATGCGCATTCTAGAGTAAACAAACACTATCAAAAAGGCAATAAGCTCTTTTTACTGAAAGGTGGGAACTTTCATTCCTAGAGCTGGCATATTGAGTGTCAGAAATTCTCCCATACATTTTTCTACCAGTGGTCTGTCTTCAAACCCATATACTGTCTCTGCATACTGAAAACTGGTTCCAGTCAAATTTCATACCAGAAAAATTCATATCTGACCAAACATAGCCTGCATAAACCATTTTGGCTTATTGTAGTGTTCTTGATTTACATTTTTGCAATTGTACCAAGATATTAATCTAAACTTTAGGGGAGTAAAATTTCTCCAACACACGTTTACATCATTCTCAAAGCCCTCAAGAAAAGCCATTTTAAGTCACCGATCAACCTAAAAACTGTGAAGTGCCGCAGACTTGAGGATCAGTACCTTCACATAATGAATGAGAGGCTTGCGGTATCCATAGAAACAACAGAAAGAATCATTCAAATATAATTCCTCAAATAGACTATGATGAGGACTGGAGAGGACCATGGGCTTCTGAGTGTCTATGTACTGATGCAGTCATCATTTATGTTAATTTCTCATTGGGAGGTCATTTTAAATAAAGTATGCCAGTCTACTTGATGTAAATATAGACCACTTGTGTGACACACTGGTAATATATTTTGTGTCTGTAAACTGTTTGTAAAAAAATGAATAGAAGCTAAATTGATAGCAAGTATTTTCTTGCTTTCATGCATTAGATCTTCAATGGTAACACTTTCATATAGAGATAATGTACAGTCAACCCAATCATTATTACAGAATAAACCCTGACAGGGAGATCAGTGTTGTTGATAATGACCTGCTGATTGTACATGAGAAAAAGTTACCATGACCATGTCCAAACTAATACATTTTCATATGAAAAAGCATTGATTTCACTACATTTATGCCTCTCAACCACATTAGAGCAGCATTTTCCTCCACCTAAAACAAAGCGTTTAGAAAATGCTCTATATTACCGCATGTTTGGAAAATTATGATGTTAGGAAACGAAAATGTATTAGCATGGATGTCCCTTTAACATCTTTTGCACATTCCCTGTTTTTCTCTAACACCATTGTATTAGTCATCAGTGGCTGTTCTACAGTGAAAAATTGCAAGACAGGACACTTTTAAAAGGTCATTTGTTTCCTGTGCTCCCTTTGCGCTTTTGTCTTCGACATAAAGGAGTGATTTTGCCATGTGAGTGAATGGCTTATCCTCCCTCTCTCATATTAAGAGGCTGAGAGTTCTGAGAGACTCCATTGGGTGGCGAATAGAATAGAGGTGCATTAGCTTGCTTCAGAAAGAGAGCTCGAACTTCCTTATCCACAAAAGACTATTAATGTGGCCACACACACACATGCACACCAGATGTTGACATTCTTTTGGTTGTGTAGTGATCTCAGGGTACATGCACAATCCAAAGCTTATACAGTGAACACAGTTATTAGAGGTAGGGGGGAAAATGTATATTGTGAATTAGAATTCTTTCTAGACAGTATTGAACTGATACATTTATGGCAAATATCAATAACTGTGTAATTTTCACACACTGCCACAAAGCCGCAAACAAACAAGGGAGAATACAAGAAGTGCAGCACTCAATGGAACCATATTCTACACTTTTGTAGCATTTTCCTCCTGATGTTTATGTAAAATATTAGTCGAGGTTGCTTGCACCACAAATAATTATTTAATTTGACATTTTCCAACATTTTAAACAGGCCGTTTTTGCTATTCTACCTGTTAAGGTGCACTCCATACAAATAAAGTGAATGGTGACTGAGACTGAACATTCGGGATTTCGACATTTCGGAGTGACACATTTTTGCAGTTTAGCTCCCATAAATGTTCTAGGAGGACTGGGGAGGGTGTCTTACGTTCAGAACATCAAACTCTTAGAGCAAAAGAATGCCATGTTTTTCACGAAGTGTATCCACATACCCTTTATACATGCAAAGTAGGGCTGTCAATTTAACGCGTTAATTCAGTGCGATTAATTATATAAAAAATAACGTGTTAAAAGAAATAACGCAGGTAATCATGTCTCCGGACTGTGATAAGGAATATTCCTTCCATCTGAGCAATTCAAGCTTGAAATACCACTTGTTTCTCCAAGGGCCAGGAAGCGAATCTTCAGCAGTTTGGGCAATGCGCCACACTCACCGACAGCTGACAAAACAATATGAGAACACGTTCTTACGTTCAAACACAGCTTGATGGAATGCATATACGAACGCAGGGATCTCAAGACGTGTTTTTCTAAGCTTCAAACTGTTTAACTTGACACAGCGACCTAAAAACGGTATGTTTATGACGCGACGCAAACGAGACGCTCCAAAAGCGTCTGACGCAGGTGTGCATTGACGCATCCTTAGAAAAGCCCTCATAATAAATCTATCTCCAACTGCTGAGGCAGATGACATAAGTTCAATAATATGGAAATAAACATATATTGCATACTAAAGCCACTTTGTGAATTGTCTTTTTGTTAACACTTTACAATAAGTTTCTATTCGTTAATATTAGTTAATGCATTAGGTATCATGAACAAACAGTTACCAATATATTGTTTACAGCATTTATTAATCTAAAATACAAGATAAATTAAATACAATTGTTTATTGTAAGTTCATGTTAGTTCATAATGCATTTACTAATGTTAACAAACACAACTTTTGATTTGAGAAATGTATTAGTATACAGTGCATCCGGAAAGTATTCACAGCGCTTCACTTTTTCCACATTTTATTATGTTACAGCCTTATTCCAAAATTGATTAAATTCATTATTTTCCTCAAAATTCTACAAACAATACCCCATAATGACAACGTGAAAGAAGTTTGTTTGAAATCTTAGCAAATTTATTAAAATTAAAAAACAAAAAAAAATCACATGAACATAAGTATTCACAGCCTTTGCCATGACACTCAAAATTGAGCTCAGGTGCATCCTATTTCCACTGATCATCCTTGAGATGTTTCTACAACTTGATTGGAGTCCACCTGTGGTAAATTCAGTTGATTGGACATGATTTGGAAAGGCACACACCTGTCTATATAAGGTCCCACAGTTAGCAGTGCATGTCAAAGCACAAACTAAGCCATGAAGTCCAAGGAATTGTCTGTAGACCTCCGAGACAGGATTGTATCGAGGCACAGATCTGGGGAAGGGTACAGAAAAATTTCTGCAGCATTGAAGGTCCCAATGAGCACAGTGGCCTCCATCATCCGTAAATGGAAGAAGGTTGGAACCACCAGGACTCTTACTAGAGCTGGCTGCCCGGCCAAACTGAGCGATCGGGGGAAAAGGACCTTAGTCAGGGAGGTGACCAAGAACCCGATGGTCACTCTGACAGAGCTCCAGCATTTCTCTGTGGAGAGAGGAGAACCTTTCAGAAGAACAACCATCTCTGCAGCACTCCACCAATCAGGCCTGTATGGTAGAGTGGCCAGACGGAAGCCACTCCTCCGTAAAAGGCACATGACAGCCCGCCTGGAGTTTGCCAAAAGGCACCTGAAGGACTCTCAGACCATGAGAAACAAAGATTGAACTCTATGGCCTGAATGGCAAGTGTCATGTCTGGAGGAAACCAGGCACCGCTCATCACCTGGCCAATACCATCCCTACAGTGAAGCATGGTGGTGGCAGCATCATGCTGTGGGGATGTTTTTCAGCGGCAGGAACTGGGAGACTAGTCAGGATCGAGGGAAAGATGAATGCAGCAATGTACAGAGACATCCTTGATGAAAACCTGCTCCAGAGTGCTCTGGACCTCAGACTGGGGCGAAGGTTCATCTTCCAACAGGAAAATGACCCTAAGCACACAGCCAAGATAACAAAGGAGTGGCTCCGGGACAACTCTGTGAATGTCCTTGAGTGGCCCAGCCAGAGCCCAGACTTGAACCCGATTGAACATCTCTGGAGAGATCTGAAAATGGCTGTGCACCGACGCTCCCCATCCAACCTGATGGAGCTTGAGAGGTCCTGCAAAGAAGAATGGGAGAAACTGCCCAAAAATAGGTGTGCCAAGCTTGTAGCATCATACTCAAAAAGACTTGAGGCTGTAATTGGTGCCAAAGGTGCTTCAACAAAGTATTGAGCAAAGGCTGTGAATAGTTATGTACATGTGATTTTTTTCGTTTTTTATTTTTAATACATTTGCAAAGATTTCAAACAAACTTCTTTCATGTTGTCATTATGGGGTATTGTTTGTAGAATTTTGAGGAAAATAATGAATTTAATCCATTTTGGAAAAAGGCTGTAACATAACAAAATGTGGAAAAAGTGAAGCGCTGTGAATACTTTCCGGATGCACTGTATGATGAAATTAACATTAACTAAGATTAACAAAAGCTGTAAAAGTATTGTCGATTGTTAGTTCATGTTAACTAATGTTATTAACTAATGGTAACAAATGGAACCTTATTGTAAAGTGTTACCGTCTTTTTTTAATGCTTTACTCGTTTGCCACAATGATGTAATGCATTTTAATTATCTATATTATAATTTTTTATAATATATGTTTTATTTGTAATGATTTAAATATAACTATTTATAAGTATTTAATAATTATTGAATTATTATTGTTATTTGAGGGGCTTTCTAAGCAAATATTTATATATGCAATCAATTGCGATTTAATTAATCGGCATACCATATAATTAATTTGATTAAAAATTTTAATCGATTGACAGCCCCAATGCAAAGTCACCGTGATTTAGCAGTGTCGCAGGCATTCTCTTCATTACCCTGTTTTGCACAGCAAGACTCAGGTTGGGTGCAAGTTGACTAGACCTGCAACAAAAGAAGATAATGAGAATGCTGCTCTCACTTCAAATTGCACTCTTAAGCAGCATTATGGAATGAGAAAATTGTTCCAATTTCAGTAATAAGCTTCTTCCAGCACTAACACTGTGGGTGGGCGAGACTTAGACCTCTCTAGATCTCTCTGTTCATTTATTTTTCTGTTCATTATTATCTTTGGTTTCTGGTTAAGAGATCAACTTGCAGAAAATCGCAGAAAATCAAACTGTCTACAATCACTTGGGGTTTCATCCTCTCCATCTTACCTAATATCTGATTTGTCATTTAGATGATGTTTATATCCAAAGTGACTTACAGTGAAAAAAAATTTACAAAACAATCCCCCTGGAGCAAGTGTCATAGTGTGTAATGATTAATGTTACTGTGCCTTAAGGCCAACAGGTTGCTGTGTGAGTGTGTGATCGATCAAAGGTACGATTTAGCCATTCTATTTCCACGAGACTGAATCATTGTATTAGCCATGCCCCCTCTTTCCAAAACCCTGCACTCCAAAGTTACCAAATGAGCTTTATTGAAACAATGGCAGTAAATCTAAATAATTTGCTGCAACTACAACACTGTGAGAATGTGCAAAATGATTGACAGGTTGAAAGCGTCATTGTCTGCTCTCCACTGACACATTTTTGTTTGCTGTTTACGGAGTCTAGAGTTGTCACAGAGACAGTTGAGATACAACACTTATTTCAGTAATATCTCTCCGGGAGTAGGAACATTTTTTGCATACCTTTCCATGAAAAAATCACTTACAGCACCTTTAAGATACAAATGAGGGGTTTTCTAGACATTGCTGTTCTGAAATACAGTAAAAATTGGCAAGAAGCAACCCATGTTGAACCATTTTGAAGACTTTTCAACTTTTAATAGTTAAATGTATATTCCCATTTAAAATGAAAGCATCTGTGGCATGCTGTTGATTACTCAAGAAAATAATTTGTCCCTCCATTCATAAAAATAAAGGAAAATGTGTGTACAATTTACAGTAATGCACTTACAATAGAAGTCTATGGGGCAAGTATAGGGCTTAAAAGGAGAACTGTGGAGCTTAAATTTTTGTTAAAGCATTTACATGAATTCTTTAATAAAGAATGCTTGCTGTTTGAGCTGTGAAGTTGTCTAAATTGTCCTTTTGAAGAGGAGCCACTTTTTTAAATGGATGAATTTCTGGTTATGGTTATTGCCAACGTAATTGTATGTAAAAAAATAATTGCTCCATGTTAAAAACTGTTTTACTGACATGTCACATTCTTTCTGGTATCCTTGCATGACTATAACGCAAAAGTTACAGAAAGTGGTAAGAGATTCCTCCAAAAGAAATAATTGTGGTTTGTGGACCGTTTGTGGATTCCAATAATCAAGGTTGTAGAAAAGGCAGATAACCGATTAATTGACCAATAGTTTTATATATTTTTTCTTTTAAAGCGATTTATAAAATAAAGGGTTACAGACATTGAGGCTACAAGAGTCCAAAATGAATAAAATCCCAAAATCAGTTTATTGTGCAACCAAAATCCCAATAATAACCAGAAAAATTTAGATTTGGTGCATAATGCGAGACTTTGACTTTAAACAAGCCCGAAATAGATACTATATACAATACACAGATGAGCCAAAACATTATGACCACCTGCCTAATATGCTGTCGGTCCTCTGTGTGCTGTCAAAAACAGCGCTGACGGGGCCTGGGTAGCTCAGTGGTAAAATATGCTGGTTACCACCCCTGGAGATCGCTTGCTCGCTAGTTCGAATCCCAGGGTGTGCTGAGTGACTTCAGCCAGGTCTCCTAAGCAACCAAATTGGCCCGGTTGCTAGGGAGGGTAGAGTCACATGGGGTAAACTCCTCGTGGTCGCTACAGTGTGGTTCGTTCTCGGTGGGGCGCGTGGTGAGTTGAGCGTGGTTGCCGTGATGGATGGCGTGAAGCCTCCACATGCGCTCAACAAGCCACATGATAAGATGCGCGGGTTGACGTTCTCAGATGCGGAGGCAACTGGGATTCATCCTCCACCACCCGGACTGAGGCGAATCACTACGCGACCACGTGGACTTAAAAACACATTGGGAATTGGGAGAAAAAAACAAAAAAAAAACAGCGCTGACCCGCCAAGGCATGGACTCGACAAGACCCCTGAAGTTGTTCTGTGGTATCTGGCACCAAGCAGCAGATTCTTCAAGTCCAGTAAGTTTCAAGGTGGCTCTGCCATGGATCGGACTTGTTGGTCCAGCACATCCCACAGATGCTCAATCGGATTGAGAACTGGGGAATTTGTGATTTCCTCAAACCATCCCCAAACAATGTGTGCAGTGTGGTAGGGCAAATTACCCTGCTGAAAGAGGCCACTGCTATCAGGGAATACCATTGCCATGAAGGGGTGTACCTGGTCTACAACGATGTTTAGGTAGGTGGCACGTGTCAAATTGATGTCCACATGAATGGCCGGACCCAGTGTTTCCCAGCAGAACATTGCCCAGAGCATCACACTCACATCACTGGCTTGTCATCTTTCCACAGTGCATCCTGGTGCCATTACTTCCCCAGGTAAACGGCTCACACGTACACGGCTATCCAAGTGGCCTTCTGGCAACTGACTATCAACTGACAGCCTGAATGTCAATACAGTAAAATACAACCTACTGTATATTTTATATATACTATATATACTATTGTATAATGTGTATTCTATATTGTGTGTATTGTATACTGTACATTGTATATTATTTGTACATTGTGTTGTGTGTAATTATGTGTATATTAGATATGTAAATTGTGTTGTGTAAATCTGATGTTTATTGTAAATTGGTATATGTCTCATCACTGTCATGACTGCTATGTTGCTCGGAACTGCACCCAAGACTTTCACCCACTATTGCACTTGTGTATATGGTTGTGTGACAATAAAAGTGATTTTATTTTATTTTATTTTATTTGAAGTGATGTAAAAGAAAACAGGACTCATCGGACCAGGTGACCCTCTTCCACTGCTCCAAGGTTCAGTTCCAACACTCGAGTGCCCATTGTAGGTGCTTTTGATGGTTGACAGGAGTCATCATGGGCACTCAGACTGGTCTGCTGCTATGCAGCCCCATACACAGCAGGGTGCGATGCACTGTGTGTTGTGACACATTCCTCCTGTAACCATCATTCATTTCCTGTGACTTGTGCCACAGTAGACCTTCTGTCGGTTGGGGACCAGACGGGATAGCCTTCGTTGCCCTTGTGCATCGATGTGCCTTGGGCTCCTAACACTATGTCGCTGGTTTGTGGTTTGTCCCTCCTCGGACCACTGTTGGTAGGTTCTCACTACTGCTGGCCGGGAGCACCCCACAAGCCTTGCCGTTCCAGAGATGCTCTGACCCAGTTTCTGGCCATAACAATTTGGCCCTTGTCAAAGTCGCTCAGGTCATTCAACATATTGACTACGAGAATTGATTGTTCGCTTACCATCTTATCTACCCAGACCTTGACATGCGGCCTTGTTAAGAGATGATAAATGTTATTCCCTTCACGTGTGGATGGTCATAATGTTTAGGCTCATCAGTGTATACAGTGCATTCCGAAATTATTCAGACCCCTTCATTTTTTTCACATTTTGTTATGCTGCAGCCTTATGCTAAAATGCTTTAAATTATAATTTTTTTCTCACATCAATCTACACTCCATACCCCATAATGACAAAGCAAAAATCAGATTTTTGTTAAAAATAAAAAACTGAAATATCACATTGACATACACTACCAGTCAAAAGTTTTGAAACACTTGACTGAAATGTTTCTCATGATCTTAAAAATCTTTTGATCTGAAGGTGTATGCTTAAATTTTTGAAATTAGTTTTGTAGACAAAAATATAATTGTGCCACCATATTCATTTATTTCATTATAAAACAAATATTTAATTAAAAAAAAATTTTTTTTGAAATTGATGTCTTGGACCAAATAATAAAGAAAAGCAGCCAATAAGTGCCCAAAATAGATGGGAACTCCTTCAATACGGTTTAAAAAGCATCCCAGGGTGATACCTCAAGAAGTTGGTTGAGAAAATGTCAAGAGTACATGTCTGCAAATTCTAGGCAAAGGGTGACTGCTTTGAAGATGCTAAAATATAACACAGTTTTGATTTATTTTGGATTTTGTTTAGTCACAACATAATTCCCATAGTTCCATTTATGTTATTCCATAGTTTTGATGACTTTACTATTATTCTAATATGTGAGAAAAAAAATTATAATAAAGAATAAGTGTTTAAAAACATTTGACCGGTAGTGTAAGTATTTAGACCCTTTGCTATGACGCTTGAAATTTAGCTCAGGTGCATCCCATTTTTCTGAATCATCTTTGAGATGTTTCTACACTTTGATTGGAGTCCACCTGTGGCAAATTCAATTGAATGAACGATTTGGAAAAGGCACACACCTGTCTATGTAAGGTCTCACAGCTGAAAATGCATATCAGTGCAAAAACCAAGCCATGAGGTCAAAGGGCCTGCCTGAGGAGTGCAGAGACAGGATTGTGTCGAGGCACAGACTGGGGAAGGCTAAAAAAAATTCGGCTACATTGAAGGTTCCCAAGAGCACAGTGGCCTCCATTATTCTTAAATGGAAGAAGTATGGAACAACCAGGACACTTCCTAGAGCTGGTCGCCCGGCCAAACTGAGCAATCGGGGGAGAAGGGCCTTGGTAAGAGAGGTGACCAAGAACCCATTGGTCACTCTGGTTGAGCTCTAGAGATCATGTGTGGAGATGAGAGAAACTTGCAGAAGGACACCCATCACTGCAACACTCCACCAATTTGGGATTTATGGCAGAGTGGCCAGACGGAAGCCTCTCCTCAGTGTAAGACACATGAAAGCTCGCTTGGAAGGACTCTCAGACTATGAGAAACAAGATCCTCTGGTCTGATGAAACGAAGATTGAACTGTTTGGCCTCAATTCCAAGCGTCATGTCTGGAGGAAACCAGGCACCGCTCATCAACTGTGCAATGCCATCCCAACAGTGAAGCATGGTGGTGGTAACATCATGCTGTGGGGGTGTTTTTCAGCAGCAGGGACTGGGGGACTGGTCAATGTTGAAGGAAAGCTGAACGCAGCAAAATACAGAGCTATCCTTAATGAAAATCCTGGTCCAGAGCGCTCAGGACCTCAGACTGGGCCGAAGGTTTACTTTCCAGCAGGACAATGACCCTAAGCACACAGCCAAGACCATGCAAGAGTGGCTTAGGAACAACTCTGTGAATGTCCTTGAGTGGCCCAGCCAGAGCCCGGACTTGAAGCCAATTGAACATCTCTGGAGAGACCTGAAAATGGCTGTCCACCGACGGTCCCCATCCAACCTGACAGAGCTTGAGAGGATCCCCAAATCCAGGTGTGCAGAGCTTGTCGCATCATACCGAAAAAGACTTGAATTGCTGCCAAAGGTGCTTCAACTAAGTACTGAGTTAAGGCTCTGAATATTATGTCAGTGTGATATTTTATTTTTTTATTTTTAATCAATTTGCAAAGTTATAAAAAATCTGTTTTTTTCTTTGTCATTATGGGGTATGGAGTGTAGATTGTGATTTTCTTTTTTTTTTTTTTTTTTTTAAAGCATTTTAGCAGAAGGCTACAACATTAAAAAAATTAAGGTGTCTGAATACTTACTGAATGCAGTGTGTGTATGTATGTATGTATGTATGTATATGTGTATATATATATATATATATATATATATATATATATATATATATATATATATGCTCTGCAATTATTGGCAAACCGATTTATAGTTCTACCTCTAGTACACTTAAAATTTACTAATGAAGGCAAAAATTTTTGAAAATACTGAAAACCTATATACTTCAAGTGTAAATATACTGTACCCTTAAATATACACGTATCCCTTATTCATACACTACCAGTCAAATGTTTTGAAACACGTACTCATTCTTTATTATAATTTTTTTTTTCTCCACATTTTAGAATAATAGTAAAGTCATCAAAACTATGGAATAACATAAATGGAACTATGGGAATTATGTTGTGACTAAACAAAATCCAAAATAAATCAAAACCGTGTTATATTTTTGCATCTTCAAAGTAGGCACCCTTTGCCTAGAATTTGCAGACATGTACTCTTGATATTTTCTCAACCAGCTTCTTGAGGTATCACCCTGGGATGCTTTTTAAACCGTATTGAAGGAGTTCCCATCTATTTTGGGCACTTATTGGCTGCTTTTCTTTATTATTTGGTCCAAGTCATCAATTTCAAAAACTTTTTTTATTTATAATGAAATAAATGAATACGGTGGCACAATTATATTTTTGTCTACAAAACTAATTTCAAAAATTTAAGCATACGCCTTCAGATCAAAAGATTTTTAAGATCATGAGAAACATTTCAGTCAAGTGTTTCAAAACTTTTGACCGGTAGTGTATATACAGTACTTTCATCTTGACTTCCTATACTGTATTTTCAGAAGATCTTTGACTGCACTCTCACACTCCCTTTTGTATAAATTAAGGCAAACACTCGCATGAAATTCTACCGGAAATCTGCGTAACTTAATTATGCATTCATCCCTAAGCATCTGTTTTAAATCAGGTGTCACTTCTTCCATTGTTCCGCTCACAGACCCTATCTACTTCTGGCAGCAAACTGAAGAGGACGTGACCGTGTGTGTGCGTTTACCTGAAGGTACCACCAAAGATGACATCCGTTTCAAACTCACAGTTGACTACCTTCGTGTCGGTGTAGGGGATTATGCACCCTTACTGGACGGACAGCTGTTTGCACCAGTTGATCCTGAGGCTAGCACCTGGACTATTACAGATGATAAGAGGTAAAATGTGCATGGTGGTTGTGTTCACATTATATGAAACTCCATATCTTCTATTAGATTAGAATCATTATTGATCACCACACAACCAGTGCAGCAAATCTGTGGTCCCCCTCCGAAACATGAGACAGGGCCTGCCCACAAACTGTGATGTCATGCATTAAAGTTTTTGTTATTTTGAGCAATTTAGTCCTCTCTTCCTTGGTTATCTCATTATTTTGCCTTAGTTTTATTAATTTTCATATATTTTTCTGTCATTTGAAATGTTTAAATCAGACAGCCATTGTCGATTGATGTGCATCGTGTTTTCTGCTGCCTGTCCAAGAGATTCAACATTCAAATTCTGAGCATGCTTCCTGCTTTCTGCGATAGTGATTTCAGTGTTAATACATTAATGCCACATTAACACTTTACAATAAGGTTCCATTCGTTAACATTAGTCAACATGAACTAACAATGAAATATACTTAAGCATTTATAAACCTTAGTTAATGTTAATTTCAACATATACTAATACACTTCAAAATCAAAAGTTTTATTTGTTAACATTAGTTAATGCACAATAAAAGTTGTATTAACATTAACAAAGATTAATAAATGCTGTAAGAAATGTATTGTTAATTGTTAGTTCATGGTTCTTAATACATTAACTAATGTTAACAAATGGAAACTTTTATTGTAAAGTGTTACCAAAATCTGTGTAACTGCAGCTTTTATTTACAGGATATACTGTATGTAGCCACTTTCTGTCATCTTTACTCACCCTCATGCCATCCCAGATGTGTAAGGCTTTCTTTCTTCTGCTGAGCACAAAATGAAGGTTTTTAGAAGAATATCTCAGACCAAAATATATCTTTTTCACTGTACATCTTGACATTGCAGTCTCTAGGCATGATCATTATTTCAAGCTCGAATACACTTCCTAGTGCTTGGCACATAAGAAGTGTAATCGAGCTTGAAGTCATTATCGCTGTCAAGATGTATAGTGCAAAAGGAGTTACATTTTGGTTTGTTCTCACCCAAAACCAACTGGATCGCTTCAGAAGACATTGATTAAACCACTGGAGTCTTATGGATTACTTATACTGTCTTCATGTACTTTTTGGAGCTTCAAAGTTTTGGTCACCATTCACTTGAATTGTATGGACCTACAGAGCTTTGTGTTCTGCAAAAGAAAGTAAGTCATACACATCTTAGATGGCACGATGGTAAGTAAATGATGATTGAATTTTATTTTTTAGGTGAACTATCCTTTTAAAGGTACACTACGGAAGATTTATTGTTAAAGTTTTAGCTAGAAATGAACAAAATACTATTATTGAGCCAGTAAAATCTGTGTACGTAACAGTGTTTTGTACCTTTAACTTGGTAAAGTTGTTTTGAACCGTTTCTTAACCGGCTCACATGAAAAACTGTTAATATTATTTATCAGGTGTTAATAAAAGGTAAGCTTTATGGTTTTGTCAAAGGCTAAATATATTGTTTATATGCACAAGAGGCATCTCACAAACACTGGGCCAAAGCAACTGAGTCCTGCATTTGGAGAACAACCACCCACAGTGTTTATAAGAGGTGTCAGTTGACGCTTTGCCTCCTTACTCACTCATAACACGTGTTAAAGGAATATTCCAGGTTCAATACAAGTAGAGCTTAATCGACAGCATTTGTGGCATAATGTTGATTACCAGAAAAAATCATTTTGACTTGTCCCTCCTTTTCCTTAAAATAAGCAAAAATTGAGGTTACAGTGAGGCACTTACAATGGAAGTGAATGGGGCCATAAACATTAAAATACTCACTGTTTCAAAAGTATAGTCACAAGACGTGAACAATATGTGTTAACATTACTGTGATAAAATCGCTTGCTAATGTTTTCTGTGTAAAGTTATTGCCAATTTTACAACTTCACTGCCATGACGACATAACGCTGTTAACTCTTTTAACCTAGAAAATTATAATTTTAAAAATTTTACAGCTCAAATAATACACAAGATTTAACAGAAGAATGAATGTAAGTGCTTTTACAACATTTTAATATTCACATTTCTACCTTGAAACCCTCTAAAAATTGGCCCCATTCACTTACAAAGTGCCTCAATATAACCTTTATTTTTGCTTTTCTTAAAGAAAATGAGGGATGTGTGGACATTTATTTTTGTGGTAATCAACATTATGGCATGAATGCTGTCGATTGAGCTGAACTTGTATTGAACTCAGAATATTCCTTTAAGAATGGAAAAGTTTGTTTCTCAGAAATGCCTTCATGATTAAAACATTAGTTGTTCATCTGATCTGAATTTCTGCTTCATCCCTTCCTGTTTCTGATAAACATGCCTCTCTCCGCATCACGGGTGAACGAGACGTGACAAACCCTTCCTCCACATTGTTCTCTGTCCTTACGTTTATGCTACCAGATCCTTAATTTTAATTAGAGGCCCCTGGCGATTCCTCTCGTAATTTCGAGTGTGTGAGCCAAGCTCCGTTTGGGTTTGTTTTCGAGTATCTACATGTGTGTTTGTGTTTTCTCTGTATATTGTCTTTGCTGTCAATGTCACTGTCATTTGCATATGTATGGCAAACCAAAGGGTCCTCACTGTGAGGCATATACAGTATAATGGATTATATAATAGGAATTGTTTTTAGCAGATGTTCTCAGATGCATACAATTAATTGGAAGTGTTCCATCTTTATTGGTGCATGTACACAGAGTAGAGACACAGGAAACGGAATTAATTTTGATTAAACCTTTATTTAAAAGAGAACTGTCAACACCATAAAGCAGAATGTGTTTGTTCAGTCAGCTATGTAATAGGAAATAAGTTGAACTTAAATTGAAATAATAATGTAATTCTTTATTCATTTCACTCCGTTTTTGTGATACACTGTGCAACAATGTCTGATGATGTGTTCATCCAAAATAACTTCGTATGTTTGTTTGTGTGTAGTATGGAAGTGAGTCTCCAAAAGCGAAGTGAAGGTCCGCTGTGGACTGAGTTGGTTCTTGGGAACCGGAGAGGAGAGTATTTAATGAGTGAAGAGCAGAAATCACAACTCCAACAGAGGCTCTCATATCTCACTGCTGAGGACCTGGTCAGTTGCTCTTTTTGACCACCTCCTATCCATTTCCACAACATGTTTTTCTCTATATGGGTAGTTGACATGAAATACTTGACATGTCTTGTGGTGTTACATGCTATACTCTGTCTAAAACTATCAAAAAAAGCATTTTGCTAATTCTTTTAGTTAAATATGCATGCAGATCTATGAGCTTATATTAATTAAGAGATACATATTTGTAAAAATTAGCTAGTTGCAATAAGTTGTTAAAAAAACATTGGATGAATTACACAAATTCTGTACTTAAAAAGTATCGAAACTGGGATGAAATATTAATCTAGTAAAAGTACTCCTTTTACATTTTTGCTTGAGTAAAAGTATAAAAGTAATTACTTTTGAATGTACTTAATTTTATTTTCGATACTTATCTACTTTTATTAGTTAAGTAATATAATAATAAATATATGATATGGCTCTCATTTATTATTGTCCTATGAACCAATGAGTTGTTTGCTTGAGAACCTCAGCAACCAGATCAGTGCAAATCATGAACGAATCATTCAGTCCACCATTGTTAAAAGCTGACCAGTTACAGGACCTATGATATGTACTTTCGCTTATACACTAATGTAGATTTTGACCTACAAACATTAGTAGTATTGGACCACCCATATACTATGTGTTTTTTTTCCTCCACAATTCTGTTCTGATGTTTATCATGTGATTTTGACTCTGTAGAATCCAAACCCAGAGAAGGACAAGCCCCCTTGCAACAATCAGGAGCTGGAGGACTGTGACATGTTTCCGGAGGACAGTTCTACATTAATGCGGTTTGATGGTGCCACTCTGAAGACCACCCATGTGGTAATCCCATACATTTTTATCATAGGTGAATTAATTTGTAACAATAACTTATAAACCTGAGGTTGTTCATCAATGGTATACATATGCCCCTGTTGATTCCATCAGTCAGCATGATTTCAACTTGATTGTTTAAAAATTATGTTTAATAGCGAAATTCCTGGTGAACAACTACACTACCCATGATCCAGCAAATTTTTTTTATCCTTTCTACCAGAGTGCCAGATTACAAATCTGCACTTACACATTGTTCATCCCCTTATTCAATTTCCTCATTATTATGGGTAATCTATGCATGACTAATGCTATTTGTTTTAAAGATTTAATTTACTATAAAAACGAATATATTGTGTGTGTATATATATATATATATATTATAGACACACTACCTAAATTTTTGAACGGTAGTGTGTGTGTATATATAAAAAATTTAGGGTCACTTACTCATTCTTTATTTGTTTTTGTTTTTTTTTCACATTTTAGAATCAAAACTATGGAATAATAGAAATGGAAATATGGGAATTATGTTGTGACTATAAAAATCCAAAATAAATCAAAACTATGTTATATTTTAGCATCATCAACGTGGCCACACTTTGCCTAGAATTTGCAGACATGTACTCTTGACATTTTCTCAACCAACTTCTTGAGGTATCACCCTGGGATGCTTTTTAAACCGTATTGAAGGAGTTCCCATCTATGTTGGGCACTTATTGGCTGCTTTTCTTTATTATTCGGTCCAAGTCATCAATTTCAAAAACTTTTTTTTTTTAAATACAATTTTTGTTTTGTAATGAAATAAATTAATATGGTGGCACAATTATATTTTTGTCTACAAAACTAATTTCAAACATTTAAGCATACGCCTTCAGGCAAAAGGTTTTTAAGATCATGAGAAACATTTCATTTATATATATTTTTATCATTTGAACTGCATGTATTTAAATAAGCAGATACTTAAGAGTCTATGATTGGATCATTATTGCAGTGATTACTTTGTTTCAGCTGGCAATAGTTCTTTTAACCCCAACTAATGAAGTGTGTATCTTCTCATTTCTTAAACAACCACGTTGGAAGGCATATCCCGCAGCTGTGAAAAAAGATGTTACTGTGTTTCAGAAGAGGCAAATTATTGTCCTGGAAGTATAGTGTTGAACCATCAGCTTTGCGGAAGAAATGTGGTCAGAAAAAAATCTTGAATGATCGTGATCGGAGATTACTAAAATGCTTGGTGAAGTCACATCGTAAAAAATCTACAGTAAAACTCACGGCTATGTTTAATAGTGAAATTAAGAGCATTTCCACACGCACAGTGTGAAGAGAACTTACAGGATTGGGACTAAACAGCTGTGTGGCCACAAGAAAGCCACTTGTTAGTGAGGCTAATCAGAAAAAATGACTTCAATTTGCTAGGGAGCATAAAGATTGGAATGTGGTGCAGTGGAAAATGGAAAAATCAATGGGCGCTTCAGAGGAAGAAGGGAAGCGCATGAAGCGATGCACCCATCATGCATAGTGCCCACTATACAAGCCTCTGGAGGCAGTGTTTTGATCTGGGATTGCTTCAACTGGTCAGGTCTAGGCTCAGCAATGTAATGCAGCAATAAAATGACGTCAGCTGACTACCTGAATGTACTGAATGACCAGGTTATCCCATCAATGGAGTTTGTCTTCCCTAGTAGTGTTAAAGAGAGAGTTCACCCAGAAATTAAGATTCTCATCATTTTCATCATTCTTTTTTCAGAGCTGAGAAATTCTTCTAAAAATCTTAATTTGTGTTCAGCAGAAGAAAGAAAGTCATACACATCTGGGATGGCATGAGGTTGAGTAAATGATGAGAGAATTTAAATTTTTGGGTGAACTATCCCTTTAAAACAATGATCTGACATGATCTTAAAGATATCATTGATTTTTATCAATGCTTATATTACTTTTTACTTCTTACCTATTATCATTATCTTCCAAGTTTCCAAAAGAGGCTTTTAGATCTTTGTTCTAGAGTTGAGATTGAATGCATTTTGAAACCAGGTGTGTTGTAAGAGTGAATGCAGAAAAGCAGAATTATTGATTTTTATCTCCTAATGTCTTGTGCTGCAAATAACATTCCTGCACTTGACGAGTGCCGCTGACTGAGTCTCTTTGACACATAAGGGATCAAGGGATCAGTCACTAAAAGTTAAGTGGCTCAAAGCAAAGTCAATTATATTATATTGGCTTGTAACACTTGTAGATTTGAATAGTTCTTTCATGCCAGAAATATCAATATCTAACTGAAAGAAAGAATTTTCACTCATTTAATCCTTAACGCAGCAAATAGTGGCCTTAAGCGTAAGTGCAGCTGTGCTCAGCAAGTCAAAGCACTTAATTGATGTTAACTATATACTGTAGGTTTGGCGCAGCATATCCGTGTGTAATACCTAATGTGTATAGGTGTACAAGAGAGGTGCAAGTCTAAATTTGCCTCATTATGAATGGTAAGTGATAACTTTTGAGAAGCAAAATGTATTTGATTTTTAATACATCAATTCATGCAGGGAAAATGAATGCATAAAATATTTTAAAAACCTGGAAGGCTTCTATGTTAGATTTTGATTTAGGCTGTTTTCACTCCCCTCTCCGTAGAATCACTGGTCCATTTTCTCTGGTTCCCTGGGAATCAAACCCATGACCTTGGCGATGCTAGTGCCACGCTCAACCAGTGTAACTATAGGATGTCATATTATAGTAATAATAAAATGTATATATATTTTTAAGCTGTTCAAAACTCTTCCTATTGTCCTAGCTTTTACTCGTGTCTGTTCATGCAGTTTATTTTGTTAAGGCTTTCAGAGTGTTTCTCCTTTGCCATAGAATAAAATTCCACGAAGACCCCCCCCCATTTCCTTTGTCGTGCTTCTAAATCACTTACATTGATGCAGTGAAACACGCTGGCCTTTCCTGAGTGCACTCACTCACAGATCTTTTCAGGTTCTGAGGAGAGCCGTTCCCATGTCGACCTCTTCAGAGATTTCAGATTGCATGTTTGTGTCCCTCAGCTGGGTGCTGGAACAGACCTGAAAGAACTTCTCGTTCTCTTTTGCTCTCCCGAAGAGTGGCACATCTCCTCTGAGACACACACTTGGCTTTCAACTCGAGCTGCGATGGTGATGAATGAAGGAGACGGTTGACATTTACTGTATATCTCAATGATTTGTATCTCAAAAGCTTCACACCACCAATTGATATGAGCAAAGTGATTTTTCATTAAATACAAACAGCATATTTCTGGAGAGATGCTGAGGGATGCATATTTTAATATTTGTTGCCATGAGATCTGTGGTAACACATTGCTCAACGGTTTCTTTTGTAAATTCTTTGACACATAGATAGAAAAGAAAGATTAACCTTCAATCAGGGCTTTCAGTTAAATTTATGGGGCCTAGGTCTGAATTTTTATAGGTTAAAGCAAAGAGTTTGCATTACAGATAATCATTATAATTCTCACTTTTAACAAACTGGATTTCGATTCCATCTGTTTTTAATCCGTCTGTAAAATATTATAACACTTGGTATTTTAAAGGTTCAAAACATTAAGTTATATTGACAGCATTTGTGTCATAATGTTGAATACCACAAAAATAATTTAGACTCATCCCTTGTTTATTAAATAAAAAATAAAAAAAAATCACAATTACAGTAAGGCACTTACAGTGGAAGTGAATGGGGCCAGTCCATAAATGTTTAAATTCTCTCATCATTTACTCACCCTCATACCATCCCAGATATTACTTGCTTGGAGAAGTAATATCACACCTCTCTTCAACAAGCCGCACAATTTTTAGGTATCATTCATATCCGTAGCACAAACATATGGGCCGTCTTACGTGCCAAAGTAATAACAGTGATGTTTGCTTTAACTATCACCACTACTTGCTGTGATTTTTATTTTATTTTATTTTTTTGTGAGTCACTACACATTAGGATGGATAATTATGCTTACTAAATCGATCTTTATGAATAAATGTGAATAAATCACAGACCATTCTTTGCAGTCTTTGCATTCATGAATTAAACATATGACTGTATAATGGTCTTGTGAAACAGTTCTAGCAGCCTGGTGCCCATTTTTGCCATAAAAATGTTGACCTGTCACCAAGAAACCGAAGAGTAGCGCATTTGATTCTGAACATAACAAAAAGGAGGTTCTAAGGGCCTTTATTTTAAGATGTGTTTCATTACGGCCATCCTGTTTTCTTTGCATGCGAGTGTTGACGCCATAAATGTACGCACCAGTGGGGTCACTTGCATTCCCTCTTTCATAAACAATAAGTTTCACAACCTCCTTATAATTACAGTGGCTGGAGAAGTTGGCTTTGTGTGCTATGCTCAGAGTTTTTTCAGTGTGTTGGGTCATGCAAAGACAATTGGTGGAGACAGAAGTCTAATGTAATTGCCTAAGGAAAACTTTTTGACAATCCATTAATCATTTGAACTTATACATATACAGTAAGCTGTGTTTCAAAGCCTAGTGAGCTGCCAAACTAGATGTCATTTTAAGGCATCTTAAGAGAACTCCTGAAACAATAACTGTTCCAAAGGGTAGGCAGCAACAAGATGCCCTTTTTTGGCTAAATTTTAACATCACGTCCTTTGTGGATAAGGCAAACATATAGTAAAATGCATTGTAAATCATTTAAGGAAAAAACATTTGGTTCAAAATTTACACTGGCGGCCAAAAGTTTGGAATAATGTGCAGATTTTGCTCTTATGGAAAGAAATTGGTACTTTTATTCACCAAAGTGGCATTCATTTGATCACAATGTATAGTCAGGACATTAATAACGTGAAAAATTACTATTACAATTTGAAAAACATGTTCAGAACTTCTTAAACTACTTCAAAGAGTTCTCATCAAAAAATCCTCCACATGCAGCAATGAAAGCTATGCAGATCCTTGGCATTCTAGCTGTGAGTTTGTCCAGATACTCAGGTGACATATCACCCCACGCTTCCTGTAGCACTTGCCATAGATGTGGCTGTCTTGTTGGGCACTTCTCATGCACCTTACAGTCTAGCTGATCCAACAAAAGCTCAATGGGGTTAAGATCCATAACACTCTTTTCCAATTATCTGTTGTCCAATGTCTGCGTTTCTTTTCCCACTCTAACCTTTTCTTTTTGTATTTCTGTTTCAAAAGTGTCTTTTTCTTTGCAGTCCTTCCCATAAGGCCTGCACCCCTGAGTCTTCTCTTTACTGTTGTACATGAAACTGGTGTTTAGCGGGTAGAATTCAATGAAGCTGTCAGCTGAGGACATGTGAGGCATCTATTTCTCAAACTAGAGATTCTGATGTACTTATCCTCTTGTTTAGTTGTACATCTGGCCTTCCACATCTCTTTCTGTCCTTGTAAGAGCCAGTTGTCCTTTGTCTTTGAAGACTGTAGTGTACACCTTTGTAAGAAATCTTCAGTTTTTTGGCAGTTTCAAGCAATGTATAGCTTTCATTCCTCAAAACAATGATTGACTGATGAGTTTCTAGAGAAAGCTGTTTCTTTTTTGCCATTTTTGACCTAATATTGACCTTATGACTTGCCAGTCTATTGCATACTGTGGCAACTCAAAAACAAACACAAAGACAATGTTAAACTTCATTTAACGAACCAAATAGCTTTCAGCAGTGTTTGATATAATGGCAAGTGATTTTGTAGTACCAAATTAGCAATTTAGCATGATTACTCAAGGATAAAGTGGTGGAGTGATGGCTGCTGGAAATGGGGCCTGTCTGGATTGGATCAAAAATGACATTTTTCAAATAGTGATGGTGCTGTTTTTTACATCAGTAATGTCCTCACTATATTTTGTGATCAGTTAAATGCCACTGGTGAATTAAAGTACCAATTTCCTTCCAAAACAGCTAAATCTGTACATGATTCCAAACTTTTGGCCGCCAGTGTATACTTTTTTCCATAGGGGAATTGATTTTTAAGGATAAATTAAACTTTTAAAGACAGACTTACCGTGAGTGACAAGGTTTTTAATCGATGTATGCTGAATTTACCAGTCCACATTATTTCAAATTTATATTTAAAAGATTGTGTTAATAGCGGAATTTCTGGCGAAGAATTACACTGCACGTGATCCTGAAGGGTAATGAACCAACAATCATAGAATCATGGCGAAAAAAGTGTGCCAAACCAGCTCTGCACCGACCGCCCACTCCCAATAGTCGGTCACCCTTCACTCTCAAACTACTTGTATTTGCTAATATCAGAATATTTTTGCAACAGAATAAAAATATATTTATTTTAGACTTATAAATAGTTTTATATTTGTCCATTGTTTTTAATGCGATCACATCATTCACAATGCTTGATTGGACTGTAGTTCATTCTCTCATGAAAGATGGTGTACTTACCAGTCTTGTACTTTTTGTCCGATTTTCAAATACTTTTTTTTTGCTTAAAAATAAAGTTTGTAATGTGATTTTTCTTGAAGCTGGTTGGTTTGGTACATGGCTTAGAACTCTTATGAAGGATTTAAAAAAAATCCCTGGCTGGGTTTCCCGATAACATTGCAACTTATGCCTTTACTATAATCTTAACTGACGTCGCTCGTTATTTTATGATGGAGTAACGCCTGTTTCCCAAACCAGCACATATATCGCTCATTACAAAGTAGAACTAAAGTGCTTCATTACGGGAGCTGTCCGGTCCAAAGGTGCTGATCACTTTGGCCAGTATGTCCAGGAGTTTGTCTTCTTAACATGAAAATTATGTGAAAATATTAACAAAGATGGAAGTTGTTTGTAACCTTGTAGAGGCACTGAAACTTATTAACTTTCATAGAATTTAATTAAAAAAATAATGATAGTAAGACGGACTTTCAGATGTAATGATGCTCAATTATAGAGATTAATGAAAGTGACGCAATAAATGCATGTAACCTGAATGCCCGCGATGTGAATCATAAGGAGCTCTCACATAGTCTAAAGTTTTGTTACTTTGGCTGGAAACTGAACAAATGCACACAGAACAGGATTAAAATGACGGACATCAATACTGAACTACTCATAGACCTATCTTAATATTAATAGATCATCTGGTTAGAGTTCAAGGCACTGTGTACTTGAAGCCTTTAAACTGCAATTAGGTAACATGCAATTTGTTACTGCCTTGTAAGAAGACTATAGGCAAGCCTATTTGAACCAGCCATGGGAGGAAGAAGAGGAGGAAGAGAGAAAGAGAGGGAATCTCTCATTGCACACTCTCACTCTGATCTCCTTGTTAACCATATTTTAATAACTTATTTAGGCCTATTTATTTAAGTTTTAAACTACAGGGTCACATAACTCTCATATGTCTTTTTAAATAATCTGTTTAATAAGAACATATCGTTTCTATTGCTATTGCAATTATGCTTATTAAAGAAGGCTAATATAACATTATACTGTAAATTTAGACCTATCATGTCACATGCGCAGACTGCGGAGACTGCCTATTAATTTCGTAGCAAACACTTTTTTTGATCCTCTGAAATAGTTTACAGTGGCTTTCCAATAATCAAAATATATTTATACAGTTTATTAAAAGTCCCATTGTCTTTGATAAACAGTGAAAGATGAGAGAAAGATACGTTAAAGTTGCACTTAATGGACTTAAGAGCAGTTCAAAGCTCTCTTTAATTTACTAACTTTTTTACTAACGTTCTACTTGGTCTTCCGGAACAAGGACGGATGAAAAAAAGGGTGGACACTCTTGCGCTCTATTAGAATCAATAGAGGGAATAGACTTATGAGGTTTTATTTCAGTTAGGATGCTGTCTATCCCTATGTAGACAGCAAGGCAGCTCACCAAGGTTTAGAACAGTGCTATAGTCTTTTTGTCATCCATTTGAACTTTTAAACACAAGGTCATCATTTTTGTCATCTTTAGATTCCTAAAATAAATGTTTAATTCTTTTAAACTCATTATTGATATCTAAAGTTTTCCTAAAATTTCTTATATTTTAATTGCAAAATCAGTAATTACATTTACAACAGTGTATCTGTAATTGTTCGAAGCGGTAAAAGGAAGTCGCATTAATGAATGTCTCAGTGACAGTGATTGCAATTTAGCAGGCATTTGAGTGTTTGAAGGAGACACTAGTTGTTAAATAATGTCCGCCACATATTGCTCTGAATTTGATACGCAGATATACTCATCAAGTGAGCAGAGCAAGCTGTGGTTTGGAAAATGACAATTTCAATGAGGTGTTGGCAGCCAGCATTGACCAAATGTATTTTAGGACAAGTGTAAAAGCAGAGGTACAGAAACGTCACTAAGAGTTGAAGTCATCTAATCAGAATGCTACATGAAAGGGATCATGATTCATAACAATCGAGAAATTTTACATCATGTCTGTGACGGTCAAACATAATGATGGTTTACCTACAGCTGCCAATATGATGGTCGCTTTTCAGTTGTTTACTCTTGCCGCTTCAAACCTGCTACCGTTTCAGATGGACGCCTCATAATATGGGATTTTGTGGAAATGTGTATGTAGATCTTTTTCTCTCTCATTTCTATTGGAATGATGTCATTGACAGAAGGTAGAGTTAAAAATAGGACTCAAAATAATTAAATATCCATTAATATCCATTTTCCCTTCCCAACCCCCAACTCGACTGTGGAGATACAAGATAAATCCTGAAGACTTAAGAGGCAACCACAAGGGGAATATACAGTTTTTAGCTGAATTTGTTTATAATCAAGCTAAAAACAAGGCATTGCGAGAATTGGTAATGATCCTTTTGCATAATTTTACATATGCTTTAGATAACAGTTTAGACCTTTTCGATCTTTTGAATTCATTGTTATGTAAACATAAAAAATGTCTAGTTCAAGTCAGTTCAGTACTGACCAAGCAGTCCAACAAATAGACCAAAGCAAACTGTAAAATGACTAAAATAGTATTCAAATGAACCAATGTGGAAGTTTGTCAAAGAATGTAAAATTGTAAAATCATCAGAATTTAACTGATTTGGTTATTATTTAATTTGCCTTTTCTTAACCTTTAGGTAAGCCTCGGAAGCAACCAGTTCCTGTTCTTGGTGCATACTGACCCCTCTGAAATGCCCGCTTTCTGCTTACGGCATGATGTTGATGCCCTACTGTGGCAGCCACGTCCCAACCAAGAGAACGACATATGGGAGCACATTGCTACCTTTAACGCACTAGGTAAGGCCAAATATACATTACCCATCACTGAGTGCGGGGTTTTGAAAAGAGGGGGCGTGGCTAATCCAACGGCTCAGCTTGTGGAAATTCAAGAATGGCTAAAATCGCTTACAGTACATTTAAGGAGCATTTTGACAATAAAAAATTACACTCATCACCTTTAATTGTATTCTTTCTCTCTGTTTAGGTTATGTGCAAGCTTCAAAACGTGATAAAAAGTTTGCAACCTGTGCCCCCAACTTTTCATACACTGCTCTCGGCGAGTGCCTCCGGCGAGTTTTCATTTATCGTCAGCCCTCGCCAGTCGACACTGTGCTCTTCAACCGGAAACAGGGTCGACAAGTCGGGCAGGTCGCTAAGCAACAAGTAGCCAATCTGGACAGCAATGAGCCTGTACTAGGATTCAGGGCCACTAACGAGAGACTGTTTGTCCTGACCGCCAACAACCTGTTTGTACTAAAAGTGAACAATTAGCATTTTCCAGTATTGTTGCAGGATGAATTGATGCTTAATTCTGCTCCAAGGTTGTTCAGGGTGTATTTGCAACACGTATGCTACAGAATCACTGCATAGGAAAATTTCAGTCTATTGGCCTGGATTTCAGTGTACTGGGGCAAATTCAACCCTTCTAGTACTTAAAGGGATAGTTCACCCGAAAATGAAAATGCTTTCATCATTTACTCACCTCATGTTTTTCTAAGCCGGTATGACTTTCATTCTTCCGAGAAACACAAAAGAAGTTGTTTTGAATAGTGTACTGATCGCTATTTTCCATGCAATTATAATGAACAGGGACAAAAGCCTTTAAGCTTCAAAAAGGAAGCACCAAAGAAGTATCATAAAAGTAGTCCATATGACTTAGTCTTCTGAAAACATTGCTCTTATGAATTCTTAAGAATGTGCTAAGGAGAGCTAGGGCAGATGTCAAGATTTTCTGTGAATAACGACTTAATTTTTTATCTGTTCCATTCATAAAGACTTAGAATATAGCACACAAGTTGTATGAAAAATGTTATGGTCACTTTTGAAGCTTGAAAGCACCAGTTCCCTTTTAATGAAATTGCATGGAAAAAATTACCAATGCATTCTTTAAAAAAAAATTCATTGAATAAAGAAAGTCAGTACAGGTTTGGAACGAAATGAGAGTGAGTAAATAATTTAAAGACTTATATTGGGGTGAACTGTTCCTTTCTATTATGAAATTCTGTGATGTTTAGGTGTGTCTTTGTGTTATCTCATCTTTACATGTAAAAATTTGCTTAAAATGTGTGCTCACCAGTCACCACCCTCCGCAAAGATACAATTGAGCGTGAATGTTAGTTATATTACAGATGTGTTATCAGCATTAGAATGTAATGTAATATGGGTAAAAATAAAAAGCAGCTTAATACACTGTGGTTTTTCACTTTTTATTTGTGCAAATTCATTCAAACACACATTAAAGCAATAAGCCACGAGAGACCGTGCATTACAGTAATTTTACCACTTGTAAAGGATTTTCTGAGGCACGACTCGAAGCGAGTAAAACCTTAACCATGGTAAAATCACATTTACATTCCTTAGTTGCTTATTGCTTTTATTAAAAAAATAATATATATATCAGCAACATTCTGATAGAGTTTTTAATAATACTAATCAGAATAAACAATTATTCTGCTATGCTGTATAGTATTAGTGTAGCTCTAGTCTAACTTTAGGCTGTTTATGGTTGCCAAGCAACTTGAATATGCAGTCACAGATGTGCACTGGCATTTTGCACTGGCATTTTACAACGGCTTCGAACATAGCTCATCCAATCAGAACTGAGAGTTGGAACTGTCCGTTCAATATTATAGAATCAACACCATTCAATGAGCTTTCAGATTATGTTTTGCTATCCACAACCATCAGGCTGGTTTGTAATGTTCCTCTTCAGTGCTTTTGATTTGTCCTTGTTTTTCTGCCTTAAAGTCTGTAAAATTCAGCCCTCTGTGCTATTACAGTGACAGCTGGTTGCACACCGAGTCATCAGTCAGAGATCAGCAGATAGCAAATGCCATGAGATTGCTTTAAAATTGGACAGACAGCTGTGGTGTTTCAGTATAATAGTCTGTATTACATGATCAAAAGGCATTTCAGATAGAATAAGTAACAAGTTTTTAATAATGCTTATTTGAAGTGGGGTTTAAAAGTCAGAGATACAAAAACGAATTTAAATCTGGATATAACCTGGAAGTTTTTAGGATTTAAAAAAAAAAAAAAAAAAACTTAAAATGAGAAGAAACATTTAAGATTCTACACTCTTTCTATGTCGAATTTGTGACACTGGCCATGCTAACTTATTTGTTTGAAAGGTCAGTATTCCTTGCTTCCAATTGAAGCACAGAAGGCTCTTTTTGGAAAATTCGCAAATCATGCTCTAATAACTTGGATCATAAGGTGTGGAGCTTATGGAGTCCATGCCAACTTGAGTACATGCTCTCAAACCAAATATTAAGAAATACATTTTACAAATTCAACTTTTCACTTTGTAATGAAAAAGTATTCAAGGTAACTTTATTTTACAGTGCTTGTTACACATATTACATGTATTAACTATAGAAATAAAAGTAAATTATGAATTATAGTCATAATTACAAGCAACTAACCCTAAACCAAACCCTAAACCTGTAGTAAGTACATGTTGTTAATTAGTAATAATCGTTAATTACTCAAATCAAATCAAATCACTTTATTGTTGTCATGTGTATTTAGTTGATTCATGTCTTTTATTTTGAAATGTTTAGTTCCTGTTTCCCTTGTCATGTGATTTCTGTTTTCCCTCCATGTTCATGTGTCATGTTTTCATTGGTTTATCGTTTAATTATCTTGTTATCAGTTCTGTTTGTTCATTGGTTTATGTTCCCCCATGTCCATGTATTTAAGCCTCATGTTTTCCATTGTGTCTTGGTCAAGTATTGAATGAATGTGAGTATAGATGTTTATGTCAGGCCACGTTTATGTCAAGCCAAGTTTATATCAAGTCAGGTTTATGTCAAGTTCATGTTTATGTTTAGTTCACGTGTATAGTTAGGGCATTCACTTTTGTAAATAAACTGCACTTGGGTTCTTCATCTTCACGTCATCTTCGTCATTGCCATCATTGTCAGCAGCCAACATCGTTACAATTGTCACACAGCCATATACACAAGTGCAATGGTGTGTGAAATTCATGGTGTTTACTCTTGTATTTACACTGTAAAAAGGACACTAAAATAAATTGTAACCGTATTCAATTAGAAAAATGTGAAATAGAAGTATTTTTTTTTTTTTTTTTTACAAGTTTGATAATGGAACCCCATTGTATATAAACTGCAACAACAATGTGCCTAACATTGTTACATAAAGAAATTGTTAAAGTGGAGCTTGAAGGGAGCTTTAAACTGAGCCTCCACAACACTTTGCAATAGAATCTCAGTCTCTTGTGTTTTTCTTTGGTTTTACCATTAATCTACTTTACCTCGGTCTAGGCTATTGCATGCTTGTTTTCACCTTGTGTTGCAGACCTTTCAGAAGTAATTTGTCCGCATCCACAGAGATGTGCCTGGGAGATAGATAATTACCTCTCCTGTCTTGGCTGTTTTGTTTAGCGAACAGGGCCTTATATTGTTCAAGCTTCAGATTAAATTATGGGTTTGCGATTGAATTAGCCTTTGATGTTTGGTTTCATTATTAGCCTTAGAATCGCAGGACAACTGAGAGGAAGGTATGTGAGATCTTTGTAATGTATGTTGAGATGCTCTTTATGCTTTCCAATCATAGTGTAAGTTGAAAGGCATGATGAGATCAGTAAAGGGTTTTCGCATGCAAATGTTTAGCATGTTTTAACTGATATCAGACACCTGGGGTGGTTATGCGGCCATGACAGATCATGGAATTACACTGTTATACCTGGATATGCATTGAAATTTTTTTTGCTTTCAACGGTCCAGAGTCAATTATAAAGTACACTTACTGAGCACTTAGGAACACCTGTACACCTACATATTCATGCAATTACCCAGTCAGCCAATCGTGTGGCAGTAGTGCAAATCATGCAGTTACGGGTTAGGAGCTTCAGTTATTGTTCACATCAAACATCAGAATAGGGAAAAAATGTGATCTCAGTGATTTCAACCATGAATTGTTGGTGCCAGACGGGCTGGTTTTAGTATTTTTGTAACTGTTGATTTCCTGGGATTTTCACATACAACAGTCTCCAGAGTTTACTCAGAATGGTGCCAAAAACAAAAAACATCCAGTGAGCGGAATTTCTGTGGACGCAAACGCCTTGTAGATGAGAGAGGTCAACAGAGAATGGCCAGACTGGTTCGAGCTGACAGAAAGGCTACGGTAACTCAGGTAACCACTCTGTACAATTGTAGTGAGCAGAATAGCATCTCAGAATGCACAACACGTCGTACCTTGAGGCCTAAAGATCATGTCGGGCACTTTATTAGGACCATAGTGTTCCTAATAAAGTGCTCAGTGGGTGTATATTCCAGGTATACATGCGTTTATTGCAAAGCAGTTTTTAGGTTTCCATGCCAAAGGTTGTTTTGAATGCCCATACAGTATCAATGTAGTGTCTTGTTTAGAAACAGCCCGAGCCACTGCCATTAGAGAACAGGGCAAAGTGAAATGTGATGCAATTAACAAAACCTGGAACAACCTCTTAAGCAATTATAGAAAGTTAACTAGAATTTTACATATTTAGCAATGCCAGGCAGAAAGGTCAATAACTTGATTCTAGACCAGAAACTGTAACAACCTTCTGGCAAATAGAAATTAGCAATGGAGACAAAGATTTTGATAGACAGTAGTTGTTGTTGCTAAAGATACATCACACAAATGACATGTTCAAGTACGATGCTGCCTTGCAATGAATACACAATTCTAATTCTTTAGTGTAATTGAGGGTAAGCAGCCAGAGTGCCCAGTGCATTAGTCTGCATAGCAACTAATATATTGTTAATACTGTATGTTCAAGGCAGACTGCTGTTTCAAAGGAATCCTTGTGTGGTACTGTAGATGGAAAACATTCTGCTCAAGTGGCAGTTTGTGTAGTATGTATCAACCTCTTGAGACGGATATATGAAAAATCCATTACAAGGATGTTTTAAAAGAAAATAATCCTTTATGCTCTTTTACCATCTTCCGTCCTAACATGGTTTTAATTTAGAAACTCATTCTCATGTACAAATTAAACAGCCATGGCCAGTTAGAAGAAGCTATTAGGTTGTTGTAAGGGTTTAGAAATGATAAAAGAGCAGCTACTATGTCCAGTTTACTGAAAAATGAATATGCGGTCATAATTTACTCAACCTCATGTCTTTCGAAACCTGTTCGCCATTCTTTCTTCTGTGGGAATTTTTTTATTTTTTTTTATAGCAGAATGCTCAAGGTGCTCTTTTCCATACAATGAAAGTGAATGGTGACCACGCAAGAGTCATATTACCGACTTATGATGCTTTTATCGTGGTTTTTTTTTGGGCAGGGGGCTTGAGAATCCCTATTCAGTTTAATGGATAAACTATTCTCCAGGGACGTGTCTGGATGTCAATTCTTATTTGCACTCCATGGTGTTTGGTGCAATCGGAATTTATTAACCCCAATACAAGTGAGCTTCTCTCCAGTGTTGATACTCTGGGAACACTGCATCACAGCCTTTCTCCCTTGTTTTTCCACTCTGAATTCAGCACATGTAGTATATGTTTTGGATGTCTTTGTATCTCTGTTCATTTCCTCTTGCTGAGCAATCCTAAAGGATTTAACTCATGTCTGGAGAGCTTAGTCTGTCTAATCATGATGGATGTGTTTTTGGTGAAAAGTTCCTCCAGAAGGTGATTCTATTCTAAATAAAAAAAATTAAAAATGAGACAAGGGATGATATGAATGCAGCAAACCATATAGCTTCAAGCGTCTATATTAATTAACCATTAACCTCTGCATGTGTCCAAACAGAGCCTGAGTGTTAGTCAATAAGATCTAGCCGTGATCAGCTCTGTGTTGGGAAGATGTGCATTTTAAAGGGGATTTCAGGGTTGCATTAGCTTACCATTGGGCACAAACATGCTGGTTTTGCAAAGTGTTTTTTTGATTACTTGTTTCAAAGAAATACCGTTGATCTGAATAGCCGAATGGCTGTTTGGCTTCTCACCAACAACAGAATCTTCTAGGAAGGCCTCTCCTTGGCATTGGAAAAGCTGAGAGAAAAAACTCAATAGACTTTTGGCTTTGTCATGCTGACATTAATGACTCCCTATGAACACCAGATTAGCAGTAAAGATTTTTGAATGTTATTAAAATCCATTTTTCACTCCTCTTGCTGTGTCAAAAGCAATAACATAGTAATATTACTAAATCTTCATTGAAGGTGGAATGGCCACAAACAAACATAATTTTTCAGCCTAGATGGACATGTTTGACCGTTGCACAGTGTCTTGTGCTGGAGCATGTTTTTTAATTGTGTCAAGTTCACACAGAACGCATCCTTGCGCTAAGAATATGTATGCAGGCGTGCAGCGCAACAAGTAAAACAGAACACAGGTGTCTCGAGATGTGTTTTTTAAAATTTGAAGTTCTTTTTACCTGTCAATGTATCTAAAAAATGTGGCACTACAGCACGAGATGCTGAAAAAACAGCGAGATGCAGTGAAACGGACACCGACGTCTGTCTAGCAAATGTGTTAATTAAAACACATTGTGTGCGTTCTGTTCCAATCGTTGCGCTTTTTTAAATGCAAGATAGCACATTCTGTGTGAAATCCCCTAACAGTTTTCTAAACTATTTGGTGGTCTAGCCAGACTGATCTCACAGTGAAATCGGAAATAGCATTTTGACTTTTCTTTAGCTAAAATCGGTTTACTAAAATCCGAAACACTGCCCCCCAGTGGCCAAAGTGGTAAGTGTTGTTCGATGTACAGGGTGTGAGCTCCATTTTCTGGGTGAAAGGACCTTATTCACTGTAGCGCCTTGACAGGAATTAAAACGAGGCTGTGAGGGATAGACTTTGCACAGTCATGCACTGTATAAAGCTATCGAAAAGCTCCTAGATCACATCTAATTTCTGAAAACTTATGAAGCCTACAGTTTTTAGTCTACTGAAATTTCTTGGAAATATAACTTTTTCGACGTTTTATCAGCGGAACAATCCAAAAACACTTTAAACAACTGTACAATCCATTAAAGAAACTTTACATCTATCACTCACAGCCTCGTTGTCATTCCCCTCAAAAATCAAAGATGGTGCTGCTGTGAATAAGGCCTATCTATGTACAGGAGCCAAAAGCCAGTTTTAAAGCGAGTTGTTTTCAGCTGTACAGGATGTAATACAGTGAAGGGGAATGCATATTCTATAAACCCACAAACCCAAACCCCAAACGTGAACCTAACCATCAGTGGGGTAAAAATGTAATGCTATTGGGAAAAATGGAACCTCCGAAATGCTCTTGCCACTGATTATGCAGTCACGATTACTTCCTGGTTTCTGGTTTGAGCCAATGCAAAAATGTCTGATGGGAGATTCCGCTGCCAGTGAGTCAGCATATGGTGGTCGATCCTATGGTCCTGGAACATTCGGAAACAACATGCCAACTTTCTGTGTGATCATGTTAGTCTTGCTCAGACAATGCATACTTTTGGTTGTTGTTGAAAATTGCCTGATTATCTATTAAAATTACATGTCATGATAAACTGTTATTTTAGATGAAAACTAAACTGAACTGATAAGAGAGATGGAAAGAGAGAAGTAGGGAGGTAGAGTGAGAAGCCGGGATAAATGAGGTATGAAAAGAAACCATAATGGATGTATTAATAAAAAATAAAAAAAAATGTTCTGGCCTATTAATTTCAGACTGAATATGGTGGGTAATACAGTCTCTTGTTCTTTGATGAAAAAGAGCTTATCAGAGGTTTAGAGGAGGCACATAAGCCAAGTTAATATAATTACAGCCCCTCTTTCTTCAATAGATCATGTCCAGCTTTTGTGAATAATTATGTCTGAGAAGAAGCTGTGTCATGAAAAGGGAACAATGACATCGGCCAAATCCATTGGCTCATTTTTACTTTGTCATGAAGTGATTTAGTATTTTAACCAAAGAAAAAACAAAAAAAATTTTCCCGATGTAATAAAAATGTTTGTTTATCTGAGAGGTACAAGACTTTATGACTTTTCCTCCACTAGCCATCTGAACAAACCAAAAATTAGTGATCGTAAAAAAAGAAAGAAAAAAAAGCGACACCTTTGCTGTTCAAAGTCAAAATTGACCAACCATAGGAAGTGAATGGGAAAAATAGGGCAATTTTTTATTTTTATTTGTCAAATACAGTATATAAATCTGCCACAATGCAGAGTGAGACTTTACAACATGCCAACACACACAAACACACATTTACACAAGCACAAAAATGAACTGGTGACACTATAACACAGAGCAATTCTTTAGATTTTTTTTTTTTTTTTATAAAATCGACAGATCAGCTACAATGTAAAACACACACACACATAAATGAGGGGGTAAGACCATAACACACCCACAATGCAGCACGCACACCCACACCCACCCACACACACAGATAAATAAATGGGTGAAACTAACACAGCCAGAAGGCAGAAGGCAGAACCCAACACACACAAACATGCATGCACGCACACTCACACACACTCACACAGAGAACAAAGAACAAAGTCTTCTGTTTTATACACTAAATAAATGTATACAGTCCATTGCTATACATTTCTGTTAATTACTTTTCATTTTCTTGACATTATTATTAATTTACTTTGTTACATTTTTGTGTTTGAAATAAACAATTGGTAACAAAATTATTTCATGTCCTCTCTTTGTAACACCACGTCAGGTTTGACAGTAAGCATAATGTGACATTATTGCAAAAACTGATACTTCATAACACTTAGTTTGATAATGTCTAAATATATATCTAAAAGCATAACTTGTGATAAAATTGAGAATTACTACACAGTAGATGGCTGCATAGAACACTGCAGGCATCTATTTGCTATTATTGTTATAACATGATTTTCAAGTCATTCTCATATTTTCTTCATGTTTCAACTAAGTTTCACTGTAGTGAAGTTAAATAAATATGGTGACATTGAGAAATGTAAATGTATATTAAATACATTAAATCTCAAAAGAAGTACATCATTTTATTGTTTTTACCTTAGGGACGAAGAAATGTTATCAGAAAAAAAAATAATAATAATAATAATTATACCTGTACTGTGTCTGGTCAAAATGACCGTGAACAGCAAAGTACGTGGCCCTGCTTGAATAGAGGGTTAATAGTGTCTTAAGATAATCTTCACTGTGAGCTAGTGATGCAACACAGCACAATAAAATTAGAGTGCTCCTGTTAAATTCATTAAAGTCTGTCAGCCAGATGAACACCCTTGCTAAAAAAAACAACTGGTAAAACCAGCCAAAGCTGCTTGACTGGTCTTAGCTGGTTTAAGCTGATCTCCCAGCCCAAAACACCAGGCTGAAAGACCAGCAAACCAAAATAGGCTGGTTTTACTTGAGCTGTTTTTTTTTTTTTTTTTTAAAGCAGCAACAATAAAAATGTGAAATTTCTGGTGATTCGGATGTTTTGGTATTTCATTTCAATTTCAAATTGATTTAAATTTGATGATCATGATTGTGTAGCAAACATCTTTTGTTATAATTGGTGTGGTGAGAGTGCAGAGAGCGAGAAAGAGGTATAGAATTTAATTCTGATGTTTTGAAATTCCATGCTTTTTTGTGCTTTGATAATAAAGTCAGTTATACTACATTATTTGTGCCCGACTCCATTATTCAGACCCCTTTAAAAACTGGAGCCCTTCCCCTTCCCCTTATACAGTACATTACACTATATAAGCACAGAGGTAGAATTCAGTATCTGGTTCACAGGGCATGTAAAGGTTATACCACCACAGTAATAATCCTATCCAACTGCTTGTTACAAATTATGGCTTTCTCAAAAAGCCTGAAAGCTGTTATAAAGACTAAAGCGAGCAATTTGTACAATTGCTGGTTGTAAGGAATATATTTAAAGCAACTCTTGAATGCATATCATTTTCAGTATATTCTAAGGCTCATATAATGTATTGTGTAGATTTCGATTTTCATAGATTTTACTTTGGAAAAATGAAGCTTTTGTGAGCTGGAGCTAGGTATATCTACACATCCATTTTTCATTTTGTCATGTCACAAATTATGTATGGGCTTTAAGTTGACGTCAGGTTGGGTCGTCACTATGGGACCCTGGATGTTGCACAATGCTGAGAGTGGCAGTCTCGCTCAATAGAATCACTCTTGTATTTACTGTATGCTGTTCTGAAAACTAATGCTGTGTAATGGGGATCCAAAGTAAAAGTTCAATACTTTGTACACAATTGTTGTACAGAAAGCTTTTTAAATTAATTAAACAGTTTTTTAATTTTACATTTTTTTTCTAAAAGATTAAAAACTTTGTTTTCCTTTGAAGACTTTCTTGATGTTGTTTTGTAGGATTAATTGATTATCTTTCTGCAATATAACTGTTTCATCTCATATGTCTTGCTTCAATTTAGTATGCAATTGATATTTACACGTTAAATGCCACTGAATTTCTATTTCTGAGAAGTCTAGACATTAAATGTTCTAGTTGCATGATATTTTGGTGGCCATGTTGTTGTCATGGTAATAAAATCACCATAATGAACTCTAATTATGGTAATTGTGTCAGATTTTATTCAATGGAGTTGTATAAACTGAAAGTGAATTTTCCTCAACTTTGGATACTTGTATATGCAGTCTGAGATCATTTGAAACTTAAGTAATAATGATAGAGCCATTAGTTTCATTACTAGCAGAATCAGATTTTAAAACCACTTTGAATTACATGGCAGGGGACACAATGTGTTGAATATTCTGCTCCCAGAGAAAGAAGAAAATGTAAAAGCAGATGTAATTAGAGGAAGAAACAGAAGGTGTATCACTTACAAGGTAAGAAAATAGTTGTGACCTATTTCATGTGCAGAACGCAAAGTGACAGATTCTAAATATCATTCTGGAATATTCAAGCTAAAACAGTGAGTTCAAATGATACTGTATCTGAAGTGTAAATGTAGCTTGTTTTAATGTAGAATTCAGTCCCATCCAATCCCATCCTCTGAACTGTTTATCAATAAAAACAGAGAGTTATTGAAGTAAAATGAGACATATGATGTCAGTTTATGTGTTGTAAACCTTTATTTTTTAAAGGTTTTCAGCCATTTTGTTAATTTTGATTATTATATTATACAGTAGCTTATAAATTTGTTTTAAGTAATTTTAAAGGTGCTGTAAGCGATTTTGTTCATGGAAAAGTATGCAAAAAATGTTCCTACTCCCTTAAAGATATTAATGAAATAAGTGTCCTGAGATATCTCACCGGTCTCTTTGACGGCTATAGACTTTGTAAACAGCAAACAAAAATGTGTCCGCAGACTGCAGACATTGACACTTTTCACCTGTCAATCATTTTGCTTGTTCTCATAGTGTTGTACTTGAAGCAGATCATTGAGGCTATGATTCATAATGTTTGTCTGTTGAGGGCGCTATTGTGCCACTGTTAAATTTGACAACCACAGGAACAAACAATGCTGCTTTTTTGCTCAGTTTTGGTCTCAAAATTATCTTTGGAGGTTGGGGTTTTGGAACAAGGCGGCGAGGCTAATTCAACGGCTCAATCACGTGAAAACTTCAGAATGCTAAAATCGCTTACAGCACCTTTAAGGCCCCGTTGGAAGTTCGCTAAGTCCCCCTTGTGGGCCTCGGCCCACTGGCTGAGAACCACTGAGATATAATATTGTATATAAGGAAGCCATTTGTAGGTTGATTCCCCTAAAATATATAAACTCGGCTCAGTGACCCTATCAAAATATATGCTTCCTGTCTAAAACATTGGCTGCTATGGCACAAGTTTTGGGGCGGGACTATCTTATTGGTTGACTAATGTAAAACGGGAAGAGTGTTCAGGAAACCTCTTTGAAAACTCTGTTCTGCACAAAAATTACACACATAGTCCTTAAAATGTATTTTTCATTTCCTTTTTGTAACAAGAACATCGAAGTGTTTGTGTAGACTTGAATCGAACAAATCAAAGAGTAAAAAAGAACTTTTGTATCATGTATCAGACCTCCATAAATCTCAGTAGGCAATATAAGGCCATTGCTTTTGTGCGTTTTCCTTATTTAGCTCTACCTAGTGCCTTTGAATACTTACAGTTGAAGTCAGAAGTTTACACAAACTTTAGCCAAATACATTTAAACTCAGTTTTTTACAATTCCTGACATTTAATTGTAGAAAACATTCCCTGTCTTAGGTCAGTTAGGATCACTGCTTTATTTTAAGAATGTGAAATGTCAGAATAATAGTAGAGAGAATGATTTATTTCAGCTTTTATTTCTTTCATCACATTCCCAGTGGGTCAGAAGTTTACATACACTTTGTTAGTATTTGGTAGCATTGCCTTTAAATTGTTTAACTTGTGTCAAATGTTTTGGG
Organism: Myxocyprinus asiaticus; assembly: GCF_019703515.2. NCBI lineage: Eukaryota > Metazoa > Chordata > Actinopteri > Cypriniformes > Catostomidae > Myxocyprinus > Myxocyprinus asiaticus. The sequence goes on along the minus strand of NC_059377.1, from coordinate 33,375,885 downwards.
TAGCCTTCCACATGCTTCTCACAATAAGTTGCTGGAATTTTTGCCCATTCCTCCAGACAGAACTGGTGTAACTGAGTCAGGTTTGTAGGCCTCCTTGCTCACACACACTTTTTCAGTTCTGCCCACAAATTTTCTATCGGATTGAGGTCAAGGCATTGTGATGGCCACTCCAATTCCTACTTTGTTGTCACTTAAGCCATTTTGCCACAACTTTGGAAGTATGCTTGGAGTCATTTTCTATTTGGAAGACTCATTTGCGACTGAGCTTTAAATTCCTGGCTGGTGTCTTGAGATTTTGCTTCAATATATCCACATAAATTTCCTTCCTCATGATGCCATCTATTTTGTGAAGTGCAACAGTACCACCTGTAGCAAAGCACTCCCACAACATGATGCTGCCACCCCCATGCTTCACGGTTGGGATAGTGTTCTTCGGCTTGCAAGCCTGAACTTTTTTCTTCCAAACATAACGATGGTCATTATGGCCAAACAGTTACATTTTTGTTTCAATAGACCAGAGGACATTTCTCCAAAAAGTAAGATCTTTGTCCCCATGTGTACTTGCAAACTATAGTCTGGCTTTTTTATGGTGGTTTTGGAACAGTGGCTTCTTCCTTGCTGAGCAGCCTTTCAGGTTATGTCGATATAGGACTCATTTTACTGTGGATATAGATACTTGTCTACCTGTTTCCTCCAGCATCTTCACAAGGTCCTTTGCTGTTGTTCTGGGATTGATTTGCACTTTCCGCTCCAAACTACGTTCATTTCTAGGAGAGAGAATGCGTCGCCTTCCTGAGCGGTATGATGGCTGCATGGTCCCATGGTGTTTATACTGCATTCAGGCATTTGGAAATTGCTCCCAAGGATGAACCAGACATGTGGAGGTCCACAATTTTTTTTTCTGAGGTCTTGGCTGATTTCATTTGATTTTCCCATGATGTCAAGCAAAGAGGCACTGAGTTTAAAGCTAGGCCTTAAAATACATCCACAGGTACACCTCCAATTAAGTACACCTCCTATCAGAAGCTAATTGGCTAATTGTCTAAAGGCTTGACATCATTTTCTGGAATTTTCCAAGCTACTTAAAGGCACAGTTTACTTAGTTTATGTAAATTTTGACCCACTGGAATTGTGATATAGTCAAATAAAAGTGAAACAATCTGTCTGTAAACAATTGTTGGAAAAATTACTTGTGTTATGCACAAAGTAGATGTCCTAAACGACTTGCCAAAACTATAGTTTGCTAATATGAAATCTGTGGAGTGGATAAAAAAATGAGTTTTAATGACTTCAACCTAAGTGTATGTAAACTTCTGACTTCAACTATAGTGCCTTTAAACTATCCCTAGGGTTTTTACTATAGAATGTAATCTGACAATGTATCTAAAGTGTTTTTTCTTAAATGTATAAATGATGGACCAATGCCGCAATGTCATAGGAATGTCATTCGTCGCCTTCTCTGGTTTGAGGCACTCACACTGATGAATTGCTTTCTTCTTAAGTAAGCTTGTGATTGCTGTGTTCCTTCTGCTGAGCTTGTCAATATCAAAATCACACTTTTCAGTCTTCCAAATGTGTTCTTTTTGGTTTTGTACCCAAGCCACAATGTTGAATTGATTAGCTGACTATTTTGCATAAGATTTCTCTACTTAGCAGTGGAGATTTCTGAAAGTTAACATAAAGTGACAGTCAAAATGTGCTGGGCAGAGAGTGATTCTGTTTAAATAGTCCAATTAGACATTAGTGCAGTATTATGCAGTAGGGCATTATTCAGTATTGCTTTAGAATGCATGAGATGACCTCCATCATAAGACAATGTATTATAATTACTAAAGAATTGAATTCAACTTTGAGTCTTTGATAAGCCGGCACATTTATTTTATTTCGAGTCTTTCATATTAAAGTTTTATTTATATTTTTGCTTCTTAAATCTTGAATATTATAACACAAATGCAATATAGCCACAAACATAAATTCACATACAATAGTTTAAATATACTTTAGCACATTTGTGAACTCCAGTATAGGCCATATCAAAACAATGGCAAGCATTTACCACTCTTAGACAATTACAGCACAATTACAAGGTTTAATAATGTACATATGTCATTTGTTTCAGGGAGAAAGGCTTTAAATGATCTATAGTATATATTAACAATTCATCTTAGTGTTTAGAGTTCAGATTTTAACCAATTTGTGTGACTAACGTCATTTTTGAACGTTAAAAGAATGTTTAGAAAGGTTTTTCCTCAGAAAACTTTATCATTACAATTAAAAACTTTTGCAATGTATCTGTTTAATATCTGTAAAATTACATTTCATCAAAATATTAAATGACACTGGATAGCAAACCGACTAGCCATCAAAACACACAAAAAAACTTATTTCACAATATCAACAACACAAGTGTATTACATTTAAATTCTAAAGCACAACAAATTCATTTAAAATAATAAATGAATACACAATTACAGCAAATTTAACTGTGGTAATGATAAAGAATACAAGCAAACACATTAGTGACATTGGTTGAGAAAACATGTTAAACCCATGTGGAATGATTGAGGCACATGCTATCTTCACATACATGAAAATGATGAAAAAGAGGAAAAATCCATAGGCTTATATCAAACTTGTGTGACATGTATTTTCTTAATATAACTTTTTAATTAATAGTCTGATTAAGCTGTACTAGAAAAATATGTATTATTTTTAAAGGTGAAGTGTGTAACACTTTAATCACTTACAGTATTTACAGTCTACATTATTTACATAAAAATCACTCTCGATTAAAAACTGCACTCTCATACAGCTTGAGTCTACACATCATTAGTCATGACATTGTGTCCATTGCTGTACATTACCCAGATGGCCCATGACTCACCCATGTATGTCACAACAATGACCAACGAAATTAGCTATACTTTCATTTTCATTATGTATGCAACATATGTTGACTGACATATATTGTGTAAATATACTGTATATTAAAGTACAGTGGGCCCTGACAGAACAGTAAACTATGATAAGTTAACTCGCATTAAATATTCTCGCAACACCCGCAACTGCAGAGTAAAGCAGTTTCAGCAGTTTTTCTCCCAGGGGTCTGCAGAGGAAGAAGGCCATTCATTAATCACAATGGCAACCCCTCAAGATAATTTGAGATCAATATTTACTTTTCCCTGCAGTACATATGCAATACATTGTGCTTTTAATTATAGCACAAAAACTAGCAAAGAATGCAACCATGGAACTTATGTAATACTGATTTAATTTCAACCTCTCTGTTTGTAAGGAACTGCTTGGCAAGTTGATAAGACAGTAAGATGAATTTGACTGTGTTGGGCATGACTTTTTGAGCATAAAGATAACGGGAAACTTGTGTTTGTGTAGCTGTTAAAAGAATATCAGGCCTGACTGAAAGTCTCCTTTCTAAAGTCACAGTTCTGTGGATACAGAAGCTTCTTATCAGGAAACAGCTCTTCTGATGGTGTCAAGTCATCTATCTCGGTTGAAAAATGCCCCATGCTCTCTACCATTGATGTTTCCTTAGCAACACTGTAGGTTAATGTCACGCTATAAGCTGCCTTCTGTGCCTGAGCATTGATTCCGCAGCGGCAGAGCCTCCTGAAGGCAGCGCGGAACTTTTGTGACATGGCGTTGTAGATGAGAGGATTAATGGCGCTGTTGAGGTATACACAAGTGCGGCAGAACAGCAAAAACCAGGTGTCAAGGTAGGCCTCTGGCAGGAAGGAGTTGACCACCACCAGTGTGCGGTATGGCATCCAAAGTAGAGCAAACAGAATAACCACCACAGCCAGCATTTTTGTAACCTTTCAAGAGGTAAACATAGCAACTGTGTTAATAAGAATGTATGGCACTTTCATAAATACAGCTTTTTTTGTTTTACTAAATATTGAAAATATTCAAGGATCTAGAAAGTTCATTCCTTTCAAAAAAGTACCGTGCTGGTATTATGGTACAGTGATGGAATCATGTGGTAATACTATGGTACTGAACCATTGCCATATCTATCTATCTATCTATCTATCTATCTATCTATCTATCTATCTATCTATCTATCAATCATATGTCTCTCTGTCTGTCTGTCCGTCTGTCCACCTGTCCATCTATCTATATGTCCATCTGTCTGTCTATCTGTCTATATGTCTATCTATATGTCCATCTGTCTGTTTATCTGTCTGTCTGTCTGTCTGTCTATATGACTTTTGTGGTATTTTGTTCTCTTTATTTACTTTTATTTCATTCTAAACCAATAAAGCAAGAATAACACAGCCTGATGTTTGTATCGCACCTGAAATAACAGGTGTGGAACTGTTTTGCTTTAGGCTACATTTAAGGCATATATCATGGTTTCCAAATTTTAAAGTTTGCCATGGATTTTTTTCTTCTTCTGCATATTAAAAAGATATCCACTCACCTGTCTTCGGGATGCTGCAGTTGTGCTGGAGCAGCGGCTAGAATTCTTCATCTTGTTCTTCTTCGCTTTGGAAAAGTTGTCATGCCCATTCTTGTCATCTTTGGGGTCCGACGGTAACGGATTGAGAAACAAAATTCGCGCAATGAGACCATACAAGACAGTGGCCAGGGTGAGAGGCAGAACAAAGAAGATGCCAAAGTCGAAAAAATATATGGGGAGGTAAAGGTTTCTGGACACTTTGTACGCGCAAGTTACTATAGTCACATCCTTGTAGACCACCTGTTGGATATCGGACAGGTAAAACCACATTACACAGTAAAGCGAGGTAAAACCCCAAACTCCAAGAATGATCTTCTTCGCCCGTGAGAGCGTACATAAAAACTGCGCTTTGATCGGGTGACAAATGGCGATGTATCGCTCTATAGTGAACGCTGTTATGGAACACGAGGATGCGTTTATTCCAAGATATTGGAAGTATGTGATGCACAGGCACCCCGGGTGCCCAAAAATCCAAGAACCGAACAAACTGTCCGCTGTGCTCGGTAGACCGGCTGCGATCAACACCATCAGGTCAGCGACGGCCAAACTCACCAGATAACCGTTGGTAGGGGTCCGCATGTGCTTGGTCGTGAGGACCACCAGGATGACCATCACGTTTCCAACTATCCCCAGGGCGCATATAAGGAAAACTATGAGGACGCTTATCACTTTGTATTCGACACTGTGGTCAGTCCAAGTTTCCAAAGTCTCATTGGACACCGTGGAGTTCTCCATTCTTAAGATATCTCCAAATAACTGGAAAGGTATGAATTAAAGACTCTCAATTCTGTAAAGTTTACATAATCATAAGCACAGTTTATTCAACCCACAATTTGTTCCTTGAACACAACTTTATTTCCAGTGAGTAGAGTTCCAGTGAAGGAAACTAAATTATACCCTAAAACCGATGTTGTATCTCCTCGTAATGGAAATATATTGAAGACAGATGTGCGTTCTGCTGTTGATGTGGATCAGGTGACGGATCGTCTGCGCTTTGACGGACAGCGCCCCGGTGCTGAATTTTGTCTCGCCTGTTGCTGCGTGATCAAATGCGCAAAAGGGGCGTTTTACGCACCGAATCAGTTCGCACAGAGTAAACCTGGCATCATTTTCTGATCCCTGTAAAATTAATTTTTGAGTTCGGTTTTTAATGCGTGGTTTAAAGTCTTATTTATATGCCATGTCATGACATATACTCAACTTTTGATTTAAGAAGCTGAAAGAATTGTGAAAGATCGATTAAACTAATGCATCTGATGAAAATATAATTGACTGGTATATACGTATTCCTTTCTCATTTGTGTTATTCTACTACTTGATTTATGATACTATGTTTCTGTAACATACTGGAATGAGCTGACATATGCACGTCACTTATAAACATAATAAAGGGTTTCGTTTTTTTCTTCTATCAGTCACTTTTAACAGTCCTTTTTATACCATATCAAAGTACTGAATTAAACGTTTTATTATCCTTGCTGCCTCTGTTTGCCATTATGATGCATAATTAATGTATCCATAGCTTGAAAAAGAGAGGATACATTTAAAAGTTCCTAATAGTTTTGAGGATTTAAACTGGTTTATTAAAAGCCAATTAAGCAGGACTCTGTGACCAAAACTCAGATTTGGGGGATTTGTTTAACTCTTATTATCTGTTTGGGGTCTAAGAGGCACCAAGGTCATGTTGAAAGCTTGAAACACATACTTCACATAGAAGTATAAGTTTGATCGTGTTTTTTTTTTTCTCTCTCTCTCTTGATGACATACTTCACCCAGCTTACATATCATTTATATCTAAAATATAAGTGTTAGGACCTACATTAGTTATGTCTGGGGTCTCAGAGATACTTTGTGATACAACTGATGGGTGAAATCTTTAATAATATCTACCTACTGGGTTTTCACTATTTCAAATTAACATTTAAAAATAATTTTAAGGGGAAATAAACGATTCATTTTAAATTGTTTGAATTATTTTAAAGACTGCAACATCATTTAGATCTCTGGGACCCAAAACATAAAAAGAGTGAAGCATTCATTCACCAACCACTTTATTATGTACACCTGTAAACCTATTTATTCATGCGATTATCTAATCAGTCAATTGTGTGGCAGCAGTGCAATGCATAAAATCAGGCAGATATAAGTCAGAAGCTTCAGTTAATGTTCACATCAACCATCAGAATCAGGAACAAATGTGATCTCAGTGATTTATGTTTTGAGTATTGCTGTAACTGCTGATCTCCTGGGATTTTCACACACAAAAGCCTCTAGAGTTTACTCAGAATTGTGCCAAAAACATAAAACATCCAGTGACGTGACAGTTCTGCAGACGGAAACACCTTGTTGATGAGAGAGGTCAACAGAGAATGGCCAGAATGGTTCGAGCAGACAGAAAGGCTACGGTAACTCAGATAATCACTCTGTACAATTGCAGCGAGCAGAATAGCATCTCAGAATGCACAACATGTTGAACCTTGAGGTAGATGGGCTACAACAGCAGAAGACCATGTCAGGCACTTTATTAGTACCATAGTGTTGATAATAAAGTGCTCAGTGAGTGTATATCACATTTACATTACATTTAGCAGACACTTTTATCCAAAGCAACTTATAGTGCTCTAATTACAGGGTCAATCCTCCCAGAGCAATCTGGAGTTAAGTGACTTGCTCAAGTACACAATGGTGATGGCTGTGGGGATCAAACCAGTAACCTTCTGCTTGCCAGTTCTGTGCTTTACCCCACTACGCCACCACATGTATATGATGGTTAATGCAAAATCGGCTCCTTTTGAGTCAAAGCCAATGTACATTTTCATGTGCCATACTGTGTATAGTTGTATGTACAGTGTCAAAAACCTTTTTAATTTGTTAAACTAAAGAAATTGCTCGATCTATATGAGCTAATGACCTGGAGATATTTTTATCTGGCTCAGACAGGAAAGGTTAATGGAATCTTCTCACAGGTCTCTGTCTTCTTTTTGGCCCTTGTAATTTAATCACATCACTTCTTTGGATCATGACCAAGGGCATATGCTTTGTGCGGAATTATAAATTTGTCTAGAAAATATAAATTCAGATTGCATAGTATTTTTCCACATCTCTTTGGTCCATTACTTCTTTATCTCACTGTACAAATAGTTAAAAACAACATTAGCTTATGTAATGTATCGTGACGTGCCTGTGACAATTCTCTCTCCTTTATTTATTTTTTACTCAATAACATTTGGCAGCTATTTTAGCAGCCGTGTGAGGTTTCTTTTTTCTTCTTCTTTTTTTTTTCTTCTTTTTTTCTAAGAGTAATTGACTCATTTGGGACAGCACAGTTGTTCCATGCTGAACACGAGAAAAGCTCTCCTCCTCACCAACTGTGGCTATGGCATACAGACAACTCAGAGAATAGACCTTATTGTGCCAAGCCAATTCAGCATTTATTTAGGGGTCTGTTTCCAAGGGAAACCAAGAGAGAGGAGTTCACAACCCAATTAGCTGGTGGAGTGGCACCACTGGGACAATGTCATAAATGATTGGTCTGGATTTTGAGATCACTTATTTGACACAAGAACCCACTGGGATGCATTAAATGTTTAAATATATCTTTGCTATTGTAGACTGACAATTGCTATGCAGTTTAAAACAATATACCTTAAGTAAAATGCGTGAAATGAAGGCTACTTAAAATTCAAACGATATTTAGTGTGAGGCAAAACAGTATAGTGCATTTGGATAAAAAAAAAAAAAAAAAAAAAAAAAAATTGGCTCAATTTTCGTGCTTTGCTGCCACCTTGTGTTATACCGTTTATACATGCAGTACTATTTCAACGTTTGGAATCACAATGACATTTTTTTATTTTTTTATTTTTTTTATTACAGTAACTGATACTTTTTTTTTTACAAAGGTTGCATTAATTTACAGTAAATACATGTATGCGTTTACCTCTATTTCAAATATACATGCTATTTTCTTCAAACTTTTTGTTAATCAAAGAACACTACTTGCAACCAGGACAGTTTTGCAGACCTTAGACATTCTAGAAGTCAGTTTATTAAGATAATCAGGTGAAGTTTCATCCCATGCTTTACCACTGAGTGTAAAAATTGTTTATAAAAAAGATATTTCAAATAGTAACAATAACTTGCAGCATTAGTCTATTAATGATTTTAACTGCATTTTAGAAACCCCTTAAACTCTGGTGCATTTTTGGGCTGCCACCTGCAATTTTTCTCACTCAAATTTAAAAGCTGACCACACTGTCGACTAATTGCAAAAAAAAACTGGTCTCTTTTTTTTCAGAACACCCCCCAAATAAAAAAAGATTTCAATTATTCATAAAAATATTGCATATGTTTAAAATCTTATGATGAACAGAAAATAATAATAATAATAATTAGTCCTAACTTTGTCAGCATGGTTCTTTGTCTGGTTCCGTTCACTCTATCTCCCTTTAAAAAGTATTCCTCCTCACACACCCCCACCCCCACCCCCCCCCCACACACACACACACACTCACACACTCACACACACACACCCACAAGATGGCAGCAATACTAGGAAAAATAATATTTCCTCAATCACCTTCTCACAAAATGCAGATCTGAAATGTAGGTTGCGCTCTAATGCATTTTAGCCCTTACAGATGTCCTTGTCCATAGACATTCAGTCTAATTTTCAGTTCATGCTCCACCCTCATTGTTTCACTGAATATCTCAGCCTCTGAGTGGACTAGAAGCTCAATCTAGGTGTCTTTAGATATCTGAGATTCTCCCCTTTGTGGTTATATAAAATACCAATAGTCAGTTACATATTTTTCAGATGATTTGTTTAGTAAGCTTTTCCTGCTGGACTACATATTTGTTTCTGGACTTCTTAGATATAACATTGGATTATTCACCCAAGCAAACTCACAGACAAGTAAAAAATGCCTGATTTTGTAGAAAACTGCCTATGGTAAAAACAGATATAAAGTTTTTGGCTACTTGGGGCTTACAGCTGCATTGAGTGGAGCATTAAAAGACGTTTGTATTTGATGTTTACAGAAATCATATTTCACTTTGTGATTCTTTTGAAAATATTTCAAACTGTGGTTAGGGCAAAAAAAAAAAAAAAACTATACAGTCACATTCCTGAGAATGAGAGCTTTCATTTGATATATGACTTGTCAATTTAAGTGCTATGTGAACATTAATATTTCTACCACATTATCTCTAGGTGGCACTTATAAGTGACACTGATGTTTTCCGCCCTTATTTTATTATTTTATGTAACATAAATGCAAGATTTATGGCATTCTATGAAAAGTTTAAATACTAAGCTTTAAAATGATATGCCATATGTACGTATCCGAGGACTTTAACGTTTTAAGACTAAACATTTTTCACGATATAGAGCCCCCCCATAGACCACAGGCGGGTCCATAGAGTTAAAGGATAATTCAATACTAGCTTGGTGAACGGAAGTATCAGTTTCTTTGTATGAGCCCTGATGGAATGGCATTTTCGAAGAATACTATTTTAACCAAACTGCTTGAGCTGTCAAAATATTTTATAAACTTAATCAGCTGTTACCAGCTGTAACCTTAGACCATGACTTGACAATTTAGATTACAAAAACTACTTTCTACATCTATCAAATGCTCAATGGGTGAACCCAACTAATTTTTTTTTTTTTTTTTTTTTTTTTTTTTTTTTTTTATTCTCAAATGTTAATTTTCTGTGTCTTTTTTTTTTTTTTTTTTTTTTTTTTTTGGCTATGGGACATTTCTTACCTTACCCTGCTTTGTTTGGTCCTCATGAGTGCCAGTTTTTTAAGTGGTTTGATGGTCTTGTACATAGATGCTAGGAAAGTTATTATGATATGTGTTAAAGATGGTCCTTAATTTTGTTGTTTAGGTTAATCAAAGGAGATACTGTAATTAACATATTTTCCATTGCCCGTCTACTTAGAATTACAGTACAAATTAAAAATTGATACTGTACGTATTGCACATATATCACCTAATAAAATGGAACACCTGCAGACAAAAACTAATTACAACAAGTCAGACCCAGAGAACATCTAACAATAGCAGTTAATTTCCATGCTGGTGTTTTAATGTTGCGTAACATCTTCCAGAACTTTGAACTGTTTGAGATCTAGACTGAAAACCCAGATGACTGTTTCAGTTTCACAATAAAAATCTAAAATCAATGAATACTTTCTGTAATACAAAACACCCGTTTATAACCCATTTATAGGGAGTACATATTCCATAGCAAACTGCATATTCCATAGCAAATTTCTCATAACGTTGTTGCATAATTTTACATCCACAGTTGAATATGTTACTGTTCCTTTTATTCAGTGGCTATCAGCACATTTGTAAAACAGGCCCCATAGTATAATGTGGTTTTTGGAGGTAAAGGCTCTTTAAAGGGCTATTTCCGGGAGAAATAATTGATGGCAAAGTAGAGAGCCAGTGGCTGTTGTCATGATTCAAGGGCAGACATTAATAGCAGTCACTGGGTTGACCCTTTCCCTCTTTAAGGGAAGCCCTGAGGGCTTGTGGAGTAAAACAAGAATGACTGATGCACACCAAACTCTGCAAGCTGAACACCAAGTGGAACTACAGTATATAAACATGAATTTTATGTGCATAAAAATTCCAGAAATGTATCCAAAATGTTTTATATATATATATATATATATATATATATATATATATATATATATATAGGCCTATATAAATAAAAAATATACCTATAATTAATTATCTACAGTATATACTGTGCAAATGCATTAGGCAGTTGTGAAAAATGTTGTATAGTGAGGATATTTCGAAAGATAATGCCGTGAATCATTTTTATTTATCAATTAACTTCATACTAAATGCAGAAAACATAAAAAAATAAAATAAAATAAAAATACATCAGTATTTGGTGTGACCATCCTATGCCATTAAAACAGCACCAATTCTCCCAGGTAAACTTGTGCACAGTTTTTCAAGTTCCAAGCATTTTGGAGAACTTTCCACCGTTCTATGTAATTTTAGTCTTAATTGCTTCTGTCTCTTCATGTTATCCCAGACTGACTCAATTAGGTTGAGCTCCAGGCTTTGTGTGGGCCTTGCCATCTGTTGCAGGACTCCCTGTTCTACTTCTATTCTATTCTGTTTGCAAAAGGAATGTTTGGAAATTTAAACTTGATAATTCCTTTTGACCTTCTGACTCAGAAGATATAAAATAACCATCTTAAGACAAATGTTTTTGTGAACTTCTATTGTGCCTAAGGCTTTTGCACAGTACTATAGATTTTTTTAAACTAAAGCAACAAGAAATGCATTTGATGATTTACAATTTACACTGAAGCTCAAATTGAAATTCCTGTAGCTCAACTGGTAGAGCATGACACTAAGAATGCCAAGGTCATGGGATTGATACCTAGGGAACTCAAATACTGACAAAATGTATAGCTTGATTGCACCCAATTTAGATAAAACTGTCTGGCAAATGCAGAAATGAATGAATGATCATTCATCTAGCCTTGGTGACATTTTCATTTTGAAGTGTAAATATTTTTGAATGGCTAATACATTTGATTCATGATGATGTTACATGACCAAGGACATCCAATAACAATTTATGCTGAGCATGCATGTGTAATCCAAGTTATGTCATGTCATGTTATAAATGAATAGTTTTGGGGGGTATTTAGGGGTGCATTGAACATGTTTCAACAGTCCCGAACATGCAACTACACCATATATTTTCTGGGTTCTTGTAGCTCAATTGGTAGAGCACTTACAACATGAGGGTCAAATGCATACCTTTAATGCGCCACTTTTAAACAATCACTTTGGATAAAAGTGCCTGCAAATTTTTTTTTTTTTTTTAAGAAAATCTCCAAAGTCTCATTCTTGATTAATTGCTGGTTTATTTTTTATTTTATTTTAATTTTATTTATTTATTTTGCGAAAGAGTAAGAAAAAAATAGAGGGATTTACATAGACCAAAAGTGAAAGGGAGATACTTAGATTCTAGAGCCTGTTTTAGTCAAAACTTACCAGAGACCAAAGGTAGTTTGTACTGTGTCTTTGTGTCTGTCCCTGATGCTGAACAGAAGAGCTTGAGTCTTAACTGTTCCAGTGTAACCTTGTCTGTGTGTCTCCACTGCTGGCTTCTCCATAGCTATTCTTAGCTGTGCTCCGTATTACAGAACAGATCCATCAGCAGAAATGCCACATCACCCACCAGCAGACAAACAAAACACATGACAATGTGGGAAATAAAGTGTCACATCTGACTCTTACAAGTTCCAAACAAACTTTATGTTCAGGCTCTTAAATAAGATATAACTGACAGTTGCCGTTGGATATATAATTCTCTGTCTAGTTGTTGCCAGTTAAAAACTGTCAAGCAGTCTTAAAACATTACATATTCTCAAAGACAATCCCACATTTCATACTATGCAGGTGGCAAGCCTGAATGTAGGATAGTGCTTTTGTCACTGTATATCATGACAGTCTGTGATGATCAATTGTGAAATTTATGAAGTGACAATCAGAATTACTCTGTGATGTTCATTCATTGTCATTTAAACTGAGCATTTCCTTGTCTCAAATAGTGGACATCCCAACTGTCATTTATGGTGATGTCTATGTGTGCCTGCTGTTAATTTCCCAAGTCATCTTAATGCAATGTAATTAATGCAATTTTTTTACATTGTCCCTTTCTTTAATATTCCCCTTCATTTTTATTAACTTTTTTATTTTCTATAAAACACTTTAACAATCTTATAAATGTTAACAATCGTGACATTAAAGCTTTGACTTCAAATGTTGACTAACTTTTGAGAAAGGGAGTGTGTGTGTGTGTGTGTGTGTGTGTGTGTGTGTGTGTGTGTGTGTGTGAGAGAGAGAGAGAGAGAGAGAGAGAGAGAGAGAGACTTTGAGATTTGAGCAAACAGGGGACAAATTCAAATGAATGTCAATTTCACAGTTTGTGTTAGTGTTCCAGCCTCTGGAGCATAGCAACGTCTTTCATGTGTTTGAACCATCTGATGTCACTAGTCTCATCTAATTCAGTAAGCTGGTAGCATGTGGCATCAGTGAACGCAGAGCTTTCACTGGCACTATAAATGAGAAGAAAATCAGTGAAGCGCACTCGAATCATGACCTATGGCCACCTAAACATATGGCAGTCAAGTGTGAGGGTTATGGTGCTTGTGAAGAATATTAAAAAAATAATAGAATAAAATAGAACAAAAAAATATGTGACCTATGACAGTTCTGAAGGACTATTGTTATTACAAGCTTAGAAAATACAATCAGGAGGAATACATAAGTACTGCCTCTTTCATTTGACGTGAAATAACCATCACACAAAATAATTATACAATACTGTAGTAGTTAACACGAAATTTCAAGCAGTTTTCCTGTGGTGTGACATGCTATAATTAATGTTAAACTATTTTAAACACATTTATATGGGAAATGCTGTTTAATTATGTGTTATTTAATGAAATATTCCATGTTCAATACAAGTTAAGTTCAATTGACAGCATTTGTGGCATAATGTTTATTACCACAAAACAAAATTTCGACTCTCAAAAAAGTACAAATAGAAGTTACATTGAGCCATTTACAGTGGAAGTACAGTAAATGGGGCCAATATTTTGAAGGATTAAAGGCAGACATGTAAAGTTTATAATTTTATAAAAGCACAAATTAATTCTTATGTTAAATTATTTAAACTGTACAGTTGTTTAAATCATTGATTTTGTGAAAGCTTCCAGGATTATAGGGTTTACGGTGTTATGTCGTCACGGCAACAAAGTTGTAAAATTGGATATAGTTTTACACAGATAAGGTAAGCAAGCAATTTTATCACACTAAAATCATGTTACCACATATAATGTTTATGTCTTGAGGCTGTACTTTTGAAACAGTGTGTATTTTTAACGCTTATGGATTGGCCCCATTCACTTCCATTTTAAGTGCCTCACTTTAAAGGTATAGTTCACCCAAAAATGAAATTTCTCTCATCATTTACTCACACTCTTGCTATTCCAGAGGTGTATGACTTTCTTTCATCTGCTGAACCCAAACAAAGATTTTAGAATAATACTTCAGCTCTGTAGGTCCTCACAATGCAAGTTAATGGGTACCAAAATTTTGAAGCTCCAAAAAGCACAAAATGGCAGCATAAAAGTAACCCATACAACTCCAAAGGACTGAAATATTGATCTGTTTCTCACCCACACTTATCATATCGCTTCTGAAGATATAAATGTAACCACTGGAGTCTTAAAGATTACTTTTATGCTGCCTTTATGTGCTTTTGGAGCTTCAAAATGTTGGTACCCATTCACTTGAATTGTGAGAACCTAAAGAGCTGAAATATTCTTCTAAAATCTTTGTTTATGTTCAGTAAAAGAAAGAAAGTCACACATATCTTGGATAGCAAGAGGGTGAGTAAATGATGAGAGAATTTTCATTTTTGGATGAACTATCCCTTTAAACCAGAGTTTTTTCTTTCTTTCTTTCTTTTTTTTTTTTTTTAAAGAAAATGAGGGACAATTTGAAATAACTGAATTAACATTATGCCACAAATGCTGTCGATTGAGCTTGACTTGTATTGAACCTGGAATATTCCTTTAATTATGACCTTATATTAGACACTACAAGGAATATAACATTCATTTGTCAGACCACAGGGCCATTTAAAATGAACTAGTAATGGAACAAAGGTGATTAAAAATGGTAAAAAGATATTAGATGTACACTTTCACATGTACTAACAGTATATGTAAACTTTAACCAAAAGTCTTGATGTAAAAAAAAAAAAAAAAGTTCATGGACATGTTATATGCCTATATATATATATATATAAACACTGGTGGCCAAAAGGTTGAAATAATGTACAGATTTTGCTCTTATGGAAAGAAATTGGTACTTTTATTCAGCAAAGTGGCATTCAACTGATCACAATGTATAGTCAGGACATTAATAACGTGAAAAATTGCTATTACAATAAAAAAAATAAAATAAAAAAAATCAGACCTTCTTAAACTACTTCAAAGAGTTATCAAAGAATCTTCCATATGCAGCAATGACAGCTTTGCAGATCCTTGGTATTCTAGCTGTCAGTTTGTCCAGATACTCATGTGACATTTCACCCCACGCTTCCTGTAGCACTTGCCATAGATGTGGCTGTCTTGTCGGGCACTTCTCACGCACCTTACAGTCTAGCTGATCCAACAAAAGCTCAATGGGGTTAAGATCCATAACACTCTTTTCCAATTATCTGTTGTCCAATGTCTGTGTTTCTTTGCCCACTCTAACCTTTTCTTTTTGTTTTTCTGGTTCAAAAGTGTCTTTTTCTCTGCAATTCTTCCCATAAGGCCTGCACCCCTGAGACTTCTCTTTACTGTTGTACATGAAACTGGTGTTGAGTGGGTAGAATTCAATGAAGCTGTCAGCTGAGGACATGTGAGGCATCTATTTTTCAAACTAGAGACTCTGATGTACTTATCCTCTTGTTTAGTTGTACATCTGGCCTTCCACATCTCTTTCTGTCCTTGTTAGAGCCAGTTGTCCTTTGTCTTTGAAGACTGTAGTGTACACCTTTGTATGAAATCTTTCTTTTTGCCAGTTTTTTTTTTTGGCAATTTCAAGCATTGTATAGCCTTCATTCCTCAAAACAATGATTGACTGATGAGTTTCTAGAGAAATCTGTTTCTTTTTTTTTTTCTTTTTTTTGCCATTTTTGACCTAATATTGACCTTAAGACATGCCACTCTATTGCATACTGTGGCAACTCAAAAAAAAAAAAAAAACACAAAGACAATGTTAAACTTCATTTAATGAACCAAATAGCTTTCAGCAGTGTTTGATATAATGGCAAGTGATTTTCTAGTACCAAATTAGCAATTTAGCATAATTACTCAAGGATAAGGTGTTGGAGTGATGGCAGCTGGAAATGGGGCCTGTCTAAATTTGATCAAAAATGACATTTTTCAAATAGTGATGGTGCTGTTTTTTACATCAGTAATGTCCTGACAATACTTTGTGATCAGTTGAATGCCACTTTGGTAAATTAAAGTACCAATTTCCTTCCGAAACAGCAAAATGTGTATATTATTCTAAACTTTTGGCTGCCAGAATATATATATATATATATATATATATATAGTATGTATAGTATCCTTGGCCTCCCTTACAGACACATATTCTGATTTACTATTAAAAATAAACTACAAATTTCGATTTTAAAATATATTCCTATGCATAATTTTATGATATAATAATCATTATTAGCGTATCTGTTTGTACACATAAACAAATAGCCTAACGATAGGCCTTCTATAGGCTTATGTATTATAACAATGTATTATGCCTTGAAAAAGCCATCAAATATTAATTCTATCTAATAGGTATCCTATGATGCTTTCAAAATGAGTTTTCAAGCGTGAATTTAATGATGTTCATTCCTAGGTTAATTAATTTAGGAAACAGCATGAGCGTGCAATCTGAATAAGAGTGCGTCATACACATAAATCTCACGAGGAGAAGATCATAAAGTGTTTCATCAGACTTCGTTCCCCCGCGACACTAGTAAACCTCCATCCCCTCCCTTCCCCTCTCCTCGCCAGTGTTGCTTGGCTGAGAGGCGCGCCGCACTTTGAGGCGACCGGAGTATACAGCGCGTGGGTGGATCAGGATGAACCTCTCATTTAATTAGCGGAGCACGGAGAAGCCAGGAATGCCAGCGAAACGGTGCAGAGAGAAGGTAGGTGACTCCTTTATTTTTTAGTTTACGATGACATAAAAGACGGCGTAACCGATGAAACATTAGAAAGATAGCGTCTTTTTTCCGCTGCTTTTCGTCCTGACTACTTTTCTGAGACTGGAAAACAAGAAACCGCTTCACGATTCTGTTCAGTTGCTGTTTTGTACATCTTGAAATAAAACGTTAAAAGTGTTGTTGTTTGATTTAGGCACACTTTTAGAGTTTTCGCGTGATGGGGCATGAGTCGCGGAACATTTTGGTCGTGAAAAGGCTTATGAACATTAAGAAAAAATCAATACAAACATCAAGTGGAAGGGGCCGTTCACACAGAAGTCGTTTTTGCGTCTGTTTCTGCGCTGCTAAACAATAGTGTTTTTAAGCGCCGCGTTTTTTAGACGCCGTGTCAAATTAAGGAGAACTTCAACTTTTAAAAACGCGTCTCGAGACACCGGAGTTCGTGGCGCTGCGTCTAGCGTTTTAAGAGCAAAGGACGTGTTCGGTGTGAACGGCCCCTTAGTGAGCAATTATCCTTTTTTTCATATTTAATAATTAAATGGCGACTCTACGATAACTAATCTCTGCCATAACTAGTCTACTGAGACGATAACACGGTTGCAACTAACTATTTTCTTACATATTTGAGACTGAAATGGTTTTATTGTGCATTTATAATTAATTTGTAAGTTTCCCATTGCAGGGATGCAATAGCATACACGCTATGAGATGAACGTACGAAAATAAGGTTCAAATGGCCGATCTTAAAGTCCTTTTCTGCGGTCAGGATGTTGTTCAGACTGACCACAGGGACATCGACTGGTCCCTTAAAGATCAGCAAAGCCATCACTCAATGTGCACGGATGAAAGAGCTCTTTCCAATGAAGAGTGCTGCCAGGCGTGTCTGGAGGAGAATGTTAATGAAGAGAAGGGCGTTTCAGAACCATGGACAGCGACTCTGGCGATTGGACGACTCCGCAAACTGAATGAATGGGGATTTGATGAAGAGGTTGAGATATGTTACGACGAGGAGTTTGAAACCGAATTTCCTGGTGTGACTGACGTTTCTGACCAAAAGGACAATCAGCTGTTAGCAGACGAGACCAACTACGACAACTTCAGTTGGAGTTCGTCTAGAGATCTCCAAGATGTCCCAGAGTGTTCCTTGCTGCCGGTTGACGATTTCATGGTGGATTCATCGGAAAAGTCAGTGGATTATGGATTTATAGGTGCTGTTACTTTTTTAGTTACGGGCATATCCTTGGTTGTGATCTCCTACACGGTCCCACATGATGTCAAAGTGAATCCTGACACTGTATCTGCCCGAGAGATGGAACACTTGGAGCGAGAGAATGCCCGGGTGGGTGCTCACCTGGACAGGTGTGTGATTGCAGGGTTGTGCCTCCTTACACTTGGAGGTGTGGTGCTATCAACCTTGCTCATGATTTCCATGTATAAAGGAGAGATGTTTAGGAGACAAGCTTTTGCTTACTCCAAACACCAAGCCAGACTTTACGGCTCTATCAATTTTAGGGGTGGCGGAAGCCCGACTGGTGCCCCTTCACTTTTGTCCCTGGATGAAGACGAAGGTCCTGTTGAAAAAGAAGAAATTTGAACTAACAAGGCTGAATTGCTCCTTTCCAAGCTGTGGTGTGGGCCAGTTATCGTTTCTCATTTTCCAAGCTCAACTAAAACAATCTCTTGTCAGTTCTTCAAGTACAAAACAGAAATACTGTGATTAAAGGTGATACACTGTAAAAATGAGTTAATATCTGAATCTACTGATTTTATTCAAGTCAACACATTTTAATATGACTGAATTAAGCATACTGTATTGGGTTCCACCAAAGAATGTACTTTTGAAGGGTCAGATCAGGTAGAAATAGCTCTTGACAATGCATATTTACACATTTTACAATACATTAAATAGACAATTAAAGGGATAGTTCGCGCAAAAATTTAAATTCTGTCATTATTTACCTTCATTTACCCTTATGTTGTTCTAAACCCATATTAATTTCTTTCTTCATTGAATCACAAAAGGAGATGTAAGGTAGAGTGTTAGCCTCAGTCACCATAAAATAGAAGTGAATAGAAAGAAAGACATATGGGTGTTGGAAAAACATGAGGGCGAGTAAATAATGAAAGAATTTTCATTTGTGGGTGAACTAACCCTTTAAATATACATTTAAGAAAATGTAACACAAAAATAACAACATATCTGAGTCCTGCTTATGTGAACAATGTGTTTGTGTGAGTTTGAGCATTTTCCAAAGCATATGTTGTTGTAAATATACAGCATGCTTTACAAGTGCAGTTGCATAAGCATCTTCTTTGGTGTGATTAATTTCTTTGGTTGTGGGTTTTACTTTTGTCAGCCAGACGGCATGCAACTAACTTGCCATGTGCGCATTTGTGTTTTACTTACAAGTCAGTTGTCACATTGGAAAAGTAAAAAAGTGTTTTCTTTTTTTTTTTTTTGCTTGGCAGTCTATGATTGTAAAAGCTGAGTTAATCACCAGTCATCGTATGAATACCTCTCCCCAAATAGGATGGACAGATTCATTCAAATGCATCTGAAGTCAATAGAATATATACATTTGCATTCACATTTACATTAAAATATACATGGCAAATCGCCATGAAATTTTTTTTGTGAGCTTTGTTTATTTAAAGAATATCTGAGCTCATAATGCACATGGGATACAGGAAATGTGTGAACAGATGTCTATCTCTCTCTCTCTCTCTTTCTCTAATACTCATCAACACACCCGTGTACTAGAGCAGTCTCGAGGGAAATGAGTGCTCTATGTTTCTCCTTCCCAACAGCAACTAACCTCATTAGAGTTACACATCATATCATGTAATGAGCTGAAAGAACACAATGCCGAATGCTGCAAAAGGCAAACAAAACCGGTACTTAAATTCTCATATCCCCCAAAGCACAACTGTTAGAAACAAGAAAAGGGGAATTAATTGAAAAAGGTCTAGTATTTAAAGGGATAGTTCACCGAAAAATGAAAATTCTGTCATCATTTACTCACCTTCATGTTGTTCCAAACCCATATGACCTTCATTTTTTCTATTTGTCAAAAGGAGATGTTAGGCAGTATGTTAGTCTCAATCACAATTCACTGCCATTGCATCGAACTTCCATACAATGTAAGTGAATGGTGACTGAGGCAGACAGTCCCTAACATTCTGCCTTCCATCTCCTTTTGTGTTCCAAGGAAAATAAAAGTCATATGCATGCAGTCATCCCTATCCTTAAGTTAAAAAATTGCTATTGAGCCTTTGAACAAGTACTGGCCTCTTTTGGTGCTTCAGCTGGGAAGTGCTGTTCATGGCAGCTTCCATATAAGAAACGCTTACTGAGGGCCGGATCAGATTATCCCTCTCTCTACACCAGCACTGCAGTTCCATGACACCAAAGATCCCTGACACCAGTGGGATTCTTTTCATCTCCTTTCTGCGTGACAGCACATGCACAAGTGTTTTAACGACTCCCTGCGTGTCTGTTTGCGTGATAACATTTACTTATGGGGATCTTTCACATTTAAACAAATCCTTGGAGAAAATTGCAGCTATTAAAACCACAGGTTACTAACATCAGCCAAGGTTTTAATAAAGCTGAATGGTTCCCTGTCAAAGAGTGTTTCAATAATGCCCTTGATGGGGCGAAGATGGTGGGGGAGGGAGTGGAAAGGGGCTTCCAAACAGGAATGTGTTTTTATATGGTTTTTAGTGGTTGTGCACAGCAATGTTGACATCTAAAACTTTCAATCTGTCATCATTTACACAACATTTACATGAATGCATTTGACAGATGCTTTATTCATAGCGAGTCAAAATATACAGAGAAATATACATAGAATGCATGTTCCTTATTGCAGTTTCCAGGTGAAATTAACACTAGAATTGCTACAAAAACACATTTTATTCCCTTACAAATACAAATAACAAGTGAACAGGCGATTACAGTATCTGCTCATAAAAAACCTACTTTTCGCTCTGTTCCTCACACAGTGATACCTTATGAAATCAAAACACTTTTACTATAGTGCATGACTTGTAAGGCGATACATTTTAACATTTGCATTACATAAACAACTACATTTACAAGCTTGTTCGACAGTGATGAACTTGCACGGTATCTCAACTGATGGAGCATTGTACTTGCGATGTATAGGACTGGGGAACGTGTCCTGGAGGGCATCTGAGTCGACAAGTGAGCTGAAGTGTCATAGAAGCACCACAAAATGATGTGGTTGCTTTAGCATTAGTGTTTTTCATCTCACATTTGCTTTTTATGACACTATTTGATTTAGGTTCAAGGTTTAGGGTATGGAAGTAGATTTTGTTGATTTAAAACTCGATAGAGCATTAATCTTAAAGGAATATTCCTGATTCAATACAAGTTAAGATAGTCGACAACATTTGTGGCATAATGTTAATTATCACAAAAATGTATTTCAAATCCCTTCTTTTCTTTAAAAGAAGCAAAAATCGAGGTTATAATGAGGCACTTACAATGGAAGTGAATGGTGCCAATTTTTGAAGGATTTAAAGGCAGAAATGTGAAGCTTATAATTTTATAAAAGCACTTACATTATTTCTTCTTTTAAAACGCATGATTTATTTGAGTTGTAAAGTTGTTTAAATTGTAAATTTTACAGTCATTTTAGGGTGTTTTAGGGTTTGTTAACATGAAATCGATTGCAACGAAGATGTAAAAGTGATTATAACTTTACTGAGAAAAGGTTAGTAAGCAATTTTATCGCACTAAAATCATGTTAACATGCATATTGTTTATGTCTTGTGGCTATACTTTTGAAATAGTAAGTATTTATACATTTAAGGATTGGTCCTATTCATTTCCATTATAAGATCCTCACTGTAACCCAAATTTGTGCTTTTTTTTTTTTAAAGAAAAGGAGGGGCAAGACAAATGAATATTTGTTGTAATCAATATTATGCCGCAAATGCGGTCGATTGAGCTTAACTTGTATAGAACCCCAGAATATTCCTTTAAAAAACCTTATCTGTTTGGAAGAAAATTGCCGCAAAACCAAGTAATATCATAACATTTTTGCTATGATATTACGTGGTTTTGCAGCAATTTTCTTGAAAACAATTTCTGCCGCCACAGTAATTTTCATGAGATCAGACTGGAATATCAGTATGTGCGTTCCCTGGAATTGAACCCTTGATCTTGGTTTTACTAGTGCCGTACTCTACCAGTTGAGCTACGGGAACACAAAAACACAAAACTGAATTTGAGAGTCTTTCTCTCTCTCTCTCTCTCTCTCTATCTCTCTCTCTGTCTCTCTCTCTCTCTCTCTATCTATCCCATCTTCCTGTCTCTCACTTTGTTTCTTTCTTGTGTCACTCTATCCAGCACTCAGTATAATAACTCAATCACTTAGGGCCGCTGGCATCAGGAAATGGGGCTAAATTGATTAAGGGGTCAGCAAGGGTCAGGAAGTGGGTGTGGTAGTTGTCTCAAGGGACAGAGATATGGTATGCTTATTCTGTGCAAATGTATTGTGTGGCACATACACTCAACACATAGCTGTTGCCATATAGTAAGTTGTTTCTGCTGCAGTGACATTCCAACATGTCAGCTTCCTCTATTCTTCAGTCCAAGGACATTCAGAGTGAAAAGCCCACAAACATAACTGTCTCTGAGTTACAGATGGAGTTGTCAGCTATATGTCAGTCGGCCAGCTCATTCCCACTGTTTTGCTGTTTTTTGGATGTTTGTTGTAATTATTTGGCAGGCAAGTCATTTGAACATTCTTCACAATTTGTGCTGTTTAATAGCCTGCTAAACAAAATGATTCTAGTTACCTAGAGTGTGTTGCATAGCAACAGTAAAAAATTAAATGCTATTCAAAAAGTCAGAATACAGAGCGATGACCATGAGGCAAATTATCTGCGGTGAAAATGTGCTAGTTCATCATTTACTGCTCTGATTCAGGAGTCCGTTGTGTGTAATAGAGATCAAAGAATGAAGTCAACAGCCTTAGTCACAAGGCTACAGGAAATGGACAGTCGGGTAAAGAGGTGCATAGTAATGTAGCTGCTGTGTGTATTTAATGGGTTCTGGATTGAGAGTATAACATTAGCCACATAGTTTCTCAAGTTAGGTGCGAGTAGGAAGAAAAGAACACCTTGGGAAAAAAACCGGCCTTAATAGCAGCAGTGCTCTATAGATAATTTCTGGAACTCATACTGTGCCATATACAGTAGATGATGAATTACTGTGACCTTAATATAGTAGATTTAGGGGGAGAGATTTTGCACAGTTTGCATGAATACCACAACAGACTCCAAGAGGAAAACAAAAGTGTTTAGAGGGCTTAAAGGAATGTTCCAGGTCCAGAGGAAGTTAAGCTCAATCAACAGAATTTGTGGCATAATATTGATTAAAACAAAAAATGCTTTTGATCCATCATTTGTTTAAAAAAAATAAATAAAAAAAGCAGTTCTCATTTGTTTATAACAAAAGCAGTTACAGTAAGGCACTTAAAATGGAAGCAAATGGGGCCACTCCTTAAGGGCTAAAATACACACAGTTTTAAAAGTATAGCTACAAGATATAAACATTACACCTGTTTAAGGGATAGTTCACTCCAAAATGAATTTTTTTTCATCATTTACTCACCCTCATGCAATCCCAGATGTGTATGACTTTTTTCTGCTGAACACAAACAAAGATTTTTAGAAGAATATCTCAGCTCTCTAGGTGCATACAATGCAAGTGAATGGTGACCAAAACTTTGAAAGTCCAAAAAAGCATATAAAGGCAGCATTAAAGTAATCCGTTTGACTCCACTGGTTAAATCAATATCATCAGAAGCAATATGGTAGGTGTGGGTGAGAAAAAGATAAATATTGAAGTCCTTTTATACAATAAATCTCCACTTTCACTTTCACATTCTGCTTCTTTTCTTCTTGTCGATTCAGACATTCTTTGTGCATAACCTCCACCTACTGGGCAGGGAGGAGAATTTATAGCAAAAAATTACTTACATTTTGAAGATATAGATTTAATCACTGGAGTCGTATGGATTACTTTTATGCTGCCTTTATGTGCTTCTTGGACATTCAAATTTCTGGCCACCATTCACATGCATTGTTTAGACCTACATAGCTAAAATATTATTCTAAATATCTTTTTTTTTTTTTTCAGCAGAAGAAAGAAAGTCATTCACATCTGGGATGGCATGGTACCCGAGCACCCATCTTCTCACTGGTTTCCAGAGTGATTTCTTTACCCGTATTCTTCAGGTAATGAGTCCCCTGGGAGTTGTGGCACCTTTAATATACCAGCAGAGATAAAGAGGAGTTGGGGGTGGCAGGTGAAGCTTAAATAAAAGAAGCTTACCTTACAATAGATGTCAACAACTTTCCCTCTGTGACTATATAAAAAAATCTCAAAAGTATGTCAGAACAAATACTTTTCAACCATAAAAAGTCATGATGACACTAGTACCAGCAAAGAATTTATATCTGTTTCACCAACAGTGATTGCCTCACCTTGTTCGTGACTTCCTGCGCCTGTCATTCCTCTGTATGTATAGATGTGCACTGATTGGTTGGTGAGTTAATGAGAGAGCCAGCTGGGATCGTGTTTGCGTCGCCCACACAGCAGTGTCCCTTGTTTTCTCTCCTGTCCTGTTAAGGGCACATATCCATAGTAACCCAGTTTCCCTTGTTGCTAAGGAAAAAATACCACTGAGGTTCGAATATGTGTAACATCAGTTCTGTAGTCGATACTCTGTTAGTTAAAAGGTTAACTTAGCCTTAATTGGTGTTTCTACTTTTAAGCCTTAAAGGAATGTTCTAGGTTCTATCCAAAATAAGCTCAATCAACAACATTTGTTGCATAATGTTGATTACCACAAAAAAACAATTCCACTCAACCCTTGCTTATTTATATATATATATATATATATATATATATATATATATATATATATATATATATATATATTAAAAAAAGCATAAAAACATGGTTTGTAATGCACTTACAATGGCAGTGAATGGGGCCAGTCTGGAAACATTAAAATAGTTGTAATATAAGATATTAATTTACGCAGATAAGGTTGGCAAGTGATTTTATCACATTAAAATCATGTTAACACATATAATGTTGTGGTAATACTTTTGAAACAGTGTGTTTTTAATGTTTATAGACTGCCCCATTCACTTCTATTGCAAATGTCTTACTGTAACTGTGATTTTTGCTTTTTTTAAATAGGGAGATGTCTTTAAAATTCAATACCCAATCTCAGCAAACTATTTTAAACAGTTGCCACAATAGTAATAGACATTTTTCAACTGATTTCATTGGTCTAAGTTTGTTCAGGTAGATAGGGCACATCATTTTACAGAGGCTGGAGGGGAAAACATAAGATTAGTGTCCTGGCAGTCAAACTGCACAGTTCATGTAATGCCACAGTACATTTTTGTAATGCAGTGTTATTTATACAAATTATAAATGATTGCAACTAAATTAAAAGAGCACAGTTCTTTGTTTACAATGATGGTTTTGCTATACATTTTCACTGGCCCATTTTAGCTGAACGCATGGCCCATTTTATCTTAACACAGCAATGATGACACGGAGGGGGACTTTTGACATTTAAATAGCACTTGGGCTAAAACATGTGCGTAGACAGTTTAATGCCGTCTAAAAGATGCTTTACTAAAAAGTGGCCCACTTTAGCTGTCGAAATTATTTTTTGGTGATATAACAACATTATGCCACACATGCTGTCAAAATGATGTTGTATTGAACCCAGAGAATTCTTCTGAAAGCCTGTTAAAATACTTTCTCTTGTCCCAGCGTAGACAAGTATAAGCCAAACGTATGTTCATTTCCACGAAAATTCTAAATACTGCGATGCCCTTTCAAAACATAGCATTATTAGATTGAGAATCCAACCAATGGCGTGAGGTTGGGGCAGGGCTATTTGTTTGTCAAACAATAGGAGACAGGGGGAGTGTTTGGGAAAACCTGTTTGAAAACAGTAATTATTTTCGCAATTCCATTTGTTTGGCACAGAAATTTGACGCTTCACCATTAATGAAAACAAGTTCTGGTTGTGGATTGCCATCATAACAAAACAGACCCAGTGGCATGAACATTGTTTTTTTCCTGAAACTGCTTATACCGTTTAAAAGAGACTGAATAAAATTGGGGAATAGCCTCAGAGAACTCATTAATGTGCATATGGAATCTAGACAGTGATGGATTGCACACAATGTTGGAGACAGTGAAGTCTTATCAAGTTTTCATGAGCAGGGCAGGTGATCTGTCAGGCAATGTGTGCAAATCATTCCCTTTTATGCGCAGAATGAAAAGCGCTGACTCATGACATCATCAAGTGGGGAATTTCAAAAGCGGAGTGGGTGTGTGGACGTCTATATCGAAATGAGGAACTTCATAACCCACAAACCATAATTCAACAAGATGCATAATTTAACAGTGAGAGCAGAGTAAGATTAATATCACAGTGAGAAAGCTTTACTTACTTTCTTTTGATTTATGCTGCTATTATACTGAATGGTGGGTTCCTCTAAGGTTTTGTCAGTAGGGTTTGGGGCAAGGAGATGTGACGTTTCCATCTGATATTGATCTAGTTTTTAAGTGCTCCGGGTACTTTGGTTGTATTAAGGGCGTACTCACACTAGGCCCGGTTGCCTAGTACCATGCCCAAGCGTGATTGTCCACTTAATGTTCCAGGCCTGAGCATGCTTACGTCAATACGATACGACTTTTTGTTTTGAAGAAAACAGATCAACACAATTGAGTCCATCATTGTAATGTTACTTTGTGGCTTATTTTGAGTCGTTTGGGGCACGGTGACACACGGCCCTCTCACATGCTTAATTGCTGACAGCATCGTACCACTGGAATTTGTCCTTTACATCCGACGAGCTGCCAGATTTACTCCGATACTGTAAATACCTTCAGATACTGAACCCGCAGTTTTTTCAGCTTGTCACGTCATTGCTAAATGGTTCTTTGGTATCCATGAGCACGAAGATAGTCACGAGTTTTACCAAATATCTCATAGTTCTTGTGTGTTGTATCCAGTTGTTCCTGTATACTCTCGTCTGCCCAAATTTACAGTAAACACTGCACCTATGCCGTAGACCAAAGTGATCCCTTTGCCCAGTCGCATCATTGTCGTCATGTTTTGAGTTCCGTGCTCGGTCACTGTTAGTGATCACACTAGATGCGTACCATGCCTGAGCCAACGGAACCATGCCTGAGCCCACCACTTCAAGCGGGCCAAGGCATGGTTCAGCATACCGTGCCTGGGCATGGTACGGAGCGATCACACTAGTCAAACAAATTGGACTTTGGGGGTCAAACGTGCTCAGGCACGGTACAGATTGCCTAGTGTGAGTACACCCTAAGTATAGTAGTGTTTAAGACCAGTCTCCTTTTGAAAAGACCACCACTGCTGGTCATCAGCATATGTTGTGTTTTTTATGCTGGTCCCCAGCATAGGATGCTGGTGTGCTGGCATTAGCCACTATCATCACCTAACAGAATTGCAAAAATAATATATAGTATATATTTTTTAATGATTGTTCCTACACTCCTCCCATCTTCCATTGATTGGACAAAAGTCCCCAAACTTATGCCACTGATAGAGCCAATTTTTGCAAAGTTAAGGCGTCAATATTGGCCACGTATAGTGTGTTAGCATTAGCATTAGCACCATGAATGCAGAATTTATGTAAACATGACAAATCTAACATTTTGAACATGATGTCTTCTCAGCTCCCGGGGGATTATGGGATCTGCATTTTACTTTAAATCATAGTCGAGTGGTTGGTTAAAACAGCTTCTTTTACTGATCTCATGTGGATTATATTCATAGAATGAGGCATATAGTAATTGATAACACATTGTCACATGGTTAATGTTTTACATGTTTGCTGCTATGTCCGAATATCCATACTTCCCAACTATATAGTATGCCAAAAACAGTTTGTCAATGGAGTAGTATGTCTGAATCCTCAGTATTCATAAAACAGTTTATGAGAAATACCTGGATGACCTATTATTTACGATCCCGTAATCCCCCAGGAGCTGAGGAGACGTCATGTTCAGAATGCTAGATTTAAAAGAACAGCGGTGAATGGAAATTTTCAGTCTTTTCAACTGTAAGCGCTATACAGTATATACCAAGAAAGTTGTTCCTTGTGCTTAAATGCTGCTTAGATTAAAACCAGAGTAGATTATTTTTTGCTGTTGTTCTCATCCAGAGTTTTCCTGAGCAACTACTGGGTGTCGCCATGATGATTCTAAATGCCTTTTTTCTGGTCTAAAGCTAACCGAAACAAGCGATCTAGACAGAGAAAAACAACCATTTAAGTGTTATTTGGAATAAATATAAATTTCACGCTCAATTTGATTTCAACTTGTGCAGTTGTTGGCTGTCATAACAACTCAAAGTAGTTAATGACGTATCTAACCTCGGACCATCAACATACTCGTGTGAGGCACTGTTTAAAAAAAAAAGTCATCTTGACTATGTGAATTATCAGCACTATATAGCCACATGTTTTTTGACAGTTTCTACAAATGTAATACTTACCCGCCAAGAATATGCTCAGATGTGGGTGAAAACACTGGAGACCAGAAATATAAAACATGCGAAACGTGGAATACTTTTGTGTTCGGGAAAAGGTGGATTACGCTTATATTTGCATCAAGGGTCAACACCAACACCCCAGGTGAATTATGTTCAGAATGTCTTTCGACAAGACAGCATGCATCTCATATACTCACTGAGAACTTTATTAGGAACACCTGTACCCCTACTTATTTATGCTATTGTCTAAACAGCCAATCATGTGGCAGCAGTGCAGTGCATAAAATCATTCAGATACGGGTCAGGAGCTTCAGTTAATGTTCACATCAACCATCAGAATGGGGAAAAATGAGATCTCAGTGATTTCGACCATGGCATGATTGTTGGTGCCAGATGAGCTGGTTTGAGTATTCCTGTAACTGCCGATCTCCTGGGATTTTCATGCACAACAGTTTCTAGAGTTTACTCAGAATGGAAAGAGATCAATGGAGAATTGCCAGACTGGTTCGAACTGACAGAAAGACTGAGGTAACTCAGATAACTCCTCTGTACAGCTGTTGTGAGCAGAATAAGATCTCAGAATGTACAACACGTCAAACCTTGAGGCAGATGGGCTACAACAACAGAAGACCACAGGCACTTTATTTGGACCATAGGGTTCCTAATATAGTGCTCAGTGAGCAGTCTTCCCCACAGGGTTTTGTGAGACTGTGGTGAGTGGACCCCGGACCCTCTAGGGGGTTCCGGGGGCATGGTCCCCTGGAACAAAAATTTTGTACATTTTAAAGTTTCATTTACTTGTGCTCTTGTAAACAATTTTGCGCTCTAGTAGTAATTTAATCATAAACACATTGGTTGTATAGATATGAATGGTGAAGACATGGCAAAAAAGTCACACCCATAAAGCATAAACGAGACGGAGTTAACGCAATTCACAAATGGTCAAAACACAAAATCGACTACAGCATACATTTGAGAAAGTGCTCGACATTAAGCATTGCCATGTGCTTTTCCTGTGGACAAGTAAATTGGTGATTCACTTCACTTGTCTGAGAAAAAAGGACATTTAAGTTACATGCTCAAGTAACATGTCAAAGTTTATTTTGTATATTTTTCTGAAATTATGATCATTGCCCAACCTAATAGTGCAATCAACTCAATTCTCTGCGACAGAAATGTAAACTGCACTGTAGGGGAGGAAGCTATTGTCATATGGTAATTATTTTATGTTATGTATGGTAGTCAAATAAAGAAAAGCAGGGGTGCTCACCCTTCTATGGAATGAGATCAACTTTTTCATCATGTTATTGCAGCAAGATCTACCATGTACAAAAAGGGCTATACATTATCACAATACCAAAATTTCAGTAGTCGGTAGTGAAATTCTCGATACCAGCTTCAAAACCACAGCAAATAATAACAATAAATTATATGTTAATTATGGAAGAATGGTTTCAAGTTCTTATGTAATTACACTATGTAACACAATTTTTGTTCCTGAGTAGTAAGTGTTATTTCCTAATTGCTTATGCCTCAAAAGTATAGAAAATGGCTGTTATTCCCCACAAACTTTGCTTTTGTGTCTAGGACAGTGATCTTTTGAAATTTACCTTTTTCCAATGAGAAAACGGGCGAATTTGTGTCTTTTCGTTCACATAAAGTCAGAAAAAAACAACATATGAATCCAAAATCCTTCTTTATCTGTGGTCCGACAAAGACACCGGCTTTGACCTTTGCCTCAGATAGCTTAGAGAAGAAGTCTTGTAGGCCAACTCCTTATCTAGAGCTCTGACAAATTGTTTCATAAGGCCCAATCTGATGTGCAGTGGTGGCATCAGCACCTTCCGGGGGTCCACCAGTGGCTCCCACTTGAGATTGTTCCTAACCACATAGAACTCGGTCCGCTGTGGCCAGTCCCGCCTGTGGTAATGTGCCTTGGTGTCCCTGCTGTCCCAAAGGCAAAGATAGCAGGGAAACTTGGTCAAACCACTTTGGAGACTCATCAGGAATGCCACCATTTTGAAGTCTCCTATGACCTTCCAGCCGTACTCATCATACTTCAAGGCGTCCAGCAAGGTCTTGATGCTGTTGTAATCCTCTTTGAAGTGCACCAAGTGAGCCAGGGGAAGAGATGGGTATTTGTTACCATTATGGACCAGCACGGCTTTGAATATTACTTTAGTATAAATACATGTTAATTTGGATTCATATGCTTTTTCTGACTTTATGTGAACGAAAAAACACAAATTCACCCGTTTTCTCATTGGAAATAGGTACATTTCAAAATAGCACTGTCCTGGTCACAAAAGTAAAGTTTGTGGGGAATAATAGCCATTTTCTATACTTTTAAGGCATAAGCAATTAGGAAATAACACTTACTACCCAGGAAAAAAAAAACAAAAATAATAATAATAATAATAATAATAATTTGTTACACAGTGTTATTCAAGACTAGTAAACAGTTAATAATAAAATAACAATAAAAAACAGCAATGAACAGAAATAGATTAAAAATAATATAATTTTTTTTTTTAAGAAAATCCAGTGCTTTTTTAACAGCTTTAAAAGTTTTTAACAGCAGTGAGCTAAACATTCAAAGTGAAATGCAACATAAAACTACTACTGGTCTTCACTCTATGATTATAATAGATAAATACTTTTAAAGTTACCCAGTCAAGAGCAGTGAGTGTTTTCTCATTTTCTTGTTATGGTTGTTTGATTATTATTATGACACACTAGATGGGGTTGGGGGGGAGTCTAGGTAATTCATGGGAAACACTGGTGAGTGTACGTTACCCTAAATGTCCAAATGTTTGCAAACAGTATGCCATTGCTCGGGTGTTTTGTATTTTGACCTTCTTTGTAGCTCTGAGTGAAGAACTTCGCTGTGAGTGTACCGGAGCCTTTCAAGTAGATATAGCTGCAGGCCAAGATATCCAAATGAACCAGGAATATTCCTTTAACTAATGTTAACAAATACAACCATATTTTAAAGTGTTACTGCTTAAACAGGGTGCTCAAACAAACAGAGCCATGATTTGATAGCTCCACAATGTTAACACATTTTGGGGCAACCAACCTACAAATGGCTTTCTAGTAGTCTCTATTAAATTTGCATAGGAGTAAGTATTTTAACTTCGAAAAAATTACACACTTCAGCTTTAACAAGCTTTACAAGCAAGACCTTCTTGGTCAACCAGCTTCACATTTTTTGCTCGTGATCTTCATAAGTAAGACCACAAACCAGCTCTACCTTGCATAAACAAAGCTGAACCAGCATGTAAATTCATGCTAGCATAAGTTGGCATTTTCAGTAGAGTCATCCTATACACATTACTAGGCTTCTTATCATAGCAAGACTAACATCATTTTTTATTCCAGTGATGTATAAAACCATTTCTAATAGCAATACACTCAGTCGAAAATGTCACAAAGTGTCCTTTGATTTAGATGAAAAGGCTGCACTGCTACAGAGTCAGCGCTTTTGAAAGAACCCTGTATCTGTTCTGTTTCTCGTTGATGACTCATGACCTGCTAGGCTTTTCACATCTGCAATCAAGGCTTACAGACACTTTTTCCCAAGGATTCGGTTCAGTCTAGCAACCAAATGCACGGATGGGTTATTTATTTGTCCCTTAAGGATGATCTTCTGTCAGTGATACCCATCAATAATGAACACATTCACATGGAAACTGCCGGAGGACAAAATCTTATGTCCACGCCTCCCAGGCAAGAAGCACCCCCACAGTCTTTTGGTTACCATGTCCGTGGAGCACCTTCAACCTGCTCCTGAAGCTGTCCAGAATAAATGAAGCCATCTGTCAAACTTGTGCTTTTATGAGGCATAGAGGAAAATGTTATGGGAAAAGTAGTGATAAAAATCACAAGCGTGAAAATAGCCACAATGGAGTTGAAACAGAAGTGAGATTAATGAGGTGGAGCAGCTCTGAGAATATCTGGTATGGTTACAGGTTAGTTAAACCTGACCTCCTTTGTAATGCAGATAATTCTCCTTCCTTGTTCTATTTCTCTCTCACTCTCTCTGCTAAATGAGCCCCTTATAGCCGTATAATTGTGAATACTAAATTAACCTCTCCTTCATGCTGTATGATAAAAAGTTAGTCTACTATTTCGCTGTTATCATGGCAGTGGATGAAATCCGTCACATTTATTGGAATAATTGAGTTACCATGAGATAATCTGTGTTACCATGGTGATATTTTGGTTTTCATATCACAGTGTTTCATATTGTCTTGACTTCAGCATTCGCAGTTCACCAAAATTCAATCCATTCTAAGAGTAAAATGAATTACTTAAAAATATATGACTGCTATACTTCTTTCATAGTTTATTCACACTAATTCCATTCCAGATGTGTATGACTTTCTTCAGCAGAACACACACACACACACACACACACACACATACTCACACACACACACACACACACACTCACACACACAATATTTAAGGAAGAATATCTCAGCTCACCTTTTGGTCCATAAAAAGCAAGTGAATGGTAACCAAAACTTTAAAGCTCCACAAAGCACACAAAGGCAGCATTAAAGTAATGCATATGACTCTAGTGGTTAAATACATATTTTCTTAAGTGATCTAATCGATTTTGGGTGACAAGCAGACCAAAATATACAGTAACTCCTTTTCATTGTATATCTTGCCATTGCAGTCTTTTGGCCTGATAACGATTTTAAGCTTGATTACACTTTCTAGAGTTTGCCGCATGCGCAGAGCACTAGGAAGTGTAATCGAGCTTGAAATCATGATCGTCAACGAGACTGCTGATGTCAAGATTTATTGTGAAAAAGGAGTTAGCCTATATTTTGGTCTGTTCTCACCCAAAACCGATTAGAAAACATGTATTAAAACTCTGTCTTATAGATTACTTTTATGCTTCCTTTATGTGTTTTTTGCAGAACACAAACAAATATTTTTAGAAAAATACAAGTAGGTACTTGTAGGTACAAGGCAAGTAAATGGTGACCAAAATTTTAAAGCTCAAAAAAACACAAGAAGGCAGCATAAAAATAATCCATAAGACTCCAGTCTTTTAATCCATGTCTTCTAAAGCAATCCAACTTGACTTAATTTGTGTGTGTGTGTGTGTGTGTGTGTGAACAGACCAAAATATGACTCCTTTTTCAGTCATATGCAGGGCTGTAGCTAGTGGGGTGAAAGTTGGTAATGATTCTAGGGGCCCAAAGGTACAGAGGGCCCCACAACAAATTCTAAACTGTATTTTTTTTAACAGGAAGGGGCCCAGATTACCTTGCTATGGCCCTGTCATATGGATCACTTTTATGTTGCTTTTGTGTGCTTTTTGGAGTTTCAAAGTTTTGGCCACAATATATACTTGCATTGTTTACCTACAGAGCTAAAATATTCTTCTAAAAATCTTCGTTTGTGTTGTGCAGAAGAAAGAAGGTCACATTTTGAATGGCATGAGAGTGAGTAAATGATGAGAGAATTTTAATTTTTGGGTGAACTATCCCTTTAAGGCATGACCTTCCGTATAGCTGCTTTAAAGCGCTATACAAATTACTTGACTTAAATTGCTTAATGGTCTTGTTTTAAAGTATGCCTACTTATAAGGCACAATGTCTTTCTTCCAGTCAGTACTGTCAATTCAGGATATTCCAGTAAAATTTACGTCAATTAATAATTTTGTTTTTTTCTTCAGAGAATTGGGCGAATTGAGAATGTCTGTAAAGAGTCTGGCAGAGACTGCGCTCAATGCAGATGACTGCGCTGGACCACTCTTGTCTTCAACTGTGGGAAAATAAAGTTTTCTCATAAGCTCATTTTATTTCCAAAATGGCGGAGTACGATCTGACTACCAAGATCGCGCATTTTTTAGACCGACATTTGGTGTTTCCGCTGCTGGAATTCCTTTCTGTCAAAGAGGTAAGGTATAAATCAAGAATATACACTCAATACATCGCTGTTTAGTGATATTTAATTGATTCCTAGGCGCTAAATGAGCAGAGCCACGTGTACCCGGATAGCGCGCAGATCTGGATAAAGATTCGGGTTTCTGATCTGATATTTAACCAGAAATTTCATACTTATAATAGCGATTATATCCACAATTTCCTGGTAGACCAGTTGGATTTCATTTAAGACTATATTAGTGTTTAGTATCCCTTACCGTAGATCTGATCTGTCTTTGTGATTACACACTAACAAAAAATAGCATGGTATTACCATGGTTTTTTGGGACATGTATTGGGATAATACCGTGGTATTCTTTGACGTATTATGTAAATACCCTATAAATTGCAATCATTCTGTACGATTGTGTATTTATCCCAAGTACCATGGTAGTGCCAGCTGTTACAATCACTGTACCATGGTACTATCGCAGTATTTGGAAATGATACATGCATGTCCATTTAAAGCTAGGCTATATTGTGCATAATTTCTTTATTAAAGAAATATTCCGAGTTCAACACAAGTTAAGCTCAATTGACAGCATTTGTGGCATAATGTTGATTACCCCAAAAATTTATTCAGACTCATTCCATATTTTCTTAAAAAAAAAAAAAAAAAAAAATCGAGGTTCCAGTGAGGCACTTACAATGGAAATGAATGGGTCCAATTTTCTAAGGTGGAAATACTCTGTTTTTCAAAAGTATAAACACAAGAAATAAATAATATGAGTCTTAACGTGATTTTAGTATGATAAAATCACTTTCAAACCTTTTCTGTGGTTTATAGTCAATTTTACAACTTTGTTTCCATGACGATGCAATGTCAACAAACCCTAAAATGACGATTTAAACAAAGTTGCAGCTCAAATAATATACAAGTTTTAAAAGAAGAATGAATTTAAGTGCTTTTATAAAATTATAAGCTTCACTTTTCTGTTTAAACCCTCCAAAAATTGCCACATTTCACTTTTATTGTCCCCATTCACTTCCACTGTAAGTGCCTCATTGTAACCTGGATTTTTGCTTCTTTTTTTTTTTTTTTTTTTTTTTTTTAAAGAAAAGGAGGAATGATTAAAAATAAATTTTTATGGTAATCAACACTATGCCACAAATACTGTCGATTGAGCTTAACTTTGACTGAACCCGGAACATTCCTATGAATAAATTAAGAATAATGAAAGGCCCTTTGAAAATTAGTCAGCAGGATTTCAACACAGACATTATCTCATTCTTTTGTTATTTAATCCTTAAGAAACTTTAGATCTTATGGCTTCTAGACTTTGATTTGTGATGTATTCAGCTTTGCTTTCCTGTATTAAATAAACCTGATATAGTCTTGTTAAATCCCCTGCTTACTGACCACTGTTTCAGATCTTCAATGAGAAAGAACTTCTTCAAGGGAAGCTGGATCTTCTCAGTGACACAAACATGGTGGACTTCGCCATGGACGTATATAAGAACCTTTATCCCGACAAAGAAATTCCACATTGTAAGTGTTTCCTTTCATGCCTACACTACACCGTTTTCAATTAAATAGGGTTTTTCATGTCACTTAAGCCTAGTTTACACCTGGCATTAACATCCATTTCAGGTGATTTGATCACAAGTGGACAGCACTAAATATCTTCATGTTGTTCCAAACCTCTATGTCTTTCTTCCATGGAACACAAAAGGAGATGTTAGGCAGAATGTCAGGGACTGCAACACTGTCAACATTTTTACATTTCTCAAATAATTACAGAAGTTTAATTTTTTGGTGGTGAACTATCCTTTTAATAGAATATAAATGAAACTAGTACCCGAGTCCCTCAAACAGCACGTAAATAACTCCACACACTTTCTATATTTCTATACTGTATACATGTTACAAATATCAACATTCATGCTATTAATATTTTCAGTTCTAACCTGAGCTGTGACATGAAAGGCAGCAAACAGGGAAAAGTCAATTCACTCCTAAAAAAAAAAAAATCAGTCACTGGCAAAACCTCTACTGAAATATCATATACGAATATATAATGAAATATTTATGTGTATATGGAAAAAAGTATTGTGTCGCAGAAAGGACACAGCTACTTTTGAATGGCCACCAGTGGAGAGAATTTGGTGTAGTTTGGCCATCTACATTAGGAGCTACATGTAACTGGCCCATGCGAACTAGCCAGACCTTGACTATATAGAGAATAAGTTGCATTATTATTAGGACTGTCTATCGATTACAATTTTTAATCAAATTAATGACATGATATGCCGATAAATTATTCAATGTAATCGCATATATAAATATGTGCTGAGAAAGCCCCTAAAATAACAACAATTCAATATATAATGATTAAATGATGAATAATAGTTATATTTAAATAATTATAAATGTAATATATATTATAAATGTAATAATTCAGATAATTAAAATGCATGAATTTTTGTGGCAGACAAGCATTGATAAGACAATACAAAAAGTGGCTTTAGAAGGTAATGTATTGTTAATTGTCATATTATTGAACATTAGGCTACCATTGGTCTACATGTAGAAATCTAGATCGCTGCATTCGGTATTGCGCACCGTCCAGCTGTATTTGAACACAAGAACGCATCCTCATCTTGTGCTGTTGCTGGTGTCAAGCAAGTCTGAATTTGGTTTGTTCTCTGACACAGCTGCACATTGCCTATACAGCTGGAGGTGGTACTTCAAGCTTGAATATCCCCGATGGTAAGAATATTCCATATTACCGTCCGGGGTCATGATGAATTGCATTAAATCTTTTAACATGTTATTTAATATTAATTAATCGCACTGAATTAATGCATTAAATCAACAGCCCTAGTTATTGTATACAGTGCCTATAGAAAGTCATCATACCTAATCAAAATCCTTATAATTTGTCACATTACGTCCTGGAAATTTAAATAAATTCAGTCTTAGCTTTTCCAGCTGTATTTACACAGTATAACCTTCCACATCAAAGTGAAAATAACATGTACAAAAATTCTGAACAACTATTAAAAATGAATTTGTAAAATACCTGGTTTAGATAAGTGATCACCCCCCTAACGTTACGCAGGCTGCGGGACAGCTTTTCCCTCAGGCCATCAGACTGAACTGCTAACAACACCATACCCTAGGACCTTAACACTAAATTCACTGGATTTCACTGGACTGTGTGTGTGTGTGTGTGTGTGTGTGTGTGTGTATATATATACACAGTACTGTGCAAAAGTTTTAGGCACTTGTGAAAAATGTTGCATAGTGAGGATGTCTTCAA
The DNA here is from genome assembly GCF_019703515.2 of Myxocyprinus asiaticus. Classification (NCBI taxonomy): domain Eukaryota; kingdom Metazoa; phylum Chordata; class Actinopteri; order Cypriniformes; family Catostomidae; genus Myxocyprinus; species Myxocyprinus asiaticus. Next base: position 33,337,814 of record NC_059377.1, on the reverse strand, counting down.
AAATAATGAAATAAATAGCAAACATAAAAAAGCTAAATCAATATTTGGTGTGACCACCTTTGCCTTTAAAACAGCAACAATCCTCCTAGGTACACCTGGATAAATTTTTTCTTGGTTGTTGGTAGATAGGATGTTCCAAGCTTCTTGGAGAATTTGCCACAGTTCTTCTATCTGTTTAGGTTGTCTCAGTTGCTTCTGTCTCTTTATGTAATCTCAGTCTGACACGATGTTCAGTGGGGGGCTTTGTGGGGGCCATGACATCTGTTGCAGGGCTCCCTGTTCTTCTATTCTAATCTTTTCTATTTGCAAAAGTAATGTTTGTGAGTCTAACATTTATATTTCCTATTGACACACTAAAGCTGAAGATATAAATAACCATCTTATGAGACTTTTGCACAGTACTGTGTGTGTGTGTGTATATATATATATATATATCACATCTATTATTATTAATATCTACCCCTTCACGCACATCTGAGAATTATTGGCAACACAGTAGTATATGCCACACATCACTGCACGTTATGTATACTATGTATACTGTACTTAATTCAATTCGGTGCAATTGCCTCTAACTGTCCAGTTTGTATATATTATGTCATGTGTATTGTGTAACATGCAACTGTGTAAACATCTTTGTATTGTTATTCTGTATAGTGTTATATTGTTATTCTGTATATTGCTAATTATCATTCTGTATATTGTTATTCTGTACACTGTTGTATAGTTATTCTTTACATTGTAATATTGTTATTCTGTACATTGTTATTCTGTTGAGTGTACTTATTGTATTTACATGTATGGCTGCAATGTCTGGACCATGCACAAGCTTTTCACACATGTGTAATGGTGTAGGGACAATAAAAAATAATTCAGTGAGTTGAGTTGAGTGTCCACTGACGCGGAAGAAATCCACTCACTGTCGCGCTCAACGCTACAATGCTCCCGCTTGGGGCATAGTACAGCAAGTTTGTATTGTCTACGAATGTCTTCTCAATGGCATACTATACATACTACTCTTACTGCTTCTACCATATCGATCTATGGTAAAAATAGTAAGAGTGGTATGGTAGTATGCAGCTTTGAACTTGACCTGTGATGCTTTCAGAACGCAGTAAAAATAATAATTGTTTTCAGTACACAGTCAATATAATAATCATATATGTGCGCGTTTACAGACAGAAAGATGCCAACTTAATTTCCACATGCCAAAAGTATGTAAACTGTTGATTTATTTCAGTTTTTGTTTACCCAGCTACAGTATTGCCAAAATTAATGTGTGCAATATTAATTTGAAGTCTGTTAAAAGACAAAAATGTGATTTAAACACTCAATCCAGCAGAAAGTCTATCATTATTGTCAGGTGTTGAAGCTAGCATGACAGACGACACTGCTTTCATCTCACAGAGGTTTGCTGGCACCTGGCGTTTTTTGTTCCTCATTTGCATAAAGCAGAGGAATTTGAATTTTTTTCAACACCCTCAACTGCCCTCAACTCTTTCTTCGCACCGTTGTCATTCTCACAATGCACCTCATGAGCGTGGCGTTCAACTTCCATAGGAATTAATTAAAAATGCTCGCTCACCTTCGCTCAACTCCACCCAGAACATACCATAAAGCATGGTGGTGGCAACATTATGTTGTGAGGGTGTTTCTCTTCAGCGAGGACTGGGCAATTGGTCTGGATTGAAAGGAAAATGGATGATGCCATGTACTACCAAATTCTTGAGGAAAATCTGTGGCCCTCTGTTCGACGACTAAAGATTGGCAGGTGGGTAACCTTTCAGCATGAAAATGACCCTAAACGCACCGCCAAAAAAACAAAGCAGTGGCTAAAGGATAGGAAGGTCAAAGTCCTTGAGTTGCCAAGTCATAGCCCTGACCTAAATCCAATAGAAAACCTGTGGATGGAATTGAAGAGAGCAGTCCATTGCCGTTCACCCTGCAATTTGACTGAACTCGAACAATTCTACAAGGAAGAATGGACAAATATTCCCCGATCTAGGTGTGGGAAGCTAGTAGAGACATCCGAGCAGACTGATGACTGTCATTAAAGCAAAAGGTAGCTCTACAAAGTATTATGTAATTCCAAGGGTATGATCACTTTTCAAATCTTGTTGTCCTAGTTTTTCATCTTTTATACATTTTTGGAACTGTTCTTATTTTCGTTACATGAATGTTGTAAGGCTTTGATTTCAGGCTTTAAGACAAAAAAAGTGACTATTTCAAAGGGGTATGATGATTTTCTAAAGGCACTCTACCCTAAATGCAGTTATGTAACACCTTCAAGGACATCCATGAAAAATAGTGTTCATTACATGAAATAATTTCTCTCCATCTCTTTCTGTAGCCCTAAGGGAGAAGAGAACCACAGTAGTGGCCCAGCTGAAGCAGCTGCAGTCAGAGACTGAGCCCATCGTCAAGATGTTTGAAGATCCAGAGACTCAGAGACAGATGCAGTCCACCAGGTCTGCTGTCCAGATCTCACTTCACTGCTTTTAGATTTATTGTTTCTGTTGTAAAGTGCAGCTGCCTTTGTGTAGTTTGTTTAATGGATGTAAAATCATGAAATCACTTCTATCATGCTCTTCTTTCTTATTAGAGATGGGAGAATGCTGTTTGAATATTTAGCAGAAAAACATAGTGTAAGTTTTGCAAATCCCATTTTATAATTATGTATTTCCTAAAGATGAGGTGTGTAATTTCTGCGACACTGTGGCGTCACCAAAGAGAATTGCAAAAATAATGACTTTTCAAACAGGTTTCCGTCAAATTACATTTTATAATTGTTGAATGTCATATTTTAACATTTCATAATATCTGTGTATTCTGACCCCTTAGTTTCGTCAGGAATATTTGGACACACTTTACCGTTACGCCAAGTTCCAATACGAGTGTGGCAACTACTCGGGGGCTGCTGAGTATCTCTACTTCTTCCGCGTGCTAGTAAGTGTTGTTTTTCATATAGCGAAAGCCCTAGTCTGTTATTCATTTCTTTAGAAGTTAATGTGATTTGTAAAGTGTGAAATAGACTCTGAAATTACGGCCTCAGGCAATGTTGTAGGAAAAAAAAAAAAAACATAGTGAAGATTAGAAGCAAATTAATTGGACCTGTACTTTCTTTGGTGGTTTAACAGCTTTTGTTTTTCGTAATTTCCCTGAACGTACAACCAGTAACAGTTGCAGTCAAATAGCTTCCAGTGTTTAGAAAGGTTTCACAAACATACATTAGAGAAGAATTTTAAATGTTGCTTAGCTTATACCGGACGTACAAGGACGTGTTAGGTGAAATTTTCAATATTAGGTTAGACTTAAAGTTGCACTTTAAGTTATTTAGATTTTTTTTCCAGGCATGATGTGACAAGTAATTTTTCTGTCTACACTGAAACCGAAATGCCTCTGTGATGTGTCAAAATCACAGCTAGTCAAAACATATTCAGTATTAATATACAGCTATATTGTGTGGAATTTTCGTCCAATGAAATGTAATTGTGGGCGGGGCTCCCCACCGCAATGCAGCAGAAATTAACCAAGCAAACGAATGAATTTCTTGTCAGTTATCGCAATCTAGGCTGGTTAGGACAAAAACTCAGATTAACATGGAAGAGATTAATTACTTGGCATTAAATATATAGTATTAATTTGTATTGCTTGTTAAATATAGATATTTAATTGTTTTTTTCATGTCTCAGGTTCCCTCCACGGACAGGAACGCTCTGAGCTCTCTCTGGGGGAAACTGGCCTCTGAGATCCTCATGCAGAACTGGGAAGCAGCCATGGAAGACCTGACCCGCTTACGAGAGACCATCGACAACAATGTAAGTCTGTCTAGCATCCTTTAAGCCTCTGTCTCACCTGTATAATAGATGCTTTGTGGCCATATTTCATCATCTGGAGAAATCCAATATCCTACACACTGGTAATTTGCTTTATTAGCTATGTTCCTTGAGGCTCAGATGTGTACCATAAGACATTAGATCACCTATACACACAAAATTGACCAGGATGACATTTACATTGCATTAATGTAACTTAGCATTTTTATTTGCGATGTGGTTGAAGATGGATGCTCCCGGTTTTATTGGTCTTGTTGCTTTGCATGGCCTGTAATGTAACGTCAACGGTGGGACATAAGTGTAACTGAAAAATCAAGAAGTGTTGACATTTTTATAATTAAATTATGTTTTTTCATTCCCTTCACGGTTCAGTCAGTGAGTTCCCCTCTTCAGTCTCTTCAGCAAAGGACGTGGCTCATTCACTGGTCTTTGTTTGTATTCTTCAACCACCCTAAAGGCAGAGACAACATCATCGAGCTGTTTCTCTATCAGCCCCAGTGAGTACCACTACAGAAATATGCCCCCCTGACTGTACACAGTTAAGCCTGTTGCAATTTTTACATGATCAGTTTGTATATTATGATTATAAGATAATCACAATTATTATTATCACTTTAAATTCTAATCACATTTTGCCATTAAAATTAAGGGAATTTTAAGTAAATTTAGCATGAAATGTACTTTTTTGTCTAAATTCACAGTGTTACACAGCGCTATTTGTGTTTTTCACTTACGGTGTAAGTTTAATACACAAGCATCTTAAAAAGTAATTTGTTCACATTTACCTTTATAAAATCATAATAATCATCAAATAAAATCATAGCATACAATTAAATGCTAAATAAAGGCTTGTGGGTTTAATCAGACTGCCTTAATCGATGAAAGTGAAGAATTCAGGGCAGAAATATTACTATTGCATAATAATGTTTTAATATATGGTAACGCTTTAAGGTTTAATTTGTTAACATTAGTTATGCTAATGTGTTAGGTATCATGAACTAACAATTAAGAATATATTTTTACAGCATTTATAGTTTAGTCAATAAGAATTAAATTGTTCATGCTAATTCATGTTAGTTCATAGTGAATTAACTAATGTTAACATATACAACTTTTGATTAAAAAAAAAAAAAATTTATTAGTATATGTTCAAATGAACATTTACCAAGATTAATAAATGCTGTAAAAGTATTGTTCATTGTTAGTTCATGTTAACTAATGTTGTTGTTAACGAATGGAACCTTATTGTAAAGTGTTACCGTTTCTTCAAAATATTAATAATAATTAATATAATAGTATTATATTACTTGAATAGTATTTAGGTTGGCTGGGTTCCAAAAACAACAGTGTGAATGAAAGCTTGACCAAAAATAAATATTTTTAATATAACATATGGCAAATTTGCCTTTATTGTAAGATTATTAAATTTTTAAATGTGAATTAATGACTTGTTTGTGTAAGGTTTTTGGTTATTAAGCTTACACTGTAAGTGACATTGTTAATCACAATTATGTGTGTGATAGTTAATCATCAGCCACAATTTCAGAATTATAACAGCCTTTTTAAACATATACTCAGCTATAACAAGCATTTTCAAATTGCTCATTAAAAAGTAGAGGTGTTACAAACCACATTTGCTTAACATTTTTGTTCTGCTGCATTCTCACTTGCCAAAGGGACTTGCAACAAAATGAAGGCTGTGCTTTGTGACGATTACTTCATTGGGTAGCTAAGGAACACTCAGTGTTAACAAGGGATTTACTCCTGAAAGCGTTACGTTTTTTAGGGGCAACAGTGCATGTTTGCGTGACCATATAACAAGCTGAACTCAGCCTGAGCACTTTGAAGATGACACACACACTGTGTTGAGTGTTTGAAAGATATTTGTAATGTAATATTTAAACAGGACCGATAAAAGCAGACTTGTATTATTAGACTTGTGTATTAAATGTACTATGATAGTTCATCTCATGGTTTGGAATGTAATCAGGCTGGATATCGATATAGTGTTATTGATTGAGATATTTTTTTTACATTTCTATTCAAATTGATAGTATCTTTTCAGTTCCTGATTCAGTAATTGGACTGATTACTGGGAAATAATGCAAAAACAGCACTTGCTGCACGCAAAATAACCATACACCACAATTAGTGTAGTACAATTCACGAACAAATGATTCTTTTAATGAATTGCTCACGAAGATGCTAGAAGTTACTACTGACACAAGTTATCCGTGTAAGTCAGTCCAGAATTGTTCGATCAATCCGTCATAGCAGTAACCGCAAGTCATTAAAACAGGAATTGTTTTGTCTATTTGGGTTGATGAAACTTAAAATTAGCATCATACTATCATAACTGACTGGTCGTTCATATGACAAATTAAAAATGCATATTCGTGGCAAAATAGTTTATTTCTTTTGTAATAAATTGCATTTTAAATGAATAAAACATTAAACTGTGATTTAGAACACAGCAATATGCTACCAAAATAGTATTCTTAATGTTTTTTTAAATATCTTTAAATGAGGACAGGGAGCTCCCCACTGCGAAAACAGAATTCTGTTGAAAACGTTAGTAGTGCTGTATTGTGTAATTGATGTTGTGTTGTTGTTTTCTTCAGGTACCTGAACGCAATTCAGACCATGTGTCCCCACATTCTACGCTACCTAACTACGGCAGTTATCACCAACAAGGACGTGAGAAAACGACGGCAAGTCCTCAAAGATTTGGTCAAGGTCATCCAACAGGTACTTGACAGCACGGCAATGATCACGTTAGGGATGTGCAAAACAGCATCATTTTCAAAATGGAGTTTTCAGTGGGTTGTCTGAACAACGAGTTGGTATTGAGGATATCTTGTATGAGACACCAATAGTTTATACCTGTATGTGGACACTAATCTGACTTTTTTTTATTTATTTTTATTTTTTTTACCCGTATACGCACAGGAATTTGATGGTTTTTACCCAATATATGAACACCAAATAGGTGATGGTGTGTTTTTTTTGTTTTTTTGTTTTGTTTTTTTTTACCTTTAAATGTACACCAATGAAACAGACTTTTTATTTCAGTATGTGGACACGAATTGGATGTTTTGTTTTACCCATACATGGACATCAGGGTGGTACCATCCTGATCATGTGCACACATACACTTGTACCATGCCTTCCACTGGCTGAAGCAGATACTTACAAGCAACATATTTTAGGTGTTCGAATAATTAGATGATTGAAGAAAATGACAATTATCAACTTATAGCATATTTAATTAAAAAAGCTAACCTGTTCAACATTAAATTAATTAAATACAACATAACAGCTAATGTGTTCATTTATAGTTAACAAACAGCAAACTTGATTAACCTCTTAAACCGATAATAAGATCATCTCTGATCTCAGGTATGTTGGTGGGTATGGTGGGAAGGGATGATGTGTTGAGACCAGTCGGCCATTGTTTTACAGCTTGGATTGGACTGATCGCTTGGATTTACAGGTCTTGATTTACCATGCGCACAACTGAAACAGTGCTGGATCTTATTACTTGTTACTTATTCCATGTAATTATGTTTCTGGTTTATTGTGGCAATCACAAATGTAAGTAGTTCTTAGGTTCAGTAAAACCCTCAGATCACTTGTTTGGAGAGTTTTTTTGGACTTGATCAAAAAGGCTACCTTGGTTCCAAATGCCATAACTTGCTTTGAGATAACAATAAAAAAATTTGCCCAGATATAGTTGACATGATTGTAGTCATCATGTCAAGCATGAATAATTAACAAAATGAATAAATAAACTGCATCATTTTCTCAGCAGTGCTGTAACATAAGAGCCTCCAAACATGAGATGTACATGTCACTGAAATAAGGCCTTGAAACACAGAATAGATTTTGTAGACTCTAGTTTTCACTCATAAAATTAACTTTTGTGGGACACTTTTTGTGTTAGGCCGTATCGGATCACGCTCTTCTTCTGAGGTAAATTCACAGCGTGGTGTCTTCCAAAAATGATAATAAGCTCAAACGGGAAAGACTGTACCTCCTGTTGGTTTCATATGAATTACACAATAAGAGAATATTAGTTTTCAATTTAAATTGGTTAATTTAAGTAGAATTCAAGCTTTCTATAGACATATTTCTTATGTCTGCGAGGCAAGTATACGCTGAGTTTCGGTTCATTTTCGTGACGCGTTCCAGACAGAAGTTCACGAGACCGAGACGGCAGAAAGCGCATCCTGTATGATTTCTTTATTTTACAAAACCACAAAATTTTGCTGTTATTGTGAGTGTACACAAATAAAAGTAAACCCTTTATAGTTTCGAATGATGTCTTACTCTTATCTGTATGACCAAAAATGACAGAGTATTTCTTCTGCTGTTATCAAGGTCAGGTGATCGCGCCGGCGCCTCCGGTGACCACAGAGGATTGACTATATTATGTTATCAATATAAAAAAATAACTCAAACAGGAGCATTTCAAATATTGAATTTTGGGGGCATTTCCGACCCTGCACGACGCTATTTTGAGCCAACGTCTGATTAGCTTGCTTGTTGTTAAGCTTAATGGAGGGCTGTTGCCTAAGTTCTGCTGGCTCTATGGACATTTTTTTTATAGTGGTTTTATTTCACAGCAGTGGCAAACAATGTCGAAGTTTAGGGCAAACATTATCCTTACCTGGCTGTCACAAATGAAGGCTGGTCTGGTAGGCTTCGATATTGCTCCTCAGGAGTTAACTATGTGGAGGCTGTGACAGAGAATGTCAAAGAGAGGGAGGGGCTCATGTGGTCTCACAGATTTACAACTTAAATGCAGATGTCGGGCACATGTTTAATTGAGAATTGATGAGACAAATTTAAATAAAAAATAAAATATTACATAAAAAAATAAGAAATGACTTGCAAAAAGGGCACTTATCTAGTGAAAGAGTGCGGGTGCTTGGACACCACTTGGGGTCTGTCTGTGCATGTGACTGCCTGCCTGAGTTTCATCGACAGTCGGAGGCGGCAAGAAATTTGACGGCAGCTGCCTCATAATTCTCTATGCAGGAAAAACCCTGCTGATAGAGGATTATATAGAGGCAACTATAACTGACCCAAATTTGGGTTCTATGTACAAATTTTCTTTATACTGCTTGATCTGAAATGATGATTTTGGCCTCATTGGATTAGCCGGCAATGCTTGCTAACTGGCTAATTCTGCTGCTTAAGTGCTCAGCCCTGGTAATTGTTGCTTGCAGTTATATTTAAGTGTTGATTCCGTACTTGTGAATTAGTAGCACTTTTAAAATGCAGTCTAAAGGGAAGTGCTGCTTGGGCGATGCCAAGTTTTATACCCACAACCGTGTCACTTGCTGTCAAATTAATGTGAGATTAATGCTTCGCTCTGCTTTTCACTCTTTCAACAGGAGTCGTACACGTACAAGGATCCCATCACAGAGTTTGTGGAGTGCCTGTACGTTAACTTTGATTTCGACAGCGCGCAGAAAAAACTAAGGGAGTGTGAGTCGGTAAGGTTCACCACCCGCTGTGCACGTATGAGTGTGTACGTGCATATAACACAACCACCAAAGGTTTCATCCCTGTAACTCCCAATGTGAAAAACTGTGATTCTTGACAGGTTCACTCTGTTACATTGGATATATGACCAGTTTTTGAAATGTAATATTATTTTAAATACCAGGTATAATTATCAAGTCTATTAGGCATTAAAATGGGTTCAAAGTAATGCCTACAACTTCCCAGGCTGCTGTATTCACACCTCTGAGGAAGAACTAGTTACTGGGGGCATCAAATTCTTGGAGTTTTGTTTGAGACATTAAGGACATGTCCACACTAATCTGTTTAAGTTTGAAAACCCTGTATACGGTTATGAAGAGCGTTTTCAAAAATCTCTATTTTCAGTGGAGATAAACATTGGTGTGAACGTAGCAAAATCATATTAGTGTGGACATGGCCTTAGCAGCAAGTAAAGCACTCATTCTTAAGCACATCTGTATATTCAGCTCAGTTATATCCCATTTCAAATTTGCCTGCCCCTAAACGTCATGCAAACAATAAACTGTGGTTGGTTACTTGAAATGTCGATTAAGGTTGTGAAATAAAATAAATTAATGATAGATAAAAATGCACATTAAAATGCTAAAACTGTGCATTAGAATGTATGTGTGCCAAGCACTGAAAATGGCTTCAGACGTATCGCGTTCGTGTGCCAAAAAACTAGACACAGTGGAACGAATGTCGTGACGCATTTGACTAAAACTGTAGCCCAGTGGTCGAAAACATCCATCTAGCGCATGTTTACAATGAAAATCAATTGAACAGCGCTCCGTCTGACGTCTTGTTTGAATGGCTCCACTGTGCTCAGATACATGCTGTTACCACGATGAGGTATAATCGAATATGACTACTATTTAGGAAAGTTACTACCATACTGACCGGTATACCGTGCAACTCTGAAGTTAACAGAGAATGGTCTATCGAAGCATTTATTTTCTCATTTAACTTTTAACTTAAGATTATAGAATATGAAATGGCTAAATCTTTTGAATATTTTACATCTTTTTTTCATCATTTGAATGGGAATTGTTTTAATGTATTTTTTTATATTTCAAGGTGCTGGTGAACGATTTCTTCCTGGTGGCATGCTTGGAGGATTTCATCGAAAACGCACGGCTGTTCATCTTCGAGACATTCTGTCGGATCCATCAGTGCATCAGCATCAGGTAGCCCCACCTCCCTGGAGGTATCCTGATAGAGTAGCGTGTGCTAATCCTCTTAGTACTTTAAATAGAATGTAGCATGCTGTGAATTCACGGTGCTGCCAGGATCAATGGGAGTCCAGCCAAATCTGACAAAAGCTGAGAGACGGCACAATGGGGTGGATTTCACGAGAGAAAGCTTGAGGGATAGAAAGATGGATGCGAGTAAAAGAACAGCCCTGTTTGTTTACAATTTAAGCAGATGGTGGTATTCCGATGTTTAAGTTTCTTTTAAGGTGATTTTTTTATTCATGCCAGGATTGCTGTTGCATTGCACTCCACAGAATTAATATTAGCAAACTATAGTTTTGGCAAGTTGTTTAGGACATCTACTTTGTGCATGACACAAGTAATCTTTCCAACAATTGTTTACAGACAGATTGTTTCACTTTTAATTGATATATCACAGCTCCAGTGGGTCAGAAGTTTACATACACTAAGTTAACTGCACCATTAAGCAGCTTGTAAAATTCCTGAAAATGATGTCAAACCTTTAGGCAATTTGCCAGTTAGCTTCTGATAGGAGGTGTACTGAATGTGTACCTGTGGATGTATTTTAAGGCCTAGCTTTAAACTCAGTGCCTCTTTGCTTGACATCATGGGAAAATCAAAAGAAATTAGCCTAGACCTCAGAAAAAAATATTGTGGACCTCCACAAGTCTGGTTCATCCTTGGGAGCAATTTCCAAATGCCTGAAGGTACCACGTTGATCTGTTAAAAAAGACAATAGTACGCAAGTATAAACACCATGGGACCATGCAGCCATCATACTGCTCAGGATGGAGACACATTCTGCCTCCTAGAGATTAACTTAGTTTGGTGCGAAAAGTGCAAATCAATCCCAGAACAACAGCAAAGGACCTTGTGAAGATGCTGGAGGAATCAGGCAGACAAGTATCTATATCCACAGTAAAACGAGTCCTATATCAACATAACCTGAAAGGCTGCTCAGCAAGGAAGAAGCAAATGCTCCAAAACCACCATAAAAAAGCCAGACTACAGTTTGCAAGTGCACATAGGGACAAAGATCTTGGAGAAATTTCCTCTGGTCTGATGAAACAAAAATGTAACTTTTAGGCCAAAGAACACCATCCCAACCGTGAAGCATGGGGGTGGCAGCATAATTTTGTGGGGGTGCTTTGCTGCAGGAGGGACTGGTGCACTTCAAAAAATAGATGGCATCATGAGGAAGGAAAATTATTTGGATATATTGAAGCAACATCTCAAGACATCAGCCATGAAGTTAAAACTCGGTCGCAAATGGGTCTTCCAAATGGACAATGACCACAAGCATACCTCCAAAGTTGTGGCAAAATGGCTTAAGGACAACAAAGTCAAGGTATTGGAGTGGCCATTACAAAGCCCTGACCTCAGTATGATAGACAATTTGTGGGCAGAACTGAAAAAGCATGTGCAAGCAAAGAGGCCTACAAACCTGACTCCGTTACACCAGTTCTGTCTGGAGGAATAGGCCAAAATTCCAGCAACTTATTGTGAGAAGCTTGTGGAAGGCTACCCAAAACGTTTGACCCAAGTTAAACAATTTAAAGGCAATGCTACCAAATACTAACAAAGTGTATGTAAACTTCTGACCCACTGGGAATGTGATGAAAGAAATAAAAGCTGAAATCATTCTCTCTACTATTATTCTAATGTTTCACATTCTTTAAATAAAGTAGTGATCCTAACTGAACTAAGACAGGGAATGTTTTCTACGATTAAATGTCAGGAATTGTGAAAATTTAATGTATTTGGCTGAGGTGTATGTAAACTTCTTACTTCAACTGTATTTTCACACTTAGAAATGGTGTTGCATAAAATCTGTTAAGATTCTACATGCATCTAGGTGCCACCAGCTCGATGCTCGTATTTATCACACTGATTGAATTTTACTTGGACTGTTTGAACTCTTGTTTGAAGATAAGAGCTACAGCTTGTTGTTGACCCCAGGCAACCTCTGTTTTTTTGTCCCTCTCTCTCTCTGTCTCTCCCCTCATCCATTGCTCTTCCTGTCTCTGGATAGCATGTTGGCAGATAAGCTGAATATGACCCCCGAGGAGGCTGAGAGATGGATCGTAAACCTGATCCGCAATGCCAGACTGGACGCCAAAATCGACTCCAAACTGGTGAGAGAGCTCTGGGGTGTGGAACACATGTCAAAACACAAAGCCCATTAGTTTGATACGCACTGGACTTCCACTGTTGTCTTATGCCAGTAAAAGACTGATCTTTTTTATTTAGTGTCTAACAAAGGTTTACAGACCAAATTCTTTATTTTTTTTTTTGGAAGGGATGCACAATATTTTGGCAGCCATATTGGTAAAAGCTATTATTAGCTTATTATCGTTATCAGTATTATTAGTTTTTGCCTTTTTTTCTTTTTTTTTTTTTTTTTTTTTTAAGATATTGGCATCTGATTAGGCCAATATATGAAGCAGATAATATCAGGGCTTATTATTTCCAGTTCAAACTGCATGCTTTTTTTTCTGTTACAGGTTTCAAAAATACTAAAGCATCACTTTATCTTTTCCAGTGTATATTATGTTTTTATGCTTGATTTTACTTTTGCTTGTAAAATTCTATATTAGACTATGCTATATAGTATACACTCATTGAGCACTTTATTAGGAACACCTGTACATAGGGCTGCACGATTTGGACAAAAAGTCATATTGCGATTATTTCGAAAAATATTGCGATTACGATTTGAACTGCGATTTATGATAGACAAAAAAAAAAAAAAGGTAATGTTTTTCACATACCAAAAGGCTACTGGGGTTTTCACACTTGAGTCCTCTTAAAAAGAACCAAACTGAGACCTTTTTTTTTTTTTCTATCAAACAGATAAATATATATTAACAGTGAAACAAAGAAAAAACATATTCAAGTCTTCTTTATATTCAAATTGTACCCATCCACTGTGTACCAGTTTTTGTCCATTTTGTGATAGGGTCACAGCCCATTAATTATCATCATTAGTTTTTGAAACCCAGTCAACTTTAATATTATGGATGCTCCATGCAGGATTTTAACATCCGATACTAGGGGTGTGACGAGATCTCGTGATATTAAACGTGACGATATTTCTCGTCGAGGTGAAAAGCTGTCTCACGATATCAGCATGACGGAGTGTGAGGGTGAAATTAGCATAGAAGATGACCCCGCCACTTTTAAATTGTTTGTGTGGCAGCATTTTGGGTACCCGGTGGAAACAATAAATGGCGACAGACTGACAGACAAGACACGAACAATATGTAAGCACTGTAAGAAAATAGTGCCGTACACCACGGCTAACACAAGCACTATGCAAAGACACTTACCGAACCACCACAGCTCTCAACTAAAATCAACCAAGTCTGAAGAGACTCGTGAAATCATACAGGAGAGAAGCCAGTCAATAGAGTTTGTGGAAAAACCTTTTACAGTGCTTGTATATTGTGCTGTCTTTTACTGCATATGATAATTCATACTCAATGTAGAACTGAAGTGACATTCATTACAAGATGATTAGTTTTAGTAGATTAGTAGATTATTTTATTTCGATTAATTGTGCAGCCCTACCTGTACACCTACTTTATTCATACGATTATCTAATCAGCCAATCGTGTGGCAGCAGTGCATTGCATAAAATTATGCAGATATGGGTCAGGAGCTTCAGTTAATATTCACATCAACCATCAGAATGGGGAAAAAAAAATTTATCTCAGTGATTTCGACTGTGGCATGATTGTTGGTGCCAGATGGGCTGGTTTGAGTATTTCTGTAACTGCTGATCTCCTGGGATTTTCACACACAACAGTCTCTAGAGTTTACTCAGAATGGTGCCAAAAACAAAATATATCCAGTGAGTGGCAGTTCTGCAGACGAAAATGCATTGTTGATGAAACAGGTCAACAGAGAATGGCCAGACTTATTCGAGCTGACAGAAAGGCTACGGTAATTTATATAACCACTTTGTACAATTTAGGTGAGCAGAATAGCGTCTCAGAATGCACAACATATTGAACCTTGTGGTGGATGGGCTACAACAGCAGAAGACCACATTGGGCAGTCTATAAGGACCATAGTGTTCCTAATAAAGTTCTCCAGTGAGTGTAGATTTATAATATCAACAGTCATAAATTATCGGCTTTCAAGATCGGTCAAAATTTAAATACATTCCGTGCATCCATTCTTTTGGAATTGCTAATCTTGGATATTAAGTCTCATTTTCACTCTCAAATCTTCACTTTCAACTCTTAGATTCACAGGTGAGTAATGATGACTTGACTGTGAGTTTTTAAGGTTGAGGCTAATTGTAAGGCATTTGTGGCATTATTGCTAATTTTTATTGAAAACGTACAGCGTTTGCTACACAGAGATCAAATATTTATGTGTACAGTTTTTGGTTAAATTATGAGGTATAAAGTCTTAACATAATACATTTTAGCATTAACATTTAGAGTTAATGCTATCAAATAAAATATGGTCGTAACAGAGAAATGTTGGGTTTGCATTTCAGTAAAATAATAGAATTGGTTAAGGGTCTGAATACTATAGATGATATAAAACCAAGATGATGTTGAACCACTTATTCTTCTAAAGCCTTCACATTTACATTGTTATACCTAAGCTATGTCCACACTAATACATGTATTTTTAAAAACTAGAGGTGTCAAAATTAACAGGTTAATGCATGTGATTAGTTTAAAATGTTTAACGCTTCAATTTTTCTTAATCGTAATTAACGCACTTTCCAATTTTCACATTAGATTCTGACATTTTATTCAGCACCATGTGAGTTCTAAACACTGGTTGGTATTGGGTGGAACCTTTGCGTTGTGTCCAGGGATGACACACCAGAAACAAGCACACGTGTAGCAATTCCATGTCAATGAAAGTAATGGAGAAAGGATCTCTTACGTACTTTGCGTCCTTTGCAAGTGAGGATTTTACCACAGAAGCACGTCAAATCTAAACTATCACGAACAAGCCAAACACGAGATATGGCAATCTTGAGGGAACTTTGTACCCGTTGCCTTGAGCTTTTGAAGCATCAGCTAATGATTACTGGATAATTCGGATGAAGTATCATTACGTAGGCAGTGCCAGAGCTAAAAGCAGAACAAGATGTGGATCGTTTTCAGAATAGCATACAATCATAGTAATCTTACTATTTCTATTAGATATGACAGAAGCAGCAAAAGTAGTATTGGTAGTATGTAGGGGTGTAACAGTTCACGATACTGAACTTACGGTTCGATTCATTTCACGATTATTTAAACTAAGCCTGAATCAAGAAAAGCTAAGATTGAAAGTTTTTTATTATTAGTATTACTTTCAAGTCATATGCAAAAAATTTTTTTGATTTTTTTATGTTGCTAAAAGTACTGTTCTTAAAAGTGCTAAATGATCCATCAGAGATGTACTGGGACTAAAAACAGCTCAGAACAGGGCAATGGTGACACCAAATGGAAATATTAGCTAATAATTCTGCTTACTGAAAATAAGGAATTATGTTAGATGTATATGCTGCTTACACACTTGAAATATTTTAAAGTAAAATAGGATTTTTCTAAAATAGTATTGTCTCTGATTACATCTAAATAATATATTCAAAAATATATATTTAATGGAAGTGCATGCTTATCCAATTAAATAATACTAATGATGAAATCAAATTATACATGCTATTTGACATTAGGATTATATTCCCCCATAGCATTAATATACATAATATTCAGCAGTATATATGGTAGATTAATATGGCACTCTCATTATACCTCTGTAAACTTTAATTTTCTCTCGCGCTGTCAGAGCAGATCAGTCTCGCGCTTAAAACGGACATTCGATCCCTCGCGCTGAAAAGGTGCGTCTCTCTCCCACTGCTGGTTTCACATTCAGTCTAACTCATCATACAACACCTGTTAGTGTGCATTCGTACTTTAGAGCTCCTTGTGTCCAATGAAGCGACTTCCATTTGTATGCCGATGTTACGTAGGCGTAGGACGTTGCCTGTATTGGATAGAACAAATGCTAAAATAAAAAATAAAAAAAGTGCGATCTTCACGATGCACATCGTCACAGTTTTGAACCGTGATGCATTGTGCCGTGATAAACCGTTACACCCCTAGTAGTACGCCATTCCGGACACAGCCATTGTCTGCAGCGCTTTTCATGTGAAGTTCAAAGCGGCGCTTGACACCCTGACGCTAATCATGTGAATTCTATATCCAAAGTGGTTGGCCACAGCCTGCCGGCCAATTAATATTGTGGAGGATAAAGATTTAAGAGATTTAATGTGCATAGCAATGAATACTCAATCTATGGGGACTAGTTCTTTCAATTAGTCAGCCTCCCACTTGGGAAACGTTTAATGTTACTTGCATTGGTGCTGTTTTAGTTCATTTCTAACTTTAAAACTGTGGAAGACTTGGTTTGGAAAATGTTAATAAAGTGTTATTACATTTTATTTTCTTTCTTAAGAAGGAAGTAAATGCATTTTTGTAGGAAAAGACATTTATACAGTGCTCTCCATAAGTTTTGGGACAGTGAGACACTTCATCATTTTGGCTCTGTATGCCACCACAATGGATTTTAAATGAAGCAATGACTATATTGAAGTACAGACTGTCAGCTTTAATTTGAAGGGATTTACATTCGAATTGGGCGAACGGTTTAGGAATTACAGCACGTTTTATGCACAGAACACCCCCTCCCCCCATTTTCAGGGGCTCACAAGTAATAGGACAAACTAACATAATCATAAATAAAATTATTATTCTTAATACTTGGTTGAAAATCCATTGCAGTGAATGACTGTCTGAAGTCTGGAACCCATGGACATCACCAAATTCTGTGTTTCCTCCCTAGTGATGCTTTGTCAGGCCTTTACTGCAGCTGTCTTAAGTTTGTGGGTCTTTGTGCTTGTCTTCAGCAAGTGAAATGCATGTTCAACTGGGTTGATGTCAGGTGACTGACTCAGCCATTGAAGAATATTCCACTTCTTAGCTTTGAAAAGCTCTTTGGTTGCTTTCAAAATATGTTTTGTGTCACTGTCCATCTGTTTAGTGTGAAGCGCCATCCTTTCAGGTTTGCAGCATTTGGCTGAATCTGAACAGATCGTATTCAGCCCTAAACACTTGCTGCTTCTGTTTTCACCAAGTCATCAACAAATACTAGTTACCCAGTTCCACTGGATGCCATATATACCCATGCCATAACACTGCCTCCACCATGTTTCACAGATGATGTGGTATGCATCAGTCATAAGCCATTCCTTCCCTTCTCCATACTCTTCATTTTATCTGTCCAAATAAAAGTGTTCTAGAACTTGGGAGGCTTTTTTTCTGGAAGTCTAGTCTGGCCTACCTATTCTTGAGGCTTACCAGTGGTTTGCACCTTGTGATAAACCCTCTGTATTTACTTTCATGAAGTCTTCTCTTGATTGTAGGTTTTGACAATGATACGCCTACATCCTGGAGAGTGTTCTTGACTTGATGTTGAAAAGTGGGTTTTCTTCACCAAGGATGGAATTTTGTGATCCTTCACCACAGTTGTCTTCCATGGTAGTCCAGGCCTTTAGGTGTTACTGAGCTCACCAGTGTGTTCCTTCTTTTTACGAATGGACCAAATTGTTGATTTGGACACTCCTTGGTTTCTGCCATCTCTCTGATAGATTTGTTTTGTTTTTTCAGACTAACTATGGCCAGCTTTACTTGCATTGATATGTCTTTGGACCTCGGAATGACGGTTTACGGCAACAGCTTCCAAATGCAAATTCTATATTTGAAATCAGCTCCAGACATTTTAAATGCTTAATTTAATGAAATAACCTGGAAACAGTCCACACCTGGCCACGAAACAGCTTCTCAGTTGATTGTCCTATTACTTTTGAGCACCTGATAATGGGGGTCTGTGTATAAAACATGCTGTAATTACTAAACCGTTCACCCAATTTGGATGTAAATTCCTTCAAATTAAAGCTGACAGTCAGCACTTCAAACATATAGTCATTGCTTAATTTCAAATCCATTGTGGTGGCATATAGAGCCAAAATTATGAAGTGTCTCACTGTCAAATACTTATAGAGGGCACTGTATATTGTCAAATTTCAGCACTTTCAAAATTATGCGATTAATCGCGATTACAAATTTTAATCGATTGACAGCACTATCGAAAACAACTTTATTTTGCTATGTTTATGCCTCTTATCTACATTAGAATGGCATTTTCTTTCACCCAAAACTGAGACTTTGGAAAACGCTTTCCATTACTGCATTCTTTGGAAAACTATGCCGTTAGGAAACTGAAAACAGAGTTTTCAAGTTAAAATGGATTAGTGTGGACGTAACCTTGGAGAAGTTCTTTTAGAATTCATACAGAAATTTCCTTTAAAAATGTATTCCAATTTTTTGGGTTGTATCTTATAATGTTCACTGACGTTTTTCTGCCCAGGGTCATGTGGTGATGGGTAACAACGCCGTGTCACCATATCAGCAGGTGATTGAGAAGACCAAGAGCTTGTCCTTCCGCAGTCAGATGCTGGCAATGAACATCGAGAAGAAAATCAGCCACAGCAACAGGAACGAGGTACCACAGGGTTCCCGCGGATACTTAAAAAGTCTTAAAATGTCTTAAATTCAGTTTTCTAAAATTTAAGGTCATAAAAAGTCTTAAGTATCTTAAATGATACAACAAAAGTCTTAATTATCATTTATAGAGGTCTTGCATTTGGGGGCGGAAAGACAGGAATCTTGATATGACCTAATGTGATTATCAAACTTCAAAAGATTATGATCTGATTAAATAAATGCATGCGCTGCATCCTTCTGAGTGAAAACGCGGCACTGTTGTATTTTCTTTAAGCACGCGGGTGCTTGTGAGTGTTTCCTGCTTTTGCAGAGTAGTTCACGCTCATTATGGCCATCTGTTTGAATGATCAGCTGGAAGCAGTGAAGCGCGCATATTTCAAAATAAGAGTACCCGGTGTATTCAGTTCAAGTTAAAATTTCCGTGCTGTGAATCAAATCTTTTTCTTCCTCCCCATCACAGGAAGGAACACTTAATATAGGCTACCAATTTTAAAAACTATTGACAGATTAATTGCCTTTCTTTCAACGCATTATAGTATCAGCAATATCCTATACTGGTCGACCTGTAATTTTTATTTATTTATATAATGGTACATACAATTTTAATGTGATATACTGTATATGTGGAAAACGTCTTGAGAATTTTTAACTTGCATATAGCCTACCCTGTTTTACTGATAAGCAATGTTAAGGCCATGTTGATTGTGTGCCCCTGCCTGTTAAATAAGAGTGTGTGATACATGATTTATTTTGAGATTGTGTGGGTTTGTTTTGGGATGGGGATACAGTATTCATTTTATTTGTTCAGGTCTTGTAAAAGGTCTTAAAAAGTCTTACATTTGATTTAAAAAAACTCTGCAGCAACCCTTTACCAGACTCGAGGCAAACAATACAACACATTCAGGGTGTTCGCTTGTCTGATGGAAGTAATGAGTTTTTCCTTCAACTGGGCCTCATTGGAATCAATTACTGTAATAAAAAGAGCATGCTGGGAAACTATTGTATTCAAGCGCTGAAGTGTTGGCCCCTTGAATGAAAAGTAGCCAACATTAGCTGGCCTAGAATTCCCCAAAATATCTTCCACACTCCAAATACAAATCCCTGACTCAACATAACGGCTGATTTTATGTCCGCAGAGTAATTCACACCATATATCTTCTGCTCTCCGGTACTTTGCTTGATATTTACTGTGGAGAGATTGTTTCAAAGATTTGATTCAAATGTGCTTTGGGCAATATTTTTTTTTTAAATCAGTTCTGTAGAAGAAATTTTGAGAAGTTCATTTTGGCTCTGTACATGCAGTATCTTCTGTTTCTCATGTCACTAATCTTTCTCTGTATTCTTTTCTAGACACCAAACTGGGCGGCTCAGGACACTGGCTTCTATTAGACCAGCAGCAAAAAAACAAAACGGTGGATCAACTGTTATACTCAACCAACCACACTATTTAACTAACTAACTTTTACCTAGGTATGTTTTATATTAGGATCATTTTACAAAGGACTGTTGCAGACATTTCCACAGCATGACAAGTGTTGCAGAGTTCTGGGGTATTTTAAAAGCTTACAGTAAGTTTTATGTATTCTGTATGAAGAAAGGCATTTACAAAGTGATTAAGTTATTGTGAATATTCCAGTTCTATGTAATCTCAAATAACATTTTCCCAAATGCAATTTATTATGAACATCATAACACCAAAATAAACGCTGAAAGTGTTACCACAGTTTTTCATGATCTTACAAAAAACTTTCCAAGAAGTTGAATTTCTGCGGTCCCAAACAGAATATGGTAAAAATAATGATGCACTTCTAATGCCCCTTCCACCTGTCCCCTGCTCTACAGCTTATTACAAGTAGTTCCTCCCTACTAGAATACTGTAGTAATATTTTGAAAGTCCAACAGTTTTTACACTCTTTGGGGAAGTCAACTTGTGAATTGCTTACAGTTGTCTTTTAAACAACACGCTTGAATTTCTCATCTGATGTTGTGGACACTAGATGGCAGCAGTGACTTAATTTTCCACCTATGTCAGGTCACTCAACCATAGACATTCACAAGCCAGTTATTACCAACTGCCTGGCTGAAGACTTTGTTAGACTTTGTAATGTGTTTACAAGCTGCAACTGAAACCTAGGAATGTTGGCAAGCTGTGTTTGATTTTGGGAGCTACCAGGTAATTTTGGGCCAGAGGATTTTAAAACAGTGTGTTGTCAGAGTGAACCAAGATGGAAAGATCATTTGGTTGTGACTCATTAATGACCAGCTTCCTCAAAATGACATTTCAGTTTTTTCCTTTGGTTATTTTTGAATTTCAAACTCAGTCCCACATGAAAGTTCCGGTAAAAAGTGTTTGTAAAGAACTGTTCGGTACACTGAATTTACTGAATGATCATTTCCTGGAGACTAATTCGTTTGGTAAACTCGCCAAACTAATGTCTACAATGCATCCTCCTGTCTGTTAAAATCGAATTCAGTTTTAATCTGAAAGAAGAGTAACAAGAAACTATTTTGAATAAAATTGGAACATTGTCATTTTCATAATGAAAAATGCAGTGTCTCCAAAAAGTGTTTGTGCTAATATTTCGTTAAAATAAATGCCTCTTGGTTTATATTTTGTTGTATAATGCAAATACATTTATACATTTCTAAGTGTAGCTTAAGTGTCCAAATAATTTTTGTGGCCATTGTACAGTGAGAAACAAAATAGATTGGGGTTTACCTAAAAAAATAAAAACCCTGAGAAACAATTTCCACACAGAAATTTCAAGTAAATTTAACAGACCATATTTGTAAGTAAAGGCTATACACAACTCTTGGTGGCTTTAATTAGAAACTCTCAAGTAAATTTTACACACTCTTTATTTGTACATTTTACTTAAGCAACGTCGCATTGAATTAAAGCATGCTTTTTAAAGTGTACAAGCATTTTAAAGTTTTTTTATAATCTTTTTATTGTATTTAATCATGTACCACATGACAAACAGTAGCCTACCACATGGAAGCTTAAAGAGATGGTTCCCCCAAAATGAAAATTCTCTCATTTACTCACCCTAATGACATCCCAGATGTGTATGACTTTCTTCTCCTGAACACAAACAAAGATTTTTAGAAGAATATCTCAGAATAAAGACAGATTTAACAACTGGAGTCGTATGGATTACTTTCATTGCGCCTTTCTGCTTTTTGGAGCTTGAAAGGTCTGGCCACCATTCACTTGCATTGTATGAGCCTACAGAGTTTAGAAGAAATATTCTTCTAAAAATCTTCATTTGTGTTCTGCAGAAGACAGAAAGTCAGATACCTCTGGGATGGCATGAGGGTGAGTAAATGAGAGCATTTTCATTTTTGGGTGAACTATCGCTTACATGTTTGCTGTGTAGTCAATAAGACAACATCACCTTGCTTTAAAGAGCACCTATTATGGTTTTAAAATGTACCTAATTTTGTTTTAAAGGTCTCATACAATAGATTTACATGCATCCAAGGTCAAAAAACACTTTAATTTGCTCATAATTTAAATTACAGCATTACCTTTTTTTTCCCTGTGTCAAAAACGACTCGTTCAATGATCCGTTCTAAAGGATTCATTCTAAACTCCTCCTTTCAGAGAGTCTACTCTGCTCTGATTGGTCAGATGTCCCAGTCTGTTGTGATTGGTCTAACGCTTGAGTGTAGTGTTTGAGGGCGGGTCAAAGCTGTTCGCGAGCAGCCAATGAAGACCAGAGGCGGGTTTTTTGTTACCAAATTATGTAGGTTAGTACAGGAGGTAAGTCTGGAATTACTAACGACTCGTTTCAGGTGTTCAGAATCGGTTCTTTCTTTTAGGAGTCTATAACTCCATTTGACTTGAAAGGTAATATTTGAAAAAGCATAATAGGTGCTCTTTAAAGGCGATAAAAATGAGATACAGAGCTGTGCACGCAGACTTGATCACTTGGTGCACAAAACACGATGACTAACAATCAACAGATAATTTTGTTGAACATGAATGGTTCATTTTGAGTAGAAAATGAACTACAGACTACACAAAACAAGAAGTTACCAAATGTAACAATAAACCAACAATAAAGACAGTGTAAATAAACTTGCAAACAGTGAAACCATGCAAGCTCATTAGTCAAGCCCAGTGCATGCAGGAAAATTTACCTGTGAAATTTACTCAAATTAGCAAATATGACAAGATTTTCTATTTTAGGACTGATACAAGATGACTTATTGTAAAGATAAACTATCATAATATGTATTTTTAAGCTAGAGCATTAATTTATACCTGTTTGAATCGAAGACAATTGTGGAATTTACTTAATATTTTCAAGTTTATGCTTTTAACTTATTCAGTGTAGAAAGTACTTAATCTTTTCTTCTATATTTACTTCACCACAAAATAGTTTTTTTCCCATTGTACTATGTAAAAAAGCACAGAATTACTGAATGCGTATTTCCAGGAAGTTAATCAGATTGTGTATTCTTCAAACTAGAGTCTTCAATCCATCTACTTGACTGTAAAAAAGAAAAAAACAGTTTTACTCTCAATGAAGAAAAAGAAACCATATTTGAATGAAATTGGATCATGTTGTCATTATTTTTATATTTAAAGATGTATATCCATGCTGTTTGCAATAACACACCTATACAAGCTCCGTGTTTGCACACACCTATTCAGTGAAGTATGTCGTCGGAGCAGAGTTCGGCTTTAAACCGCCCCGGGTGCATTTCTCTGCTCCCACATACCATTAACCAACAGGTCTCTAAGCTTGAGTAAATGAGCGTGTGTGTGTGTGCATGTGAGATGTTTAGCCCTGGGAGTGGCTGCTGGATATTCCAGGCAGAATAGTGTTTCTCTCCTCACCGCTCAGCTCAGTAAAGAAAACTCGCACACACGCACTCTTCCGGAGATGACGTGGGCTGTGTCCGCTTGTCTTGCACAGCTGCTACCCATCTGCCACTATAGGCACAGGAGCTAGGCTGAAAGGAAGAGGGAGTGGACAGAAGAGAGGCTAAGTATGGATGCATTGCAAGACTGGGCCCTGGCGTTCCCGGCCCCAGCCCGGCTGGTCTGGGTGATCGTGCTGGTGTTGGCTACTGTCTTAGTCTGGAGCTTGTTCTTCTGCTGCTGGGGAAACCAAAGCTCCACCTTTTCTTTGGAAAGATACCTCTCAGGTAACAAATGCTTTTGTCCTCATGGAACTGATCATGAATCAGTTTTTGTGAGAATGTTTTTTTTTATTTTTTGTGGCTTGTTGAATTCATTAAAAAAACACTCAGGGATAGTTCACCCAATTCTGTCATCACTTACTTACCCTCATATTGTTCCAAACCCCTATGACTTTTTTCTTCCATGGATACATGGCAGACTGTATTCAGTCAGTCACCATTCACTTTCATTGCATTGTAAAAAAAAGATGCAATGAAAGTAAATGGTGACTGAGGCCGACATTCTGCCTAACATCTCCTTCAAAGGAAGGAAGCTGTGGTTTGGAACAACATAAGAGTGTGTAAATTATGACATGATCTTCATTTTAAGGTGAATTATCCATTTATGCTGTTTGCAGATCAGTGATATGCTCACATTATGAACTAGTAGGCCTATCTAGAGTGTTTCAGGAAGATGTAGAAAAAGTCATTTTACAGTGGAAATATTTTTGTAATGCTGGTTTCCAGGATGCAAGTCTTTACTGACTTTCCACAAGTGGCTGCTTTAAGTTGACATATAATGGAAAATTGGTTGAGTTGGTCTGCGATCCATGTGTGCTCACAGTCACTTACACTTTGTGTCGTCATCTGAAGGGGCGTTTTATATCCTCAAATCACTCACTCTCTTAGACAGTATCCTAAAATTAAATGTTATCCAGGATGGTATGCATTAACAGTCGCTGCATACAGTTAATTGAAAACTGTTCTAAATTGCTTTAGACACGCAAAGTTATTTCAGGACTCTTATGCATGCACATATAAAAGTGGTTGTTAAATCAGAAATACTATTTGTAGCCTACATTTTAAGCTGTCAATCCTGTATCAGATAAACACATTGCCTAAATTTTCACAAATGTATAGGTATCATATTTGGGTAGGTGACTTTTTTTTTCTCAACATCAAGATTTTAGATTAAAAGTATACTATATAAAGTGTTCATTTTAGGTGTTAATTTTTCAAAGTGCAAACATTCCAGCTAATATTTTAATTGATATATGGTCATTAAAACTGCATGTACTGTAAGTATGTAAAAATAGAAAATGTTTCAAATAGTTTTCAATATTGTTATGTCACACTGCTTGGAATGACATGTCAGCTACACATTTAAAAGGAACATTCAGTATATACAATTTAAGATGTGTATTTCTTACATTCTGCATTCTCTAACGGTATTAGAAAGAGAAGAATCAGTCTTTAGAAGTGCTGGGTCTTGGTTCAAAGCAGGTTCTCACTTGCTGAGGCTGAATAGTCACTGTGTCTGGGATAATGTAGAGTTTCAACATCTGCACATGTATATTTCTCTGACAGTACCAGTCAAAAGTTTGAACACGCTCATTCTTTATTACTGCTAATTTTCACATAAAAATAAATAAATATTCAACCAATGAAAAGTCAACATATGAAATGACACAAATGGAAGTATGGAAATTATGCAGTACTTTAAAAAAAAAAAAAAATTTTTATAAAGGTTTTATTATTCCTTTTGTACTGAAGATTTTTCATTGTTATTAATTTTTCATTGTGATTTTATTTATTTATCTCTGCCATTTTAAAACCCTCCTTGTTGGCTTCCTTTCCATTATTTAATCATCTGTTTCTATTTCAGCTATGGAAAAAAAATCAAAGGCAAAACACCAGAGTCAGGTAAGGGATTGTTCCATTATCAAGCTAATGACACATATTTAATGAATGTTTGTGCATTGTGCTCACAAGATTAAACACCCATATAACCCTAGTTCCTATTTGTTCTTTTCCTTGCCATTATATTTACGTTATTAATTTACAATAAAACAGTGGTTCCACCACATTGCTTCTTTGCTTTACTAATTTATATGTTATGCAAAGCAGCTATGCATGAATAAGAATTCTTATACATATACAATGCAAACTGCATATACAGTAAGAAGTGTGTACAGTATGTCACTGTAGTAGGCCTATATTAACACTAATTCAAGTGTGCCTCATAATTATTTTCACATTTTACCAAGCAGCCTCTAGAGGCCAGTATTGCAACACAACAAATTCCATTTCTTTGAACTTTAAAGGACATCCAAAGTTATGGTAGATAAAAAGATATCCTTTTTTCTTTCTTTCTTTTTTTTTATTTATTTATTTATTTATTTTTTTTTGTACATAGAAACCATGAATGCTATTTTAAATGAATATGCAGGTAGATGACATGGAGATGGCTTTGCAAGCATCTCAGAATGATGTTCTATTCCTTATGATTTTACAAATTATGATTACATTATAAATCCTTTGTGAGCCATAGACTGGTCTATTGGTCCATTAAAAGGTGAACTAATGAAAATGCTCTCATCATTTACTTACCCTCATGCTATCACAGATGTGAAAGTCTTACTTTCTTCTGTTGAACACAAATGAAGATTTTTAGAAGAATATCTCAGCTCTGTAGGTCCATACATACAAAGTTACCATGGTGGTCAGAACTTTGAAGGTCTAAAAAGTATATAAAGACAAGTACATCTTGATAGCAGTCTCCATGACAATCATGATTTCAAGCTTGAATACACTTCCTACAGCGCCATCTAGTGCTCTGTGCATACGTCAAGCACTAGGAACTGTAATTGAGCTTGAAATCATGATCGTGCCTAAATTGCAATGGCAAGATGTACAGTGTAAAAGGAGATATAATTTGGTATGTTCTCACCCAAAACCAACTTGATCACTTCAGAATACACTGATTAAACCACTGGAGTCATATGGACTATGTTTATGCTGACTTTATCTCCTTTTTGGAGCTTTGAAGGCCTGATCACCATTCACTTGCATTGTATGGTCCTACAGAGCTGAGATATCCATCTAAAAATCTTTGTTTTCTGCAGAAGAAAGTCATACACATTTGGGATGGCATGAAGGTAAGTAAATGTTGAAAGATTTTCATTTTTATGTGAACTATCCCTTTAATGTGGATTGAATCTATTGGTCAGTTGTCACTGTAAGCTTGTTGTGTTTGTGCTGAGTTTGATAGACTGCAGGATAGAGATGACCCTGTGATAGCTCTGTTTGCATGAATGGAGACACTTTGTCTCTGTTCACTGTTGAGAAAACAAAAGACTGTTTCCTCCCCTGTCCTCCAAGTGGACAGAGAAAAACAGATTAAAATGACATTATCTCAATGCCAGAGAGAAAAGGCAGATAAAGTATATAAATTAAGATCAATTTGATTTGTTTGCTCAATTTATTGAGCAGATGCACAATACAAATTTATTCTGGTTACTGTAGTAACAATTATCAAGGTCAATACTTTTTCAAGGTCAATAACACAAGTATATTTTTCATATAAAAAATTGTGCCTATGATTTGCAGTGCCTTTTCTTGCTATTTTGTGTATTCTTATATATTCTGAACACAATACATTGCAAATAAATTGTGTTATGAAAAATGCAATATATTATTTAAAATGTGTATATTTATTTAATGCTATATTCATATTTCCTTCTGTTGTTTAAGTTTTTCTTAGTCACATGAGGTTAGATGTTAGCTCACTCCTATATTTATTGTAATGTATTAACACACTATTTTCGCTACGTGCAATGACTATTCGCTACGTCTTATTCCATTTTTTCTGAGAGCACTAATTCTCAGTGCAATTTTCATGCCAGCGCAAAGTGCAAGTGGACATGGGTGGGAGTGTTTGAGCTGTGGGTGTAGGCAGGCAAACTGAGCGTGCGTTATGGTAATGAAGCGGCGCAAAGGGCAATTCGCTATTTTTCTGAAAAATAGGTAATTGTGCTTAGATGTTTCAAAAGCACATCTGTTTGTAACGCCAAGTCTAAATTCAGTTTCTACATTTGCAATTTGGAGATTCCACCAGCTGGTGGCAATAAAGTTCATGTCCAAATTTTGAAAATATAGTGCAAAATCAAATTATGTCCTTGACAATCACAGTTGTAGCCATTTTATGAAACACTTTTTTTTTTTGTTTTTTTATCAGATTTGTGTTCAAACTAAAAACTTAATCTATAGGTCATGGTTTATTTTTTAATTATTATTATTAGGCTATGTTTATTTTTACAATTGTATTTACAGTATGATCAATTTGTATTGGTATTTTTCCACCTGTTGTCTTAGAGTGATTTTTAAGTCACAGCAAAAGGGTATGGTGGAAGAAGTTGGAGAGAGTAAAATGTTTGGATTTGGTATGATTTTTTTTGACGATTTCATTACTTTGATTATATTTTCTTTTTTAAATTGTAATTTGAATTTAGATATTTTCGGTTACATTTGTGTTTTAATAAATAAATTAAAGTTTTCAAAATCGACCGGTAGAAGTGAAGTGCATTCCGATACAATCACTCTTAATACTAGCCATGATTTGTGTGTCAGATGAAAATGATTAATGATACTTACATTCTCTATAATTTAATGGAGCGTAAACTAACGAGAACCACATTTTCCATGCGTATAAAAGGAGGGCGTCACTAGAAAAATGCCTGACATTTAACAAGGATGCAGTTAATGCACAAAAGAATGTAAGTCCATATTTATATTCTTCTAAATTATTGCATACAGTCCATTTACACTACCAACTTCTTATGAATGTGCTGTCTTTGTTTATATCGCTGGTGCTTGACAGGGAATATAATATATAATAACTGGAGAAGAACCTCAGAATTAAACTGCACTTGACCCAGCCCATTAGCACTTTGCGTGCACAATTTTGCCAAACCCACTTGCGCCTAGACTTAGCACATGCTTGCATGAAAATACCAAAACTTCATGGCCATGCCCACTGACTTTGCGCTAACGACTTATGGCTTAGAGGTAGCACTCTTAAAATAGGGCCCATGATTTTTGGATGGTACAAAAGCCTTGATTCAAGCCCTGAAATAAAAGACACCATGAATGCTTCTCTTGTACCTGCTTTCTATGTATGAATGAACTGAGCTGACCAAAAAGAAAGGCCACCTAATTGTGTATCTGACAGCTTCAATCACAGTCACAGGCTATCTAATAGGAACTCCTTTGTGTGATCTAGGCAGTGGGCGTCAGAAATAGCAGAACAGACACTAAACTCAGTAAAATTCTTTGTGGCATTTTTGGTATTGTGATCATTTGCATCAGTCTAAAGCAACTTTAACCTCAATAAGTTCAGAAGTGTGGTTTTGCTGTTGCAGATTTTATTATGAATACTTTGATTTCACTGTTCTTTCAGCGGAAGAAGAAGCCAAAGGACAAGAGTGTCTCTGCGGCTCTGCTAAATGCAGGAATTGTCGGGATGATCAAAATGGCAACTCCTCTGTCTCAAGAGAAACAGAGGAAGAAGGAGAAGGAAAGACAGGGGAAGAAGAGAGAGGAAGAGGAAGTAAAGAAGGAAGAGGGAAATGATGAGAAGAAAGAGGAAAGGACAGAAGAAAAGTCCTCTACAACGGTGAGGAAGAGGAGAAATAAGAGTCACCTGAAAGTCACCATTGCACCTGGTACCATGACTGCAGCATCTGCTGAGCAGGTGAGATCAGAGGGTCTGAAGGTTGAGTTATCATCTAGAACGACCAGTAAGAAATTTCCTTCAAGCTTGCACAGTAATTTCATTTGCTAAACATTTTGTGTCACATAGGAGACATAAAATTCTGTTCAATGGTAATTTTTAATGTTGCTCACCCTTGAATATTGGTCTTTGAGCCAGTTTCTTCTCTCATTATTTAAGTAGAAGTTAATGCTCTTAATTTAATCTGTTTCAATATGTATAAATTGTTTTATTTTATTTTTTTAGACTAAAGCACCAGCAATCTCTTTTTATAGGTGTATTTTGGGTCATTCAAGCATAGTTTCCTGAAGGAGACTTTCAGAACAACACTCAACTGTCTCGAGCATCATAAAATATCCAGCTCCACCCTTAATGAAGTGCGCTAGAGGGTTAATTTTAGCGGGCATCATGCAAAATAGGCTCAAGCTGGCACTGAGACTGGTGCTGTGGTTATAGCAACTCCTTCAACCAGCCTATGCCAATAGCAACAACTGTTCCTTTTTCTCACAAGCCATTGAGCGGTATAAAAGCGTCTGTTATGTAAGATGTTGTCAAGCCCTGGACCTAACTACATTTGGTTGTAAAGTGTGAATTCCACCAACTCCGTAAATGCAGCACTTTTAATGCTGCTGACACATATCACATTTTAAGTAAAAGAGCAGCTAGGGTAAAGTATTTAAAGTAAAACTAGCAGCTCTGCTATATAATTAAGTATGTCTTGTTCATGCAACATGATCACATGAGAAGTCTGCTTGTTCATTACACTAACAAAATTTGTTTGGACATGTAATATGGGAATGTGGTAATCTCATTCAGCATATGGTAATAGAGACATATAGTTTGATGAACAAATATTTTGTCTTTTAATGTAGTGTGGCATAAACTTTTAAGGATGCATAGATTCTAAGTTTACAAGATGATATTTTTGGAATGAAAATCTGAATTTCTCCACGGTGACGATAACCATCAATAAAATGAGTCTTCACATTAGTGTTGGCTTCACATTAGTGTTGCCTTTGTTAAAGGATCATACAAGGGGTTAATTAATGATTAAGTCCTTTACAAATTCATTGTAAATCATGAATATGCAGTTATAACAAAATGCATAAAAAGGTAATACCAGTCAAATAGTGAGCCGTTTTACCTCATGTTATAAATGCTTAATAACATCTATTCAACATTAGTAACCTATGAAAATGTACCTTTATGTAAAATGGACTGATTTGAAGCATTTATTAAAGAATTGCCAAAATTATGTAATTAAAGTTCAGTATGGTTTAATAATCATCAGGCTGATGATATATGCTGTGAATGAGCATGAAGGCCTGAAAAGTGTTTTTGCAGAGGACTTTAGGTAACTAGAACTATAGTTAAGTTGTGACACCACTCAGAGTACATTATTGACATTACTGGAGACATTACAGTAATTAATGTAAACACAAAGCAGACTGTAGAAAAATTATAATAATCTATTCTGTGCTATATTGTGACAAATCATAAATTAGGGCATTTTATATTTTTTATAAATTTAAACAGGGTTGGGAGGGTTACTTTTGAATGTATTCCACTACAGATTACAGAATACATGCTGTAAAATGTCATTTGTAATGTATTCCGTTAGATTACTCAAGGTCAGTAACGTATTCTAAATACTTTGGATTACTTCTTCAGCACTGGTAGATTTTTTCACTTGTTTTGACTATAAAAACTCTGCCAGTACTGTAAGACAAAATACATGTTAAAAATACATTCTCTGAAAAACCTAAATAGCTTATGCAGTGTTGTTTCTAAAACAAGATAAATCAAATTGATCTTGTTTTAAGGATTTTTAGATATTTTTACAGGAAAACAGTACAAAAATTATTATCAAGAATATCATTTTTTGCCCTGATATCAAAGATCTTACTAGAAAAAAATAAATTATGATCCAACATGAATTTTCTTGATAAAAAAAATATGATCGTGCCTGCTAACATGTGCATGTAAAATGGCTAGAAATAGCATTTTAGCTTAGCATAAAGCTGACAATTTACACAAGGTTTATTTCTATTTCTTCTGCTCCAGTCATACTTCAAACTTACTTCTCTGTCTGCTCATATGAATGTAACACATCATAAGAAAGTGTTTCACTGCTGTTCAAATGCACTTTGAATCGCATCATATGTATAAATGTTTTCCATCTGAAAGGACTAAATATTAAATGAAACAAATGACAATAAGATGCAAAGTAATCTCTTCAGTAATCAAAATACTTTTTGAATGTAACTGTATTCTAAATACCAGTTATTTAAATGGTAACTGTAGTGCAATACAGTTAATTATATTTTGTATTTTAAATACGTATTTCTGTTACTTGTATTTCGTTACTCCCCAACCCTTAATATAAATATGAACCAGTGTATTTAGTAAGCATTTGTAACATGTAAGTTAAAATGCTCACTATTTGGCAAGTATTGGATGAAAGTTTCCCTGTTCATACATGTTGTTATAATTGCTTATAAATGATTTATAATGCATTTGTAAATGACTTATTAGTCATTAATGAACCCCTTCATAAACCCTTAACAAATGGAACATTAATGTAAAGTGTTAACATAAAATGCATTTAAAAAATCACAAAATTAGATTAGTTTTTAATAGCCTTCAATTTGCACATTATTTGAATGTGAACACTAAGCAAGACAATCGAGTAATGTGATTTTTCGATAGGATGCATGAAATAACATTTGGCTTTTATTATGCGAAGGAATAATCAACAAATAAATTGTTTAGCAAATTAGTTGTTAGTTGTAGCTTGACATTTCTCAAAATCCTATTACAAATAAAAAAAAATATAAAATCAGTCATGCCAACTGACACAGCTAACCAGTGGTCAGGACAGGTTAATGGATCACTGGTGAGGTCTTGATGCTGGTGGCCATTACATTGGGTCACAACTGTACAGTTTGTAAAACAGAGGGGCATTTGTTCACTGGGGAGGCAAGAAACTCTCTCCCCCCACATAACAGATCAAATCTGTCCATGCATTATGCAAAACACCCAGTGACATTCCACCATTGTGTGGATTTGAACCAATACGGGGGCAACGCAGAGTTATAGTTCATGCCAGATAAATCAGATTCACCTTTCTCCTCTCCGGCAGTGATCATCTCCTCATCCACAGTATTTTGCACAGTCATCTCCACGGATTAACCGCATCACAACATTTCCAGCGGTATACTCCGTTGTGATTCATAACTAGGACGCATTCGTGCTGGATTCTCTCCGGTAAGTTCCACTGCGGAAATATTTCTCCATATCGGTGGTGCAGTCGAGTTGTCTCTGCGCTAAAGCTGAGTTATTTGCAGGCGGGACGATAAGTTTGGCATCGGTTCACCTGACCGTTACATATTTATCGTGTGTTTACCTATGCTGGGTGGTGACATGGCGTGTTGACAGATCAGAACAGCTGGAACAGACTGTAAATAGGCTCATTGGCTTTGATCATCGTAAATAAAGAGCTTTTTAAGGAGGTTCTGAGCCTTTGCCGCATCGTTGAATCTGCTGAGCAATGATGATGACTAGAATATTTAAGCGCGCGATAATATCCTCTAATTGACAGAAAGCGGAATTACAATTCACCAGAAACAAACAATGGCAGGTGCATTTCATGAACGTTTCTGTCAGCCTACTGAGGTGCTTTAAATCAGTGTAGTGTATTCTTTTTTTCCCCGGGATAGAGATTTTTTGGGTAACATATTTGACACCTTTCCGTGTCCACAAAACACATAGCACATATTTATTATGCTAATAACTGTAACAGCAACGTGTTATTACAAGCCGCTCCACTTAATAGGCTAATTAAATATATCTAGTTAATGACACAAAAAAGTTGTTTTGACATGGTACCATGGGTTTACCATGATATTCTTTGAAGCACCTTGGAGTACCATGTAAATAGCATGGTATAGGAAAACAGTAATCATTTAGTACCATTGTGTTACCATCTAATACCATCAATGTACCATGGTACTACTGCCACAGTACTTTTTTTGTAAAGGTAGTGTTGCTTAATAGTTGTAAAAACATTGTAACATGAAGACTGCAGTTTAAAGTTGTGATTTTCTCCAGGCTATAACAGGCTATTAGATGTACACCAATTCTTGTTTTTTAAACCAATAGCTTGCAACACTGAAAGAAATTTAGGCTGGAAACATTTCATGTAGGTGCAATGAATTTTCACATTCATCAAAGGGCAACAAAGGTCACTGAAGTTGTGCTAGCTGACTTTGTAACCTCACTAAAGCCCTCCTGTCTGAAGTCTTTTCAGAACTACAAACAATAATGATGTTAATTTTCTTACTGCAGGGCCATTGAAACGTGCTCTTTAAAATGTCTTCAGTTGCTTTAGCAAATTGTGAGCAATCAGTTACCCCCAACTCATCACAGACAAGGTTGAGCTCTCTCTAGGAAAGGCTGCATGCATATCAGAATATACAACTCTGACAATTTAGTAATTAAAAGTAATTATGTGCATAGATTACAGAAGAAAAGTTACAATGATTTGACGAAGTTTCAATGATTGCACAGTTTGAATAGCAATATACTTCATTGTTTTATCATTGTAATATCATTGTATTTACAGTATTTAACATATGCTTTAAAGGAATAGTTAAACAAAAAATGAAAATTCTCTAATCATTTACTTACCCTCATACTGTCGCAGATGTATATGACTTTTTTCCTTCTGCTGAACACATTTTTTTAAAGATTTTTTTTTAGATTTTTAGAAGAATATCTTAGCTCTGTAGGTCCACACAATGCAAGTCAACAGGCTCCAAAACATTTTTTTTTTTTGTTTCTCACAATTTGGATTGCCCAATTCCCAATGTGCTTTTAAGTCCTCGTGTTCAGGTAGTGATACGCCTCAGTCCGGATGGCGGAGGACGAATCCCAGTTGCCTCCACATCTCAGAACGTCAGCCCGCGCATCTTATCACGTGGCTTGTTGAGCGCGTTGCCACAGAGACATAACGCGTGTGGAGGCTTCACGCCATCCACCGCGGCAACCACGCTCAACTCACCACGCGCCCCACCGAGAACGAACCACATTATAGCGACCATGAGGAGGTTACCCCATGTGACTCTACCCTCCCTAGCCTAAGGGAGGGTAGAGTCACATTGGTTGTTTAGGGGACCTGGCTGGAGTCACTCAGCACGCCCTGGGATTTGAACTAGCGAGCTCCAGGGGTGGTAGCCAGCGTCTTTTACCACTGAGCTACCCAGGCCCCAGACTCCAAAACTTTTAAGCTAAAAACATACAACTCCAGTGGTTTAATCCATGTCTTCAGAAGATATATGATAGGCGTGGGTGAGAAACAGATAAATATTTAAGTCCTTTTTTAGTATAAATTCTCCTCTCTTCCAAGTAGGTGGTGATATGCACGAAGAATGCGAATTGCCAAAAACAAAAGAAGAAGAACTAGGAGAGAAGAGCGCTTAGCAAGGCTGTTTGAAAGTGGAGATTTATAGTAAAAATATACTGTACTTTATCAGTCAAAATGACGAATGAAAAAATTCATTCACTATAAGATGATGATGACAGCTACGATGGGCCTCAAAATTATGACTTGTATCTTCCTTCTGTACTACTAAGAAAAATATTTGTATTGTCTGTTAGTGACCCTAAACAGCCAGCAGCTGTCCATCAAGGGTGCTCTATAGTGAGCAAGTGGAACTGAAACTCTGAACTGTAGAAGCCCCACAATCCTCTAGAGAAAAATTAGCTGTCTGTGCTGCATTGTGTTCCAACCCCATACAATCTATAACACCCACCTCTCTCTGTGTCACCATTCCAGGTCATGTCAGGGGGTCGTCGCCGGATATTGGAGCGGTCTGCATCGGAGGAGAGCGCAAGTGACCTGAGCTACTCACATTTTCCTGGAGACACTTTGCCATGGAACCTTCCCAAACACCAGCGCGTCAAACGCTCCAAATCTGCCTCTGGAGACGTCCTGGACCCCGCAGAGAGAGCAGTCATCCGCATTGCAGGTAAGAGGCATCATAAATAAATATTGCTGTACTTTTGCATTGTTTGTGGTTATACACAGTATATTTCCCTTTTTTAAACCTAAAGACCCCATGAAATCACTTGACAAGTGCATTTTTTTCCTGTTTTGACATATTTCCTACTGAAACAGGAAATATGGGTGGGGCATTTCGAAGGTTTTGCCTCTTTTTTTTTTTTTTTTTTAAAAGCCAATAGGCTTTAGTTACATCATCGTAAAACATGATTTGCTGCTTTTTGGTAACTTGCAGGTGGTGTTAGAGGGAGGGACAATAATTTTAGAGAGCATTTGTTTGGACAAAAATCTGTGTAGTGCAAGATGACTTGATATTTTTGGACTCTTTTCCTGGAAGAAGTGTTAAATGCGTTTATCTGGTAAAGGTTAATTTTGTCAACTTTTAGGAAGGAGTATACTAGCATATAGATGGCTTCAAAGCTAATAGAATGCAACAGTGCCCGCTTACTTTTTCAGCCGTCTGTGTTCCGGAAGTATTTTTCCTATTCATTTCTTCCATAGACTTTTCATAAAATCCTCCATTAAAGAGTTGTAAAGCATAAACCAAACTAACCAGCTCCAAGGTGAATCACAATATTACAGACTTTGTTATAAGGCTAAAAAGTGTTTGAAAATCCGACAAAAAGACAAAGGTACAAGTCTGTGTACTTACTGTCTTTCATGAGGGCACAGACTACAATCCCATGAAGCATTGCGAATGAGGTAATTGAATATAAAACTATGGAAATATATAAAATGATTGATTTTAGATTGTTAATTATAAATATAGAAACAATATAGATTACGTTTATTGCAAAATATTCTGATATACACAAATAAATGAGTAGTTTGTGAGTGCTCGAGACCGACTCGTTTGGTTATTCAGAGTGCATCATGGGAGTGGGCAGTTTTGTTGGCCGTGGTTCTCTGATTGGTGAAGATGGACTTCAGGGGATGAACTGATGCCATCTCCAACCATAAGACATGGGATACTTCATATGCCACTGCCTGAACCTTGGACTTAGGATAGACCTCACCGAAATGACCTGCCGGTTGAACTGCGATGCACCTCATTGATCTCTGCCTGCATCACCTTGGTCTAATGATAGACTACTCTCTTAAATGGAATACATAGACTATCAATTAATTGCCAGCAAAAGCCTTCATCAGCCAACTAACAAAGGACAATGCATCTATGCGAACTTCTGCAGTTAATCCAGGATGAACTTCAAAGACATTAGTCATTAATCTAACTGTTCATACAAAATCTTTGTTTAATCACTGGCACTTAACACTTACTTAGTTTACTAATTTTATACCATGACTTGCATTGCATATAAATAACTAATATTGGCATTATATTCATGCTGTTTAACCAGAGGGGAACTGGCCCCCACAGTGAGCCTGGTTTCTCCCAAAGTTATTTTTCTCCATTAACCAGCATCTTATGGAGTTTTGTATTCCTTGACACAGTTGACTTCTGCTTGCTCACTGGGGTTCTAAATACAATTATTATTATTATTATTATTTTAATACACAATTTACAATCATATTTAGTCAAACTACACAATGATGACTCTAAAGACTTTATAGATATTGCAATTTCATTTTCTGTTAATGCATCATTTTCTGTAAAGCTGCTTTGAAATGATGTATGTTGTGAAAAACGCTATACAAATGACTTGACTTGAAGCTTTCTCTGCTGGACCATGGGTAGTGTAGTTTTTCAACAGGAATTCCGCTATTAAAGATGATTTTTAAACAAGGAAGTTGAAATAATGCAGACGGATGGCTTCAGCGGAAGCATATACCATCGATGAACAACCGATAAAGGTTTATAAGCTAGCATTGAAAATCAATTAATCTATGGAAGAAATTAATGGGAGTTTTACTTCCGGAACCTGACCTGTGCCAGATAGGTGTGGACTGAAAGCCACAAAACTCCAGTTGTGATTTCATGAATATGAAATAACAAAATGGAACCAAGTGTTTAACAATTATTCTAATATAAATTGATGAACCAAAGCTTACATGGATTATTAATATGTTTTTATTTATATACACATACATAACATTTGCTTTTTCTACTAATTGACACATAAGGTTTGCACACATGTTTGGGGTATTTAACATGAACAAGTGCAGTGTTTTTTAAACACAAAATCACTCCAAGGCAAGCACAGGACCACCACACTCAAGGTATACAAATTAGTGCTGTCGAAGTTAACGTGTTAATAACATGTTAACGCAAAATTTGTTTAATGACACACATTTTTAAAACGCCGTTAGCGTGTAATATGACCCTTTGAATAAACCGTAGTTCATGAGAAGCGAGTCAATTCGCACAAACGCCACTAATGTCACTGTGCCAGGGCGGAGGGAGGGGCCGGGTCGTGATTCTACACACCCGGCCCCTAATCAGGCTGATTAGCCCGAGAGGGATAAAGGCCAACTGGAGATAACAGAGAGAGAGTTACGGACAGCTGTCCGACACCTGTGTGTGTTTGTGTCTTTTGGTTTAAGTTCATTATTAAAATAATATTTATATTGTTAAGCCGGATCTCGCCTCCTCCTTTCCCTCTACCCTGTTACAGTCACATGCATCGACCGTCAGGAAAACAGATAGAGGGAGACATTATGCTGATACCTGCACCAAGAATTTGATCAATGTCGTACAGCAGTAGAACATGCCCGCAAAGCACAGGTAGAGCTCAGAACTTTGTAACATGATTGCAGCGGCAAGACAGCTGCCATTTGAACACCTGCCTTGCACTGCGAGGCACGGTACGAAAGTTGCAAGGCACGGTGCGAGCACGAAGTGAAAGTGTCTGTGTTCCGTGACTGCTACCGGGTCCTTGAATAACTTATAACGTGCCAGTAAATGCAGCTGGTGGAGTTTCTGGTGCCCCCCTAGGAAGTAGGTGCCCTACGCAGATTGTGTAATATGTGTATAGGGAGCTCAGGGGCGGTACTGATTACCGGCTAATGGAAACCCTGCGGCTGTTTCCAAGGTTCTGTCACAGTGTCTCTGTTTGATAGTGCACTAGCCAATGCAGAGGCTGGAAACATTGCTGGAACCCTGCAGGAAATCTACACTGTCATTAACCCATTTAATCCTACCTGTTACAACTACCATATTTTGTACATAAGAATTGTTGTTCAACTCTGTTGGTGAGGTAGGTTTGTGTGGTTGACTGAAAAATACATCTGGATGAAGCATATTTTGTCCACTCATGTTTATAAAGATATTGCGATTAATGGCGATTAACAAAAGAAAAAAGCATGCGATTAAATATTTTAATCGTTTGACAGCCCTATTACAAATATAACTTGCTTGGAAGGTGTCTGTTTGATGTAGCATTGTAGTAGCTTTTGAAAGAGGCTTGCTTCTGCTTTGCTATGCCACCTTTGCTGTCTTTGTCAAACTAGCAGGTTGTAAGTGAGTGAAACTGCCAAACTGTTCCAGGATATGACTTAACATCAACTGCCATTCTGTATTTCCCGTATTTAAGTTGGTAGAACATTTATTGAAAAAAGATACATTCAAAAAGTTTTTATTTTGTGGACTTCTTTGCAGATTTAGTTTTCTGTAACATAAGTTTGGTGTCTTGCTGAATTATAGAAAGGGTTGCTGTTTATGTCAGTTTTATTTTTTTGTATTCTTTTTTTTTTTTTTTTTTAAAGCGAATGAAGATCTTGATGTCCAGGATGTGACTACTACCTGCATGTAATATGTTCTTTTTCTGTTATTACATCATCTTTATGTGACCCTGCCTGGCTATATACTGCAATAGGTCTGACTCGGCAGATATTCTGTGTGTGAATGCATAACAGACAATACACACACTCCCCATCAGACAAGGGTGTGGTCGAAGGACTGCAGTGCTGATTCCATCTAAAATCATCTAGTCTGCAGCCTGCACATTGTTGGAGATCATTCTGTCCCAAAAAAATGGATTACTGTCTTCCTCTGGGAGTTGTATATATTTAGGTGGCTGATGGAGAGTTTCCTCTGCTATACTGACATCTGTATCTTGCGACAGAAAGCGGAATATGGATGTGCAGTACAGATTTACTTCACATCCATAGTTTCACACATACCTTTAGTATTCTGAGCACTTATTAGATTTTAACAGCCCTCAATGGCAGTGTAACTTAATCAAGCTTTCCTTGATGAACTTGAGCGAAGATGACCATGTTCTAGTAACAATATATTTACCCACAAACTGGATTACCAGAGGATGTTTTGATCTTGGCTGCCATCCCGTGGCTGTAAATTGACATATCTGCCTACTCATCCTGCATGTGCCATATACAGTTTTATATAATGTTCTGCTCATACATTTTCATATCCACTGAGGAATCTAAAGATATTTGTCATTTTATTTAAAATAATAATTATCGAATAATTACATTTTGTTTTAGTTCTGCCTTGATAAACAGATATTTAGATAAAAAAATAATAATACAAAATTAAACTGACAAAATAATAAGTAGATAATAAATGATACATAATCTTTTTAAATAAATAACACAACACAATTGCACATTATACTGTTCCATATTTTACATATATGCTTGGTTCTTAAAGGTATAGTTAATCCAAAAATAAAATTATCTCATCATTTACTCACCCTCATGCCATCCCAGATGTGTATGGCTTTCTTTTTTCTGATGAGAAAAAAAGATTTTAGAAGAATATTTCAGCTCTGTAGGTCCATACAATGCAAGTGAATGGTGGAAATATGAAGCTCCAAAAATCACATAAATGCCGCATAAAAGTAATCCTTACGACTTCTTCTGAAGTGATGCAATCACTTTGGGTGAGAAACCAATCAATATTTACATCCTTTTTTTACTATAAATCTCCACTCGCTTTCAGAATGTAAAAGTGGAGATTTATAGTAAAACATGTCTTCAATATTGATCTGTTTCTCACCTACACCTATCATATTGCTTCAGAATACATGGATTAAATCACTGGAGTCTTATGGATTTCTTTTATGCTGCCTTTATGTGATTTTTGGGGCTTGAAATATCTACAGAGGTGAAACATTCTTCTAAAAATCTTTGTTTGTGTTCTGCAGAAGAAAGAAAGTAATACACATCTGGGATGGCATGAGGGTGAGTAAATGATAAGAGAATGTTTTTGGATGAACAATCCCTTTAATATTACTTTTTGCCTACTCAAGCATCATTGACCTCTTGCTGACTTTTGTATTCCTGTATCCTGTATTTTTTATTTATATTTGTTATGATAAACATCTTGCAAATTCTGCAAGGGGTATGTGAATTTAGAGCAAACAAGACTGTTTAGGTATACATCCAACTTTTATGGACTGAGTATGCCATCATGTAAAATCTGAAATAATTGTGGATGTATGTAGATTCATCTTGCTGAAAATCATATAATCTATATATTCAACTTAATCAGACTATGCAAATCTGATTGTTTTGCCCTTTAACTCCATTATATCCTTGACCTCAGAAATGAAGCAGTGGACTGTTTCTGACCTGCTGTCTCATTTAACAGGCCAGGTTTCACAGTCAGGTACCTCTGACTAGTGTGAGCCCTGCAGAATTTTCTAAAATGTCTGGAATTTGACTTGTGTAGATACCAGAGAAAGGTGAGAGGGCTGATTTGTATTAACTTCATTGACAGACAAGCATAACTAAAGCCCTCTGAGACTGAACTGGCAGGGTGACAGTGAGTTATAGTTAACAGACACTAGATAATAAAGCCAGCCCATGATCTGCTTTATATAAAGGAAAATATAGACAATATTTGCAATGGCATCTCATGGTCATTATTTAGTGTGGGGCATGAACAATCACTTAACAATCAATTATTTGACCGATCTTTGAAACATTGATGAATAATTACAAATTCTGTCATTTTGACAGATAAAAAAGAAACAAGAAAAACATTTTAACCTAGTGCATCAGTTTTGACTTCATTCTTTGTCCCTCACATTC
Organism: Myxocyprinus asiaticus; assembly: GCF_019703515.2. Classification (NCBI taxonomy): domain Eukaryota; kingdom Metazoa; phylum Chordata; class Actinopteri; order Cypriniformes; family Catostomidae; genus Myxocyprinus; species Myxocyprinus asiaticus. The sequence continues at coordinate 33,295,953 of NC_059377.1, read as the reverse complement.
CCGCTGTGCATGTGCCCTGTTTATTCCCTAATATGCGTATTAGATGCGTATTAACTGGCACCATCACCATTTACAACTGGTATTGTGTGTCTCTTTTTTGTTTGGATTTAGAGTAGAGGGCATCTGATTTCATGACTGCATAATCATTACTTCATTGTGTAAATGCATGGTAATAAACTGCACAATAACAAAAAGAAAACACAAAAAAGCAGCACTTCATTTTAGCCAATTATGCATGCATTTAATATAAGCGCAAACATCACGCAGAATTGTCCGTTATTTTAGTGGAGTAACTGTGTTAACTAAGCTTCACAGATGTACTTCTCATGTTACACTTTGTTCACATCAGGGACTATGAAGTTCTCTGAACTTGTAAATGTGTGTATGCGCTTTAACCGGCAAAGGTTAAATCAGGGAGGGGGTGGGGGCTGGGTAGCTCAGTGGTAAAAGACGTTGGCTACCACCCCTGGAGTTCGCTAGCTCGTTAGTTCGAATCTCAGGGCGTGCTGAGTGACTCCAGCCAGGTCTCCTAAGCAACCAAATTGGCCCGGTTGCTAGGAAGGGTAGAGTCACATGGGGTAACCCCCTCATGGTCGCTATAATGTGGTTCGCTCTCAGTGGGGTGTGTGGTGAGTTGAGCGTGGATGCCGTGGTGGATGGCATGAAGCCTCCACATGCACTATATCTCCGTGGCAACGCACTCAATAAGCCATGTGATAAGATACGTGGGTTGGTGGTCTCGGACCCGGAGGCAGCTGGGATTCGTCCTCCGCCACCCAGATTGAGGCAAATCACTATGCGACCACGAGGACTTAAAAAAAAAAAAAAAAAAAAAAAGCGCATTGGGAATTGGGCATTCCAAATTGGGTGAAAAAAGGAAAAAAAAAATATAAAAATGAAAATAGACCATGACAGAATAAAGATGAATAAAGAAATTGTTTTGGGCAACCTCTGAACATGATGCCACACAAACATTCCTAATAATTTAAACACCACTAAGACGTGCATATCCACGTCAAAAAGCTCAAGTAAATGTGAAAGTAAAACACAAATAGGCAAATCGTCAAAGGGTGTGCATATTATATCACTAACTCGAATGAACAGCATAACAAAACAATACAAATCAAAACTACGACAGACTTCCAATATTAAGCAGTCATTGATATCTAATATAAACCAATGCATCAACAACACAACACCTCAACACAATGGCATACAATTCTATTAAAGATGAACGGTGCTTAACCAATCCAACCAACAGCACATTAGAAAAAAATGAGCTTTTAAAACTAACCAATGAAGTTCACTACGCAGGTCTACTGTGCACCCGGTAACTTCCGGTGCTCATGTCAACAGCTTGACATAAATATGATTGAAGCTTTTGATTGGCTCAGGGGCAAAGGCAAACTAGCCCATCAGGCTATCATTAAATGCTCGTTGTACATGCTCATGACGTTTTACAGATCTCCGTTGATTTAACATTGAGGATGAAGGGCTAGCCCCACGCATGGCAAATAAGAACAATTACATGGGTTCTACGCAACATACCTTAATAATAACAAAATGTATCAAAAGAATATATACTTTTCCTTGTATATTGGACATAAAACATGTTTAAGTTGTGGAAAATATATTATTTCTTAAAATAAATTTATGATGATGCCATGTAGTTTGCACAACAGCGCCATCTCTGGTGGGGCTTAGCCCCACTTGCCCCTAATATAGAGACACGGCTGAATATTTGTATGATGCAAGATATTTTGCAATAATAGAACAAAGATATAAAGATCATAATACAACATTTTTGTATTCTCACTCGTATTAGTGTTAAAATACAATTCTTTAAAAAAACAACTCATAGTAAAAATGTCTTCCCTATCATTCTGATATGAGGTGTTGGGAGAAGGAATTCAGCATCTGAACTTTAACTCATCCAATCTCCTCTTTGTGCCATCACTGAGCAGTACAAACTGATAATCAGTTACTCCTCACAGAAACTTCAAGGCATGTAGGAGATCTCGAGAGAGTGACAGATGCAATTAAAAAGTTACTTGTAAAAACATGCATAGATATTGCAACTTGGTGACCTGGAACTGTAGAGAATGTTTAATTTCCCATTATTTGACATTGTGGCAGTCATTTATTTCTTGGTGATGATATAAGCATGTGCAGTATATATTTAGTCCTGAAAATATTCTGATGATTGCTTCAAGAATATTATTGGAAAAATCTGTGAAATTTAGAGCAGACCATGATGAATCAATTATTCATGATTAACTATGAATAGCATACAGAGTCTTATTCAACATGCCTGGAGACCTCAGAAATCCAGTGAATTATTAACTAATAGCCAATATAGTTGAGAATCTGTCTAACTTCATATCTATCACTGTTACCTTTTAAACTTCACACAGTTCAGATCAGAGGTCGATCAGTGGAGACCAACTTTTGATACACTGATTCTGTGTACATGTTATTAATTTTAGTCCAGGATAAACATATTAATACTTGTTTGACATAGACTTTAAAGAAGATGGTGCCAGTTTGTAGCTGTAGTCCCTTGCATAATGTGTAGAACATTTAAAATACCTGACATTTGAATATGTGTTCTGAAATATCTTTCTCCGGATGTCTGATGTTTGTTTTTGTGTAAATGAAAATAGGTTTTTCTAATGCTAAATGTTTCTGAGAATTAATGTAGACCCCAATTGATAGTCTTAATGCCACCACATGGTGTCAGTAGTTCAAGCTAAATATTTGTGAAAATAAATATGTTTAAGGCTTAATATTTTCAAGCTTTTACAGGGTTTCCAGGTTTCTGCATTTCAGCAATCTTTGTTTTTTCCTCATGTTTCTAAGCTGAACCTAAGTGCTGTAATTTAAACTGAGTTTTGGTGAGACTTATTACGGAAACCAAGATTAAAATCTCAAAAGACTGTCCTGCCAGTATAACACTAATGTACAAAAACACACTGTAAACAGAAGTTAGCAGGACTCAAAAAATTTGAGGAAATCAGCTACATAATTTTTTAAGTTAATAAACTCTCATGTTTAAGTTAACAGAACTTTTAGATTTTAATTTTGTACTACATATGTGTGTTAATTGCTCTTAATTTAAAATATTGAGTAAGCTAACTCATTCTGATGGCATTTAACTCTTTAGCTGATCCTTTTTCTCCCAATTTGGAATGACCAATTCCCACTACTTAGTAGTTCCTCGTGGTGGCGCAATTTTTCACCTCAATCTGGGTGGCGGAGGACAAGTCTCGGTTGCCTCCGCTTCTGAGACCGTCAATCCATGCATCTTATCATGTGGCTCGTTGTGCATGACACCACGGAGACTCCGCATGTGGAGGCTCATGCTACTCTCCGCGATCCACGCACAATTTACAATGCGTCCCATTGAGAGCAAGAACCACTAATTGTGACCACGAGGAGGTTACCCCATGTGACTCTACCCTCCCTAGCAACCGGGCCAATTTGGTTGCTTAGGAGACCAGGCTGGAGTCACTCAGCACACCCTGGATTTGAACTCACGACTCCAGGGGTGGTAGCTGAGCTACCCTGGCCCCCTCTTTAGCTGAACTTAAAATTATTAAGTAATCTCAATTTAAATACTTTAAGTAGAGGAAACCCAGCTAGTACTAGCTAGAATTAACTAGTACAGTGAATGCTAGCATGCAGAATGGTAACACTATGCTTTGATTAGCAAAGCAATTGCTCAATAAAGCAATACTGAACATTCTAAACTTGTACGTGTCCTCAAACTAATCTCAAACTCCACTATTCACCATAATGGTAACCCCCAAAACTCCAACATAACAGAAACTCTTCTAAATAACACAACACAACATTAAACCCTAATAAGTCCCCCCCTTTACATTCATTTTGCACAAAGACACATTATATAACATATAATTTTAACATTTACTCTCCCTGTCAAGTGCCATGCAAAGCATGCTGGAAAAAAGAAATCCCTTGCCCAGTTTTAGTTAAATTTATGTTCCTATAAATTTATAGAAACAAGTGCATTAAAACTCCGAACAATAAAACAATTCAGTTTACTTAAAATGTGCCAGTTTCGTGAACTCAAAAGAAAGAGAAAGTTCTAAATACACATCAAGGTTATTTGTATGATTTAATTTTTCCTTACTCAAATCAGTTAATTATTTTGAGCATTAGGGTTTACAGTGGCATGAGACACTCATCTCATACCTTTATTGATTATCTGATCATCATGATGACCCTGGTTAGTCAAAGAAAGCAAGAAAGCAGGGCACTTTAAATACCTGTACCCACTGCAGCACATTTTCTCTTTCGGTTTTTGATTAGACTTGAGTTGCTCTGATGAATAGCTGGTAATGATTCGGAATAAGACATATATTGGCAGTCTTTTGTTTTAGGACGGATATTTCCCTCCATTTTGAGCAATTTTGCTAGTTTTATTATTTCTAGTCTGCAAACTAAACCACAAGCATGTTTTGTCAGGTTAACAATACAGATCTAAGATCAGTGTTTATATTTTTTATGCCACTGCTGGTAATGACCCAATCTCAGTTCTGTTACTATGTTTCACTTCTTTGCCATTTTTAAGGCAAAACCAATTCCCTCAGTCCTTGACAGTTTAACAGCTCACTGTCGGTTTTCATTTCGCAAAGTTGGCAAAGGTGTTTAGAGCGCATATATCAAGCATGATTAAATTATTTCGTAAGATTTTATTACAAGACATCTCCAAAACACCATGGGAGTTTCAACCAGGATTTATACATTACATGACTCTATTACATGAATATGTGCTAAATAAGCAGTGTTTCAACATTTTATAGCCCCTCAAGTGAACATATTTGCAGTAGTTGGAGAAGGAGTTTCTAAGTGACATGAAAAATGTCACAAACTGACAAGCATTATCCAGGATATTGGAAAAGAGCTGGCGGGTTGATGCATTGTGGCCACCTTGGGATTCCTCGTAACAGATCTGGTTCAGAGGATTTCGTATTGTAAAGGGTGGAGTTTGCCCCCTCGAGGCCTTCAGGGGTTTTGTGCTGTTTTTAAAGATCGATGTGAAGCATCAAGCTACCAGCTTATCTAATTTTTTATGTAAAGTAATCAGAGGAAGTAGAATTGAGTGTACTCACACCCACTTCATGCTTTAAAAGCTACTTGTTTTTAAAAGTGATAAAAGTAAGTTCCTCTGCCTCGTCCTCTTGTCTGGACAGAGCTTTTCCATTTCCTCCTGTGATATGATGAAGGACACACTTTTATGGGCTTTATTTCCTTCTGTCCTTCTCTCACACTCTCACCTTCATTCTGACTATCAGTAGGTTTTTTTTCCATCCAAGTTGTTAATTTAATTTATGCGAAAAACCACAATATCACAAAAACAATGTGCGTATAAAACCGCGTTTCCATCCCTTGTGTTCAAAAGAGCAAAGAACAAAATCGTCACTTCCGGAGAAATTGTAGCCAGTGTGACTCTTTTATTAAATAAATACTTGCAGTTTAGAGTGCACAGAAAAAAAACTGTAAAGAACTCATGTCTCATGTCTTGGAGTGACAGCTTGTCACACAGTTCTGGGAGCACTATGTGTGTGTTCCTCATTTCTTATGTCTTTACTGTGCAGATCTATAAAATATTTTTCAAAAGTGTCAATAAACCCGCTCTTTGGCACAGTTCACGTTTATATTCGACGTATTTGCTCTCCAAACTCTTTGCAGGCTTTGAATTTTCTGGACACAGTTATTTTAGGATGACCAGAGCAACATTTCAGATGTGATTATTGGTCCGCTGGTTAGTTCAGTTTTGAACAAGTTATTCAGTCACATTAATTTTGATGCACATCTTGTATTATAAATAAATTCAACAGGAGTTTATTTGGTTAATGTGTTTCCATCGTAGTTTATGCATATTTCTTCTTATTGAATAAAAAATGTATCCACATCAAGCGAGCATATAATTTTTTTATGTACATTTTGGAGATTTTATTATTTCCATCCAGCAGTTTTTATGCAATACCCCAAAAATATAAATACGCATAGCATAAAAATACATTCGTGGATGGAAACACAGCTACTGTCACTCTCTCTCAACACACACATAAACGCATAACTGGCTTGGTCTCCATTCTGAAAATGGTTTCCTTTTAGGAATCCTGGGTGTATTGTACACAATGAGTAATGTAATGTAATGTGTAATAACTCTTGACTGCTTCAGTATGTACAGTTCTTAGTTTGTCACATTGGCATCCACAGCATTTACATTTAATCTTGGTTTAATTTAGGCTATTTGCTTTAAAAATGATCCAAATGGTCCAAGGTTTTCTGACTGTTTGTAATTGTTAAACTTTTGTCAGGATTTTTGTTTTTTGATGGTTTTCAGTTAAAGTTTTCTAACTTTTTGTCCTGTATGTTATTTTAGTCTGGAAACCTAGAGGCGATAGCTTTATTTCATTTATGTAAAAAAAAAAAAAAAAAAAAAAAAAAATCCTTTATGCCTTTGAACTAATTAGTGGCGATTGCTTAGGCAGACTATGATTTTCACCTGATGGGTGATAAAATGGGTGAACAGATCGAACAGAATTAGATTCATGGGACCCCAGTCATATTTAGGGACCAGAATAGAGTGTAACAGTGTGGTTCTGAAAGAAAAAATCCCATTTATTTTTTCCATAGGGAAATTGATTATTAACAATAACTTCTAAATCTGTAAAGAAAGACTGTGGTTGTTAATCGATTGTAAATGCTTCTGTTGAAGCCATCAGTTTGCATTATTTCAGCTTTCATTTCTTAAAAACTTTTGAAATTTGAAAAAAACAAAATATGTTTAAGAGCAGAATACCTGATGAAGAACAACATTGCTCCTCATTCCGAGGGGGAAAATCCACCAATCAAAGAATCACGGTAAAAAAGCCTAGCAGTGACCACCCACTTCCATGACGCGAATGAGTCGGTCTCTCTACACTCTCAAACTACTTATATATATATGTTTATATCTGAACATTTTGCAATATGCTTTAAATATATGGATTCAATACTTAAAATCAACCATTTTAAATCTTTACGTTTTATATTTTTCCATTATTTTAATTTGATTACATCATTCACAACACTTAATGGGATTGTATTTCATTCCCCCATGAAAGATGTTAAGTACTTTTTTTATTTATTTATTTATTTATTTTTTGGATTGTCAAATACTTTTTTGCTTCAGATTAAAGTTTGTAATGCTGTGATTCACCTCAGAGCAGGCTGGTTTGGTTCATGGCTTAACCATCTTTTATGAACTTCATGAAATCCTTACGGTAAAAGCGAATGGTAAAAATACTTCCGCAACCAAGACGGCTGAAAAAGTGGGTGGGCACTGTTGCGCTCTATATCATAGAGATTTGAGGGTGGGGTCTTTTGACCTCAGCCAGTAAGCAACCACCCATAACTCCCTGGTAACTGCAAACAAAGTTTTTCTAGCAAGTCAGTCCACTGGCAGCCATCTTTAGAACGCTCTCAGGCAACTATTTTAATAGGGAAAGACCAAAATCTCCAAAATGGTTGGTCAAGATTATGATCAAAGAACATATTTCAAATCAACAGTAAAATCTGACAACACTGGAATCATAAAATGTGATTCTTTACCTCAGATTATGCTAAAAAACAAAATTTTCCCTGCTTGTATAGCTGATGCGCATGCACGGTATTGAGTTTATTAACAGGCGATATATGTATCTAAAAGGCGATTGGCTCTTTTACCTGTAAGGCGGGATTTCCTTTCTACATCCATTGACCGTTAGGCATTCCAGTTTCTCCCATTAATTTTAATAGAAGTGATCCTTCTCTGCTAAAAAAAAGTCTCTGCTGCAAAGCAAAACACTGGACACCACTCAGAATACCTTAGCAACTGCATAGCAATGCCCTAGCAACCCCCTATAACACCCTAACTTTGCAGTGGTGAGTTTGAAGGGGCAAGCACCACTCAAATTTTCTTTAGAAATTGTAAAATTAGTTCTTATTTAAAAAAAATGCTTAAGTATGATTGTATAGTATTCTATATTCCTGTTTTTTTTTTTTTTTTTGGGTGGGGGGGGGGGGGGGGTTGTTGTGTATTTGTTCACACAGTGATGTTAATGTGTTTGGATGGAAGTGAAATTGCATGTGTGTATTTGTGTTCTGCTTAGATTTAGCCCATCATGTCAAAGCCAATCTTAGCACAGACTACATACTTCCCTACTTAACTATTCAAAGTGATCTATATATTTGGATGGCTTTAGAGTAAACACTGTACTGTCCTTAGAAAGCAGCCTGTTGCCCCTGTGTATATATATGTGTTGTGTGTGCCTTTAAGAGGTGGGACCGTGCTGTGTGTGTTGGTATTTCTCAAGCTGAGGAGGGGAGTAGTACTGGTGGTCTGGAATGAGAGCCAGAACTGTGAAGGGGAATACACACACACACATTCACATACACACATATACAGCCTGGAGAGAGTGGGACTGTTCAAACACACCAGTCTACTCTGACAGACCAGCCGTCAGGAAGGTACATCCGAAGAGAGGGACTGAAAGAAACAGTAAGAAAAGAAGGAAGAAAAGAGAAGACAAGTTGACCTAACCTCAGTCCAGGGGCATGTCTGTGTACAATCCAGCCAGCATGAGTGCTCGTGCAGATGAGCAGGACTTTGTGCAAGCCTACGAGAACGTCAGAGAGAAGTATAAAGGTACAAGATCTGCTGCTCTCACAATCCATGTGTGAAAGGACTCTATGCAGTATGTGACTTACTATGATTGTGTGTGTGCGTGTGTGTGTTTGCGTCTGAGGGGGTTGTGCGAATGGAGTCAGGTTATAAGTAGTTCCATATTGATTGGCACAGATGTGAGCAACTGCAAAGTTGCTGCAAAGACTAAACCGAGAGGCAATAGAAACACTGAAACTGTCTTTGTAAAGTGTTTGGACCATCGCAGAGAGTTCTACAGCTGTTTCTATTAAAGAGGTCATGCCATAGAGAATAACATTTTCCTTGATCTTTTGACATAAGAGGTCATTGGACTGTAAAAGCATACTGTAATTTTCAGAACTAAAAACTTCCCCCTAACTGCAAAAAGAGCATTTGTTGAAACCAAGCTGCCAAAACTACTCGTTCGCTACTTCCTCCAAATTGTAACATCACACTGAGGTAGACATTTGCATCTGACCGCCTCCACAACAACACATCAATGCCTACTTTACCTTATCACTTTTCTAGCCTGCCCAGTTGCAGTGAGGTGGCATGTAGAGAGAGAAGGTCAGTCAAGAGTAGAGAGCCAATCATAACAGTGGGCGTTCACTGTCAAATCTTAAAGGAGAAGCAGCACCAAAACAGAGCATTTCTGACAGAGGGGAAAATTATTGTTTTACAAATATATATATATATATATATATATATATATATATATATATATATATATATATATATATATATATTATTATTATTTTTTTTTTTATTATTATTATTTTATTTTTTATTTTTACTTTACTAACATTATAATTGAAACTCAAGGAACATATTAAAATAATAAAAAAGGCATGTCATGACCCCTTTAAAACAGATTCTGGAAATTAGTTTAATTTAGATTTAATAAAGATGTCTTGAACCCACCTGGTGTATCAGTGATCTTGAGACATCCATTAAGGGAATGTCTATAAACAACCTGCCTTATGAGACAAATAGGTTAATTTTTCAAAGTGTAAACTTTAAATGCTTGAAGAATGCATTTGAGCATTTAGCATATTAAACACTTATTAATGTTAATAACATTTTTATAACTTGCATGTGAGGACTGCAATATCAAGGTGTGCACATGAAAGTAATTTCATATGCAATTTAAATATACTACAAAAGACATGTCAGGATATACGTACAAATAGACCTAATAGAACCATGGTAATGCCATGCTTTTTGGACACCTATCATGGCAATGCCTTGATATTCTTTGTAGTACCTTGGAGTACAACGTACATACCATAGTATATGAATATGGTAGTAATTAAGTTCCATGCTATATATCAAAGTACCATGTTTTTACCATCTGACACCATCACTGTACCATGATACCATCACTGTATGTTTTGTAAGGGTCATAACAGCTGCCATATTATAGTAGCTGATGTGATTTACATGCAAGTTAGTTTTTGAAAGTTAACAAATAGTTAACTCACCAGACTGTTTTTCTTCTATTTTTCTTCTTCTTTTTTTTTTAAATTCTTTTTCTCAAGCATGTAACCATCCTCTTAATCCCCCTCCTGCCCCATGTCTGCAGGATTGGGTCCTGAGGAGAGCTCTATAAATACCGCCCCAATTTATTATTGTAGAGGAGAACTAGACCCAAACAACCCAAAAGTCTGAACATGAGGGAATGCTGGGTCTGAACAAGTCTACTATCTCCATCTGTATAGATAATCATAAAAAGAATTAGATTATAGATAAAAATGAACAAATGTCCCATTATGTACACTAACAAATTGTTTTAATATGCTTTGAAGGCTTGTTAGCTCAACAGGTCATTAGCTCTTACAGTTTGCTTTAGTTTCAGGTTGGAACTGGTGTTGATTCAAGTGACAGCACACTTTACACATGTTATTTACTGCTATGGTCTGGTCAGGCTACACCTAGTTTGAATCCCAAATGTTAGAGGAGCCTCAAACTTGTTTGATGGATTACACAAGGGCTATTTAAAAATATCAAAGCTATTTTCACACTACTTCATGCTGGATCTGAGGCATGTGAAATGATTTGTGTCTTCCTGTGGATCTCTTCCCTTTTGATGTGGGTCACATGCTTCCAAATTTCAAAATCTCTCCTTCTGGCACCAGTGTGAGTGTTCCATGCCCACTGAGACTAACCAGTTCTCCATGTCCATGTCCCATTTCATTCTGTAGACATCTGCTGATAGAGACAGATTTTTAGACAATGAAGATATAGATAGAGTCTGAAGATTTATACTTTTTTAATTTATAAAGAATTGAGTCTGTAACACTTAGTGGTGCTTGCTAAGACAAGGTTAGTTGTTTGATAAAAAGCCCTATCTATTAAACTTCGTCTCGCAACTTTTCCTGTTTGTACCATGGACATGAATGGTATCTCAAATCGTGCAGCTTTTTGAGATGTGTGCTATTACTTTCAGCGATTTTCACCTGGTATACAAAACAACGGGTCAATAAAATCCTATAGACGCATATATCTAGGGAGCAGAATATCAAAGAGACTTGGGAGTGAGCACTTTTGACTTTGGCCATTAAGCAACCACCTAACAATGCCCGATGAACCACTGATAACACCCTAGCTACCACACAGTAATGTACTAACAAGCGCTCAAAACACCTTAGCAACCACCTTAGAAACCTGGCTCTGAGCTTTGCACAGGCAAACAATACTCATATTATTTTCAGAAAATGTCACAATCTAGTTAAATGCCTTTTATATTTTCTCTTTAGGATAATTATTTATATGCCAGTGACTCCAGTGGAATTGTTTATCCTTAGGTGTGTTTTAACTTTGGTTTGTCCCCATGGAGACATCCGTTACCGACAAATTAAAATTTTGATATCGGTTCCATATTTAACATCCTAACATGATACATTTTACATACGTTTCTAAATAAGACAGATAAACTAATTTAAGAAACGAATTAAATTTAAGCTTTTCTGGAATTAAATATGTCCTATGTTTAGTGTTCTCCTATCTCTTCAGTTGTAAGGTCAGGTTTCATGGCTCTTTTAAACTGGTATAACATCACATTTAGTCCACACCCTTCTCCCACTATGATCACATCTGTCTTAGAACCAGAAACTGACTTCTGGCCCTTGGAATGCTTACTGGTAAGGAAGCCTGTATTTGCTCAGCAGACTGCATCCTCTAACCCAAAGTAAACACACAAGATCTTGTAGATGACCTCTCTTACAATTACTGTTGACCCAGGGTGACATTGTGCTCAGGGATAAGTAGCTTTGAAAGATGGAAAAGGCTGTTGAAATGACCTTGCATCTTGAGATATGGTATGTACCAGTGGTGTAGTCCTATAAAATAAAAAAAAAATAAAAAAGTGGTTTACTATTACCCAGTCCCTGTTCGTAATAGTAAACATTAAAAAACACGTTCAGTGTGAACGTCCCCTACTACACTTAAAGGGGTCATGAAATGGAGAATCAAATTTTCCTTAATATTTAGACATGTAAGAGGTAACTGTACTATAAACACATACTGTACATTTCAGAACTCAAAACCTCCTCCCCAGTCTAAAAAGAGCATTTATAGTTGCCACCCTGCTGAAATGTCTCGTTTTGAAATCTGTCTGTGACGTCACGACACATTGCTCATTTGTATTTACACATCCCACAACATGCGTCAACGCACCCGTGGCCCGCCCACTGGTGCGTAGTTCAAGTCAAGAGAAGCAGGCCTTGTGTGTCTAACTATTCCTAACATAACACCTAAGGGGACCCATCTGAACTATTTTGAATTATTTTGTATATAAACATTAACCACACAGACTCTTTGACCACTGTCATGTATCTCGCCGCTTTTAAAAGATGCGATGCCAAGTTACAACTCTGAAAGGAAGAGGCAATTCTCTTTTATTCAGCTGCTGCCTCTAGTTGTTTTGAGCACAAATACATCATGGACACGTTCTTTCGCCCATCTGCGCTATTTTTAATTGTTGGCGTATGGAAACATAGGACATCTTTGATGATGGACGACTTTGACAATGGACGTCTTTGACCGTTTCAGTGTGTTTCCGTGATGTGCACCTACAGTATGTGGACTATGATGTGTTATTTATTTTTTGGCTCATGTTAGCATGGTTTGCTTGTGATAATACGATTCAAGCTTTGCAAAGGAACTGTTATTGAAAGATGAGGCAGTTAAAAACACAAAGTAAACCATTTCATTCATGAATATTTAAAATGTTATGACTGTTTGATAGGTAGAATTCAAGTGATAATCAGTGGTGTAGTAGTGTCTGAAGAGGTGGGCATACTGTGAATTTATTAAGTGAATTTTAGAAGTATAAATTGAAATGATTTGATGTCATGAGAAAAAGGCAAATAAATAAATATATATATATATATAGGTCTGGTGAGTTTGCTGGCCAGTCAAGCACACCAACACCATGGTCATTTAACCAACTTTTGGTGCTTTTGGCAGTGTGGGCAGGTGCCAAATCCTGCTGGAAAATGAAATCAGCATCTTTAAAAAGCTGGTCAGCAGAAGGAAGCATGAAGTGCTCCAAAATTTCTTGGTAAACGGGTGCAGTGACTTTGGTTTTCAAAAAACACAATGGACCAACACCAGCAGATGACATTGCACCCCAAATCATCACAGACTGTGGAAACTTAACACTGGACTTCAAGCAACTTGGGCTATGAGCTTCTCCACCCTTCCTCCAGACTCTAGGACCTTTGTTTCCAAATGAAATACAAAACTTGCTCTCATCTGAAAAGAGGACTTTGGAACACTAGGCAACAGTCCAGTTCTTCTTCTCCTTAGCCCAGGTAAGACGCCTCTGACATTGTCTGTGGTTCAGGAGTGGCTTAACAAGAGGAATACGACAACTGTAGCCCAATTCCTTAACATGTCTGTGTGTGGTGGCTCTTGATGCCTTGACCCCAGCCTCAGTCCATTCCTTGTGAAGTTCACCCAAATTCTTGAATCGATTTTGCTTGACAATCATAAGGCTGTGGTTCTCTCGGTTGGTTGTGCATCTTTTTCTTCAACACTTTTTCCTTCCACTCAACTTTCTGTTAACATGCTTGGATACAGCACTCTGTGAACAGCCAGCTTCTGTTCACAGGCAATGAATGTTTGTGGCTTACCCTCCTTGTGAAGGGTGTCAATGATTGTCTTCTGGACAACTGTCAGATAAGCAGTCTTCCCCATGATTTTGTAGCCTAGTGAACCAAACTGAGAGGCTCAGGAAACCTTTGCAGGTGTTTTGAGTTGATTAGCTGATTGGCATGTCAAAATATTCTAATTTTTTGAGATAGTGAATTGGTGGGTTTTTGTTAAATGTGAGCCAAAATCATCACAATTAAAAGAACCAAAGACTTAAACTACTTCAGTCTGTGTGCATTGAATTTATTTAATACACGAGTTTCACAATTTGAGTTGAATTACTGAAATAAATGAACTTTTCCATGACATTCTAATTTATTGAGATGCACCTGTATATATATAATTTGTTATATAATTAAGGGACACAGTTGTCCAGCATCTGCGAAGAGCATCAAAAACTAGCACTATGCAAAAAACATGCAGTATTTTCAACTGCATACGCTAAATTTAAATGGATATATTTACATTTAACATGGAAATAAAATTACAGCGCAAATTATGGTTACTGCAGGGATGCTTGTGCATCAACATTAGATGCTGGAAATGTCCCACCCCTTACTGAAATGGAAAATATGATTGGTTAGCAAATATCCAATCTCGTCTGAAATGAACGTTCTGATTGGTGGATCAACTTAGTCGGACTGTCTGTCTTGCCAGTGCCATCAGTTGCACTCCTGCAGCTCCATGCACGTTTAGAGAGAAGCTCTGTACACTTAAAAAAAACAAAAAAACACAATTCTTCTCAAAAAGAGGCTAACACGACAGCAGATTATGGACTTCTGAAGCACCAAAACAAGTGTGTATGTCTGGGGGTGCATTAACGCATGGCCTTATATGGGCTGAAGCCCAGGGGCCTACAACTCCCATGGGGCCTAGCGGGAAGAGCGCGTTTAAATGCTTTCAGTGGGAGATGCGGTTGATGACAATGTAACAGTGCGCAACCATTAAAGACATCCGTGTAGTGCTTGTTCAATGCACAGCAGTCACAAACTTTCACGACACTAGGGTAGGTCACAACAGGTTATTATGTAACACAAGGGAAAAAGCAACTAGTGTGTATATGACAAAGCCTCCCTTTGTGTGTAATTGCTGGCCGAACATGTGTTTTGAATCTTAATCCCTCTCCACATTAATCTCGAGCTACCTTTAGATCATCAACATATGGAGCAGCACTAACCCTCCAACTCATTTCCCGCTCTCAGCCAGGATCAGGTTTATGCAACATGATCTTGTGTATTATAATAGTACCTCTCAAAAGCTTGTACATAATCATTAGCCTGCATCCATAGATGAGTATGCACGAATGTATGTTCACATATTCATGACACATATTTGGATTTGGCCTGATGCTGGTGACACATTTAAAAGTTTTTGTTGTGTGTACAATATAGTATTTATGTCACATTACACATGCTCGCCTGTAACTGCACAAAGAGACACACCCACTCACACACAAATTCTCCCATGAGTACAACTCATGACTCAAATGAATGGACCTAATTTTGCCACGTCCAATGGGAATTATGACTCATGTCATCGATCATTCTCAGGTGAAATATGTGGATCATTTTGGGATAGTCAGCTCCTTATATTTAGGAAACAGCTGGGGTACACAGTCTCCATTTCTTAATGTGAATGGTAATAGTCAATATACAGTCAATATATGTAGATTAATTTTTAAAATGTACACTCACTGAGCACTTTATTAGGAACAATATGGTCCTAATAAAGTGCCCATCGTGGTCTTCGGCTGTTGTAGCCCATCTGCCTCAAGGTTCAACGTGTTGTGCATTCTGAGATGCTATTCTGCTCACTACATTTGTACAGAGGTGATATCTGAGTTACCTTTCTGTCAGCTCAAACCAGTCTGGCCATACTGTGTTGACCTCTCTCATCAACAAGGCTTTACTGTCCGCAGAACTGCCGCTCTCTGGATGTTTTTTATTTTGGCACCATTCTGAGTAAACTCTAGAGACTGTTGTGTGTGAAAATCCCAGGAGATCAGCAGTTACAGAAATACTCAAACCAGCCCATCTGGGACCAACAATCATGCCATGGTCAAAATCACTGAGATCACAATTTTTCCCCATTCTGATGGTTGTTGTGAACATTAATTGAAGCTCCTGACCTGTATCGGCATGATTTTATGCATTGCACTGCTGCCACATGACTGGCTGATTAGATAATGACATGAATAAGTAGGTGTACAGGTGTACCTAATAAAGTGCTCAGTGAGTGTACATGTGCACCATTAACTAGTTTCTAGAACCCAAAGTTTGACATTTAACTTCTTATGTGTTCTCTTAGCTTAAAGCATTTAAAGGGATAATTCACCCAAAAATATAAATTCTGTCATCATTTACTCACCCTCTTGTTGTTCCAAACCTGTACCTGTTAGGCAGGATGTCAGCCTCAGTCACCAATCGCGTTCATTGTATGAAGAAGGATGCAATGAAAGTAAATGGTGACTGACAGGAACAATGGGCCTGTTCCATGAATGACAAAAAGTAGAGATTTGAAACCACATGAAGGTGAGTAAATGATATCAGAATTTGCCTTTTTGGCTGAACATATTAAATCACATAATAAAGCCATTATCAGTGTAGTGTAACATTGATTATCGGATTTGGATCAGCAAATAAGTGAAGGTGGAAAATGAAAAGCAGCATGTGGGAGTGCCGTTTTCCTGAATGTGTGCCATCCTCTGAGGCCCGCATGCATGTCTTAAACAAGGAAAGTTTAGGTAATGGAAGTTATGGTACTAAACTGGAATAGTATTAATACACTGTGAAAACGTTGTTTTGGAGGAGAGAGAGTTTTATGTTATGGGCGGCATGTAGTGTTGTTCTTTAGGCCAGTTGTGTGTTAATGCAATGTGAAATATGCCTTATCTCGGGATATCGAAGCTCCTGCACAAATGGAGATAGCGAAAGTCATTGTTGTAACTGTTAAAGAAGACCTCTGTCAATTGGCAAAATACTGTACATTCAAATGGAAAAAAAGAAAAAGAGTTTTCTTAATGCTAAGAGCCTTTATAGCTTGTTATACACTTAGGCTAGTAAGTGGTTTTGGTAAGAAAACATCTGCTTTTTTAAAAGTAAATATTCACATACATTCATACCTTTCCATGCATGGGCTGACTCACTTTTTAATCACTACAGGTAACTAGAGAGTGTTTGCTGCTCTCTCTCTCACCTCTGTGGGATTTCCCACACACCTGCGGGCAGAACCGGATCATATTCTCTTAAACATTTATCTTCTTCCATATAACCCCATTCATGTACTGTTTACATGTGAACACCAATGACAGGTTCATGACATTGAGTAATATTGAAGGGGTTGTAGACATTCTCCAGCAAAATAGGGGATGTGTAGGGGAGATGACATTTACGGAAGGGGAGGGACCAACTATATATATTAGAGCTGTCAGAATTAATGCTTAAACACATGCAATAAATTAACGTGTTAAACTTTTTAAAATTATTGTTAATTGCAATCAGTGCATTTACTGTTAATACAGAATAAACACTGGTGTGAAGGGCGGAACCTTTGTAATGTGTCCACCCGGACAAACAGACAGCCCCAGAGCCCTTCTACCAAGAGGAGGCTACAAGCTTAGCATAAAACAGCATAATGCGGTGGTCCTATAGACATTCTATGGGCGGTCGTAAAATGCTAGTTGACTGTTATGCTCTCTCTTACGATAGAGCCGCAGAGGTTATGTCAGTAAATAAAAGAATCTCTGACAGCGCCTCCCTGTCAGTGATAAAATGATGGAGAAAGGAGCTCCTAGTGCTATTTGATGTACAAAACAAGCCCAGATGGGACTTGTGATATAAATCAAGTATTTTTCAGCCTATGGAGATTTCCTGCTGTTCTTCTCTGCAGATCCTTTCAAGCTCTGTCAGGTTGGATGGGGACCGTCGGTGTACAGCCATTTTCAGATCTTTCCATAGATGTTCAATTAGGTTCAAGTCCAGACTCTGGCTGAGCCACTCAAGGACATTCACAGAGATGTACTATTGGAAGGTGAACCTTCGACCCAGTATGAGTTCTTGAGTGCTCTGGACCAGGTTTTCATTAAGGATATCTCTGTATTTTGCTGAGTTCAGCTTTCCTTCAACCCCGACCAGTCCCCCAGCACTGCTACTGAAAAACACCCCCCACAGCATGATGCTACAACTACCATGCTTCACCATTGGGATGGTATTGCATGGTGCCTGGTTTACTCCAGATATGACACTTGTCATTGAGGCAAATAATTTATATAATAATATATCTGAAATACCGGGAGAAACCACAACATATTCCACGTTAATGTAGCCTACAAATTCAGCTTCATCAGCTTCATTTTTTAAAATAATAATTGTATATTATTATTATTATTATTAGGCTATTATTATGAAAAGGCATATAAGGCATATTTTATTAATAGAAACTTTAAATGTAAGAGTATACTTAAAAATGGGCGTTTCATTTAGTTTTGATGCACTTCTGGTTTAAGCCCCACCCACACCTGGTTCTATCTAATACTGAGACCGATACAGATAATTTTGTCATATGTACAGATACAAATACAGATAATGGCTCTGCTGCACACCCCTTATATGAATATATGTATTCAGAATGAAAATATGTTATATTATATTATATTATATATTGTAGTAGGACTGGTCAGTATGGGAAGGAGGAAACGAGGTTCAAGTAAGTTCAACTCTTTATTCACACACAATAATGACTCATAGGTAGCTTTCTTCAAACACACTAGCGCACCGCACTGCTGTGCATCACTCTCTCTCTCTCTCTCTCTCTCTCTCTCTCTCTCTCTCTCTCTCTCCCTGGGCTCTGGCGTGGGGTCCTCTTATCGCTCTTCCCAGATTACTGCAACAAGAAACGGCTGTTAGACCTAATTGTCGCCCAGGGATGAATCCTTACCACTTCCTCTCTTCCTGGACGGACACTCAACCATGCCCTCACCACAAATATATTATATTATATTATATTATATTATATACAAACCTGGTTTTCCAAACCTTCCTAACTATACTAGAAACCCTCTGTTTTAGACCACATCAGCTAATGATTAATGATAGTTGATTGATTACTCACACTTAGGGTACAATTAATACAATCTCTGTCTGTGGGTTGTCACTAGGTTAAAAATTAAACCAAGAACCCTGGGAGGCGTGGAGCCATTGGGACATCTCAGTAATTTCACTGCACACTGCAAACATAGACTCATTGGCTAGTCATTCGCAGAATATGTTAGATTGGAGTTCCTGTTTATTTTGCCCAGACAATCCAAAGCAAGTTGACTAAGATAATGTGAGTATTAGAGATGGCAATGTCTGTTTGTATGCCAATATGTGAATGTGTCAGTTGGGTTTTTACTGTGGTCAGTATATAAGTTCTCAGATTACCCTATTGTCCAAAGTTTGGGCATGTGGAACAGGAGTTTTTGTGTCGATCACTGGCATCCATAATGCTAATGCCAGGAATGCTGAGTCAGGTTTGTGTGAATGGCATGCATGTTCACAAGGCCTGTTGGCAGGGCACAGAGTAAAAGCTATTGTTCGTGATTCAGAGTATTTGCAGAGGCTGCACGCAAGGCCATTACTGACATCTCTTTTAGCAAGGCAGGGATTATAACTCATATTATCTTGAATGAGACAAACGGTTGTCCATGGCCATCACAGTAGGTTTTTGTAAACAAGCACTGCAAGACCTTACAGACAAAGAAGAATCCATTAATCGTGGATCAGAAGAATCCTTAGGGCCTAAGAATTTAGCATCAATATGTGGTGATAAATTTACATTTATACATTATACATTTTTTCTGCAGACACTTTTATCCAAAGCAATTTACAGCACATTCAAGATATGCATTTCATCAGGAAACATGTTCCCTGGGAATCAGACCCATGGCTTTGGTGTTTCTAGCACATGCTCTACCAGTTGAGCTACAGGAACATATATTTGGTGCTATGCTATAATTCTCTGGTATAGTGTCTCTATGCATGAGTTATTTGCTCACAATCACAATAGATATAAAGAGTGCTTGGCAGAATAACTCAATATTGTGTCACTGTCTGGACGACAGCTGGTTGACTCACAAATGACATGAAATCTTGCGGTGAGTTTCATAAAAGGTTAAGCATCAGTTTGGTTGGTTTCTTGGAAGGCGCTGTGCAGTTATTTATCATCTGTCAGCACATAATTAACTAATGAAAGTTTGAGTAAATTCAGTGATGAAGTTTAATTGACTGTTTGACTTATGTGTTTATCTATATTGTAAATGTTGGCTCAGTGACTTATTGAGAAATAAATGTTTCATTGAGCACATCTTTTCAGTACTTTGGTTGTAATATTTAAGGGCTAAACAGTTCCTAAAAACAGAGGAACTGTTAACTTAAAATGTAAACAAGAGACATCATTGCACTAGGGTCAACATCTTGAGGAATTCTGTTTAGCACATAACAAAAGAAGGTTTCCCCTGAGAGAAACATCAGTGACAGTGTTCAAATAATCAGCTTGCTAGTCATCAGATTGGCTAAGGTCCTGCTTGCTAAAAATTATAAATGACTAAATGTAAACAGTGTCGACCTTGATTGTGAGTGTCCGAAATGATCAGCTGTGTCTTTTTGGTTTAACCCCTTACAAAGTCTTTCAGGTCGTGTACTAGAAATGTGATATCAAAAATAATTAAGGCTAGTTTATTTAATTTTGGGGAAGTAGACATTTTGTATAAACAAGCTCCATTTTGAGCCTTTCCCCAATGGTGACCAAATGTATGTTTGGAAGGAACCCAGTCTCAGTGGTATGGGGGTTTAGGTTTTCTGCACTCCCTTTCTCTTCACCTCCTCTCATATGGGACACTTTAGCCCTTCCTGTGTTACAAAAGCTGCATGGAACCATTTCAATGTCAACATATGATCGGACTTAATGCATGCCATATATCTCACTTCCCATGATGTCCTGGCCTCTTTACGCAATTTTTATGAGGTAATAGAGGATGTCATTAACAGTAACTTGCTGTTACACTGATATATGAAACATACTGTACCACATTTTCTGTAGTGTCCCATTTGTGACATCTTGGGTCTGTTCCAAAATGTAGTGCGCTGCCTCGCTGTCTCCTGCGGCACTTATATGAGACTCCACTTGCAACTGATTTCAATATAGGTGATGCGAGAGGAATGAAACAATACTGTAATGAGCATAAATACACATAGCACACAATAGTAAAATAGTCAGTTTCCATCATAAACTATTTTTGCCGATATTTATAATAATATTTTATCTCACTTCATCCGTCATCTTGAATTTATTTTTCCACCGAGCTCATCACGGTGCATTCTGGGAGGGTCCATTCAATGATACCTTAGAATTTGGCCAAAAGAAGATATCTTAGGAGGCAGCATAATTAAGACATCTACCTTTTGGAACAGCCTTTGCTCAGGAGAGCACCTAAGTGCTGCTTCTGGAGGCAGCTAACTAGGTTTTGGAACAGACCTTTTGATTGCACCACAATGAATGTTCACTTTTCCAGAACTGTCACATACAGTATCTGCTGTATCTAATGATCATAATGTTTGTTTATTTAGTCTCTAAAAGACATTGTGATGTCACTGACATCATAATACACATACTGAAAATTAAAAAATGGGTTGCTATTGATACTATATAGTGTACTTTATGTAATAATATTATATGGCATATGTCAACAAAAAAAAAAAAAAAAATGACCACATTAGAGCTCAACTGTCTCGTTTCGGAAGTAAAAATCCCATTCGTTTTTTCCGTAGGGGAAATTATTTTTAACAATAACTTTAAGTCAGACTACTGTGAGCTCCAATCATCGATTCTAATTTTGTGATTCACCTCGGAGCTGGTTAGTTCGGTTCATGGCTTAAAACTTATTATGAAAGATTTTATGAACTCCCTATGAAAATAATGAATGGGGAAAATACTTCCGGAACAAAGATGGATGAAAAAGTGGACGGGCACTGTTGTGCTAATAGTGGTCACTACTCATTGGCTACTGGATGGAGGGCAGTCGAAAAGGTGTAAAACTCTGTTTGTTGACAGTTTGCTGTTTGATAAGTATCTATGGGGACAGTCCAAACAGTCCCCCGCAATGACCAGACAGGTCAGGATTAGACAGGATGAGCGATCAGCATTTGAAAGAGTGCAAGTTGCTGAATTCAATGAGCTACTGAGAGGTGAAAATATAAAATCTAATAACACCCAAGCCAGAGTGTGTCTTTGGGATCACAGTCAACACACTTAGTAGAAATAATACATCATGTACTATACTTGTCCAGCATTTGGTACAGTAACACATGATACATTCTGACGTGTGTAACAAAAAAGGAATTTATCGCCTCAGGCTCTAACTGCTTTTATGGCGTATTGATTGGACTGAAATTTTGTCAGCTGAAAGAGTGTCGCTAAAGCAATGGCCGCTTTCCCCGAAGTTCAACAACACAGATTTGGGCGATACAATCTTTCAGTTTCTGCAAACGAACCAAACTATTGGAGCAGATCATATGCAGTGTAGCTGGCAATGATTCTCCGGAGGTGGTATGAGACCCATTCCATTTGAAACTCTTTCAAGTTTAAATGCATCTGTCTGTTAAGCCACTAATGTAAATTTTACTCTGCCCAAACAGTGCTACGTCAGCATATGCAAAACTGAAAGCATAACAGCTGCTACCGAATATTTGCATAGGGCTTGTGTTGCGCAATAAATAATAACAAATCAAGAAATGAATGCATGTTGTAGGGAAGTCAGAACTTTTTTCTTCATTTATTTGATGCAGATCTTTGATGAAACTGAAACTAAATACTGACAATGAGTGCAGCTGATGCACACGGATGTATCTTAACTACGACAAGTGCCTGGGGGGAAAAGTCACTTGGAATCAAATAATAAATCACATCTTTTAAATTTGTTGCCTGGCATTAGCATACTCATGGAAGTGAACTTTATTTGATTTGCATATAGCGTGGGAATTGAAGATTGGATTTATGATCGATTATGCTTAATAAGCCAACAACGCATGTGGTAATGTAAACACAATAAAACGCGTTCCTTTGGCATAAAAGGCCATAAACTGCTTATGAATGACCCGATCGGCATGGGTAGATTTTTTCCCATATGTTCACCGCGTACCCGGTGTTCTTACCAGCTCATCAAATGTGTGCATGCCTCTTCACGGTTTGACGTCAAAAGTAGAGAATAACGCAATTATTTCAAATGTCATGTAAATGCAGATTTCTTGCCTTGTCAGATTTTTTAAATAAGTTGATTATTTAGAGTAGAGAGTTGTGCATGTAAATGGGCTCATTGATCGGGCCAAGTGTAAATGGAATGTGCTTATTCAATCTAATCATTACAAACAAATGAAGTGACCAAGTGTAAATAAATAAAGTCCAACCAGACCATTAATGGAAACTAAGCAGCCCTTCAGAAATTGCCACATTATTGATGTCAGAACCATGAGCACATTACATATGACCACTTATATTTGCATATAAACTCCCATATTCAGTATTCAGCATTTACGATTGGTTAGACAATCATAACGGAACTTATTTACATATAGAAGTCTTAAAGGTACAGTAGCAAAAACAGTCTGTTTAGTTCTAATGGATAGCGAGAGGGTAGGAAATGGTCATGTAAGACTACATTTTGCCTATGCAGAAGACCTTGACTAACATTATAAGTGGATTTTAGGGGGAAAATAAAATGTTAAATTGTTGTTGTTTACATTTAACTTGCACTTGTTTTACCATTAAAATTCTAATTTCATTTTAAAAACTATAATTATTTGAAAGGTAATACTTCAGCTTCGAGATTCAATCACTGTTTTATGGCAAAAATGTTACATCGAGAGTAATTTCTTCATTTATGTCAGGATTACACATCAAGCATGCTAAATTAAACCAGGACATATAGACACATACAATGTATAAACGAGACCCATACCATTTCAACTGTGTAAGCTCTGATTTCATGAATGGTATATTAACAGATATGTAAAGGTATCATTATTTGTCTTTCACTGTAAGAAATAGTTCTTGTGTTTACTGCTTGTGCCACTATTTTTGATTCAGAAGTTTGAGAATATTAATTTGCATTCCTCTATGCTCTGCCTCGTTGCTGAGACAGATTTATAGAGGCTGAAGAGAAAGAGAGACTTAAAGAATGACAAAACAGGGTTAGATAGAATAATAGAGTGTGTCAGAGAGGGAGGGAGAACGAGAGAGCTTCTAATCTCCAGAGCTCCAGCAGCAGACCAGCCTGGCTGTGCTCAAAATGCAGTGTCATCGTGTCTGTATGGGCTTTGCTCCTTTTCTCTGTTTGCGTGTGTTTTACGCAGTGCCTGAACTGCCATCAAACTAGATAATGTTTTTTTTTTTTTTAATAGTGCCAATTTAACTGTACAGTAGATTTTTTTATTTGCAAAAGCATAATTTGTAGGAAGAATCATTCTTTGCCACTATACAGGATAATGTTTGAGATGGGCTTTTTAAAAATAAAATATTGGTGTGTGTTTTTTTTATTTATTTTTTTTAGATTTTTTCATTGTTTTATTCATTCATTATGAACAGTTTTTAGTGAGTTAATATTATGCCATAATGACCGTATGTTCCTCTGAATGCTGCCTTGATACATTGCTTGAATGCTTTATTTTATACTTTATCACATTCAGAAGGTTTACTAGATCTGTTTGTGTGTGTGTTTTGATATCAGTAATGGGTCTGTAATGGCATACATTTACCTATGAAAAAGCTATTCACAAAACTCATTCTCAGATTTGAACAGCTTTGATTCCCAATGAAACATTCCAAGTCCATCACAAACTGATTGAAAAATCAATTATGCAGTCATTGTTTTAATTAAGTTCTAAGAACTGACATACAGTACATTA
Source organism: Myxocyprinus asiaticus (assembly GCF_019703515.2). Lineage (NCBI taxonomy): Eukaryota > Metazoa > Chordata > Actinopteri > Cypriniformes > Catostomidae > Myxocyprinus > Myxocyprinus asiaticus. The sequence continues at coordinate 33,271,164 of NC_059377.1, read as the reverse complement.
CCACACACTTATTTAATCTGGAACAGCAATGTCTTATAGACATTAACATCAATCATTTTCATTTTGCACTAACTGGGAAATTGCTATTTAAAAAATGCTAGATTTATAGCCCATTTTATGTGCACATCGTTTTTATTGGACGTTGCTGGTGTGATATTGAATGAGAGAATCAAGAGTCAAAATATAGATGAAAATTTGTGGGCGTACTGACACTTTTTTAATGGAAAACATTTCTAGTCGTCATACTGAGACACTGTGCTAAAAAAGACAGTGGTTAGATAAATTACATGGAAAACGAGAGTACACCACTGCATAGAGTGCAACTTCTCTACTCTTTTTGTCTCAGTTTCCCTTTTGTGTACTCTTTCTTTCCTTTTCTGTTACATTATTATCCTCTTTGTATTTTTCTACTCTCCACCCCCCACCCCCCCAACCCTCATCTCTATAACTTCATCTGTCTCTCTCTTTACCTCACTTGGTTTATAGTATCTGCATCTCCCCTTCAAATGTCCCATCAATGGGCAAGATGTATGCTTATCCCGCATTGTGATTGGCTCAGACACCCTGTGGACCCACGGGGAATGGAATGGGCTGGAGGAAATAGGGAGAAGAAGGAAGGAGAGAGGGAGGGGTACTTTTCACATCACACAGTTTCCCGCACAGGGAAAGAGTGTGAAGAGGGAGGGAGTGAGGGAGCAAGCCAGCCAGGGAGGGAGAGAGAGGATCAAAACAGAGAAACCAGGCGGTCAGCAAGCGGCACTGCAGACTTTGCCGAGAAGGACCGAAAGAGAGAGAGAGAGAGAGAGAGAGAGAACTAAACCCTGAAATCTTACAGCGTGGCTGGTGAAATCTTGCAGAGGACTGACCTTGAGCAGTGCACACTCACATACTCCCGGAACAAATAGCGTGACAGAAGCCCGAAACATGGACACAGCCCGTTCCATCCAACACGAGATCACCTCTCTCAAAGGTACTGACCTCTCTCATTTCCTGTCTGTGATCAACTGTGGATCAAGGTCTAGAGGAATGTGCCTTGATTTGAGCCATTTAACAGAGCAAGATTATGTTTTAAAGGGAGAGTACACACAAATATTTAAATTTGTCCATCATTTACTCACCTTCATGTTGTTCCAAACCTGTATGACTTCCTTTCTCCTAGAACACAGAAGGAGATGTAAGGTGGACTGACAGCCTCAGTCACCACTCACTTTCATTGTATAGAAAAAACTTTCTACCTAACAACGTTTGTGTTCCACTGAAGAAAGAAAGTTATATGGGTTTGGAATAACACAAGAGTAAGTAAATAATGAGAAAATGTTTATTTTTGGGTGGACTATCCCTTAAAGGAATGCGAGAATATCTGTGCAAAGTTCTAGATTTCATTGCTCTATCTCAACTTTGCTGTTATTTATGAAGGGTAGGGCTGTCTCTTTTGTGTGGGGGCCCTCATGCCTGAACTCTGGCTGTGTTTGGGAGTTGTTGGTGCTGAGCTTGGCTACAGGCGCACAGTTTCAGGTCTGCATGTCTCTTTAAAATGCACTGGAGAAGCAGCAGAATTGAGCGTCAGCCTTGCGGAATGGTCGGTGCACTGAATGCTGCATCACCACGGTAACAGCCAGCTCAGTGGCCTGGGATACCCCCGTTCCTGTTATAGAGCCGCCTGTGGTGCTCAGTATAATAACCAGCAGACCAGGAGGTTTCGAGTCATAGAACTAGGTGTTCTCATTATATAGATGTCTGTAGTTCAACATTAATGGATGCAGATTAGATAGTTAACATTGGAATTCCTCTTTATGATACTTATAATACAGTATATTTAACTTCCATGACTCTGGCCTCATGGGATGCAGAATATATCACAGATTCACACTGATTCACACTGAAAGTATACTGTGCCTTTATCAGGTTGGGCTCAGAGTGAAAAATGCTGAGTGCAGATATGTAAGGGTCTGTTCATCAGCGTATGGAACTGGACCAGCACTAAATGCCTGGGGATTAGACTTGTCATAGCCTTAGGCCATTGGCAAAGGTGCTTTTAAAGCTTGAATAGGATTTTGTCTGAGCTCTTAGTAGTAAAACAACTAAGATTTTTGTTGCTCTGTTTGTAGGTAGTCTGATTGGTGAAGGTTTATCCCTGTTATTTGGATTCTGTTTGGTTTAAAACATCAGCATAACCTTGTGTGATTTGTCACTACTTCACCAAAAGTGCAAATGATTGATTTGACACATTAGAGGAGGTATTGATTCTCAGTGAAAATGTGCTGAGTCATTCAATGGCAGATCCTTGCTAAACCTGTCAAATGAATGCCAAAAACTTAAATATAGTTGTATCTACTATAGAGTCAAGTTGCCATTTGCTCATTTAAACAACCAAACTTCCAAAAGTTTATGTACCCCTGTCAACCAATTTACTGACAAGAACCATCCCTCATCAGGCATTTTTGCACCAATTTAAGTATGAATTCATTTCCTTCTGGGGGGTGGGGGGGTACAACCCACATTCTAAATGTCATCAGCCTCTCTTTACAGTATCACAGATTTTTTTTTTTTTAGAATGTTTTTATGTTTTTAAGAATATGTTTTATATTTTTAAGAATATGTGATGATATTTGAAAGAAAGCAAATCAGCTGCACTTTTAAGAAACATCTGTATTTTTATGATAGAACTTCCATGTATAAATGAAAATGTTCATATTAAACAAAATAATTATCATATAATTTAATGACTGTCAAACATTTCAAACATCGGTCCAGTTCGCCAGAACCAAAGAAAATAAAAATAATAATAATTCCTCAATGTCTGTGTCAAATATGACTTACCTTAAAGATTTCAGAAGCTTGTCTCACCTCTCTGTCTACACTGTTGACTTTTTTATAAAGTAGACATGCCACAAACATCACCATTACCATTAATCTAAATTCAAATAATAGCCAAGCAAAAAACATGGAAAATTAAAAAAACAATTAAATTGTTTAGATGTATACCAGGGATGCTCACACGTCTAAATGAGATCTACTTTTTCATAATGTTATTGGTATAGAGGTCTACCATACACAACATATACATAGTTGATAGTGAAATTTGACAATTCTCTATACCAATTTTGACACCACAACAAATAATAATTATTTTTATTTTTTATTTTGTAAGCATTGTTTCAAGGAACAAATTAATAAAAAATAAAAGCAATAAATAGAAACAAATTAAAAACAACAGAATGACAAAAAATTCAAATCAGGAAAACAGTGCTTTTTTTAAAAGCTGTTAAAAACAGCAGTAGCCTATCAAGTATTCAAGTAAACATTCAGAATGAAATTATATGTAGCATTAAACTGCTAGCTACTGGTCCTCACTGTTTGATTATATTCAATTAATACCTTTTAAATCTACTAAATTTATCGAGCCAAGAGCATTGAGTGGTTTATTTGTTTCCTTGTTTAGCAGCAGGTCTATTAGGTTACATTTATACTTCAAGTCTGACATTTTGATACAAATCCGATTATTTTTTTTGTCCCACTGTTAACATTAATTGTGTCGTTTCTCTCTCTATTCCCTTTTGACCTGTTATCGAGATCGGCCAGTGGTTCTCATGTGATCGATGTAATGAGCACCCCTGATGTATATACAACATTAGATTATTGTTGTCACACACATGACTCTATGATAGAAATCCCTAATATCTGTCCCTTTCATTTTTTTGTCAAGGTGTTGTACATGAGATATTATTGGTCATTCAGTGTTTCAGTGACATGTCCCCCTCACTTATAATGGTTCCTACGCCCCTGTCTTGTGGGAACAAGGAAGTAATAGCGTTTAGATTGATGAGCGTGATTTGGCAGTTGCATTTTTACTCCACTGATAGTTAGGTTTAGGGTTGGGTTAGGGTGTAAGGTTAATAATATTGGCATTTCTGTTGACTGTATAACAGCATTTATAATTGACGCCACTCTGTGTACATTTCACCCAGAAATTGTAATTCATGTCAAGTGTATCTGTCCACGTCCCGCAAGCCCACTACACAACATGCACACTCAAGTAATGCCCCCAGTGGATCACAAAGCGATTCTATTGGCTGAATGAACTTTTAAACTCTTATGCAATTTCTTTATAATTTGTGTTGCCTTAACTATGTAAATATAACAGAAAATAACTTTAAAATTAAACTGTATGTCACAAATTCTATTATTAAACCGAAGATATAAATGGTTGAATTAAAAATGTCTCTGTTCTGTTTTCTCCAGTTAGCTTACAAGCTAACCGATTAGACTGTTAGCTTAGCATAGTTTCTTCTCTTCATTTCCATCATGTTTCTCGTCACTGTCCCCACTTAGTGATACGGCGGTATGATTGAATTCTATAGAACTTTTAAGCTGCAGTATATTAAATCATTTTACAAACTGTTTAGTGTAAATCTTTGTGGTTAGGATTAGGTAAACACAACACACAGTGTATGAATGTGATATCCAACTGTTGCAAGACCTCAGCATTTCATTTGAAGGGGGCATAACTTGTAGTGGACCTGCCTTGTTGTAGTCTTGCAGGACGCAGACAGACCCTTCACGCTCACCTGTGCCCAGACATTAAACAACACTTTTAGCTTTGGCCACTGGGGGCAGTGATTAGAATTTCGCTAAACGCAGACCGATTTCAGCAGCAAAACATTCAACCTGCTGTTGCTGAATTTACAGTGTGATCAGTCTGGATTTAAAGTGGCCATATCATACCTTCTTTTATAATTTTCCTCCCCCGGTGGTCCTAATTTTTTCCCCCAACCTCTCTCTGATTCTTAGAATTTATGGGCCATTTTGCTGTGCTATTAATACGTCTGTATAAACGCCCTGTTACAGTGCCTATTCACATGCTGGTGGTTTGCAATCTAATGTAAGATACTTTTATCGTTAGTTCTTCTGGTGTTAAAGAATAAAAGTATCTATACTATTTACACCTTACCTCATCGACAGGGTGGGCCAACTTTCTGAACATTACATAGGCACTTTTGATGTGAAAATGTAGAAGATCATGTGTTAACGTATCCATCTAGCTGACGTCAGAAAGTTGTGAAAAAATAAAAAGTCTTTCTTGACTATGAAGGAAGTTTTTTTGTTCTGAAAGATATAGTAGGCCTATGTTTTCTGATTATACTTTCATTGTATAGATCCTCTCTCCTTCTTTTGTCTTTCTTAAAAAGTTCTCCAGTCCAGTAATTTGTGTCTGTTCTGTTGAATCACCGGCTGAGGATCGAGTGTGTTTCAATGGGGCTGCTAAGTATTCAGAAAGCCTTCAGCTGTTGTTAAGCTGAGTGAATGTTTTCCCAAGTGTCAGAGCAAACAAAGCCTTCTCACCTCATCAAACACTCCACAGAATCTTACTTAATATGCCTGACAGGCCTCTAGCCCTGTAGTCTTCTTTGAGGGGTCACTTTCTGCTGGACACACTCCTCTTTAAGTGTTTGGTGCAATCTACAAGTTGAGACTGTCAATGGCAGTTAAAGCAACTTGAAGAAGTGTTGTATTTTACTTTATCGCAAGAGCATGTGAGCATAAGTATGATTGCTAAATAATACTTATTTTAAACAATTTACTGAACACTTATTATAGGGACAATCCGCCTGGATCAACCAGGGGTTAAGTGTCTTGCTCAATAGGAATAGCTCCTAGTTTGCTTCCTGCTGAGATTGAACCAGCAACCTTCTAATTATGAGGCACTTGCTTTATACATTATGCCACATCACCACCATATTTTTGGTAGTAAGTGTTGGTGATTTAGGTGGATTTGCATGTATATTCTAGAGGATTTCAAAGCACAAAATTATTTTGAATTGGTCATCATCAAGCTTGTGTCATCTTAGGGTGACCTGCCAAATAGGACGTTCCTGATAAAACTCTTTTGTTGGTACTGAAACAACATTTCTTTCAAACAAACATTGTCCTAAAACCTATTACCAACTGTAAAAATAAAGGAGACTATAGGTTGATATAATTTTTATCTTAATCCTAACCCTAACATCTGATTGGTTGATATGAATGTTGTTCCACAAACACATAGAAAGCAGCAGCTTAGTTGTAATATGGAACACAGTATTTTGAGTTGTTTATGAGTACTGAGCCAGCTAAATCACTTGTTTTAGACCATGTCTATTTATATTTTTTAAAGATATTTGTATTGCTTATTTTGTTGTGTCCAGTGGGCAACCAAATGCTGCTGTTTCCCCCCCTGATTTGCCTCAATCTAATGCTGACCTGGATCCAGACCCAGATTCCCTCTTAATGAGCTTTTGGCTTTTCTACCTTCTACTTTGTTTTTGAAAACTGTTTTATGTCGGTTAAATGGTTTTCTTTTACAGCTGCACCATAGAGACAGTATGTCTGGTGCAGGAATCTTGTTGAACCTGGAACACAAATGGAGGATTGTCAAATTGTACAAAGAGTTAACAGGTTGAATTGATGTGCTTCGGGGAAAGTGTTTGGTTTCTTGTTGTTGGGGCCCTTCATAGTAAGGATGTATAGAGAATGGTATTTATACATAGTGTCTTGGCTCTCTGCTCAAATTGACCACTTTAAATGCAAACATACAATGATATTGTCCCCACTAAAGTGTAAAAGTTTGAATTATCGCATATAACTGTGTGTTACTTTGGAAATATCATCTGTGATAGTATAGAATAGAATTCCTGAAACCATGAAGCCATGTATCTGCTTAAACAGAACGTGGTCTTTTGGCAGAACTACTTCTCAAAAATAATTAAATAAATACAATATTTTTCTTACTTGCTGTGTTGTGGTAACTTTACTAATAAAGGAATTTTACCTCCGTAATTTAGTTGACACTGAATCATAGTCTTCCTTCTGTACATCGTTTAGGAAAAAAATTTAGTTCTAGTAAAACAAGAAAAAAAAAACAGAAGTCTAACAAATCCACTGTCTCTCAACGCTATCGAGATTACAAACCTCCGATGAGAAGCTAAATGCTATCGATCCTGACCCCTGTCTCTGGTTTGTGACTAATGGACATGTCATTTCACATGGAAAGATCTGATCCTAAATCGGGCGATGTAAATATTGATTTCTTTTCATATTATTTTTTTTCTTCATTTTATTCTGCTTTAGGAAAGAGATGTTTTATGTGCTTATGGATTACACAAAAATTACAAAAACTAAAAGTGCCAGTTTATTCCAGGAACCAATTATGATGTCACTAGAAATCGGCCAATCCAGTGGCACGTTCCAGGCAATGGTTAATTCAAAACATATGGTGTTTGGTTTCATTACAATGATTACAATGTTTGTGACCAGTACACAATAATGGTAATAATCAAGTAATAGAAGGCTGATATTGACTGATTTTGATTTATTTTTACCATACAAAGTAAAGGTGACCGATGGTGGATTTTGCTCATACGATAACTAAGGTAGTGGAAAAGGCAGATAACTGATTAATCAGTCGATAGATTTTCAAATCGATTCATAGAATGTAATATTTTCTTAGTTGGAACAGACATAGGGGCCAGAGTCCAAAATGAATAAAATCCCAGATGTAGTTTATTTTTCAACCAAAATCCCAATAATAATCAGAAAAAAAGAAGATTGGGTGCATAATGTGGGACTTTAACACTAAACAAGCCTAAAAACTTCCCCTTTTTTTTTCTTTTTCTTTTTTTTTTTTTTTAAATGACAGAGACTTGGCTCCATTACAGTGCTCTCTATATTTAATATTTACCAAATTAAGCTTTTTATATCTTATAAATTATTTGTATTATTCACAATATATGAAGTTTGAGACACGATGTATGTGCTGAAGAGGGACATTTCCATATAGTCAAATTTTTCTTTGCATACCCTTTCTTCAATTTAAAAAGCGTAATTATCATAGGAACACAGATTGATAAAAAACTGTCAGCAACTATCATCATAGATTTTTGCCAATAACCAATAGTTCTAAAAAGCAACTATCGGCACCGATTAATCGGTAAAACTGATATATCGGTCTACCTCTAATACAAAGTTGTTAGAGTCTTTATGAAGAGTGTGTTGTTGTGCAATAGCTATTTTGATTTGATGAGGCCACAAAGTGTTTAGAGTCTTGTAAATGGCCAAGTGTTAATGCAACCCTGTCATTGTTTAAGACAATTGTGTGCCTTCACACTCTATGCACTGGCTTTTCACTTTTTCACCTGCTCAATACAGGAATGGAATGCTCTCAAGGATGTGTTATGAATAATATTCTCTTTATTTATCTCTCATTTATCATTATCATTTATCACTCTGTTTGTTGCCAATTATTTTTATTTTTTTGTATTGCAAACTAAAAAGTAATTTTATTGGTTCTGATAGCAATATCAGAACAACATAATACAAGTAAAGGTTTAAAAGCCAAAGCAATAAACGAATAAGTGCTTTGGAAGCACAGTAGTGCCATCAATAAAAAATAAATTAAAAAAAGCATAATGTTTTTTGGGATGTAATTTTGATAATAGGTCAGATGATCTGGATGTTCAAAATAACTTTTTTTACTTACTTGAGCAGTCACCCCAGATCTCCATGTCCCCGATTCCTACTCCAAGAGCTGCTTCTTTATACTGTCATTTGTAAAGACTGCGTGTTAAGGGACAAAATCACATAGTGGAAACAATATAAACCATTGCTTGAATACAGGAAGCTACAGTATGTTATATGGTGATTTTTACAGTGCATTGGTCTAGTCAATGGTATAGATTTGGCTTGAACATATTTCCATTGATCATTGGATAAATATTGGGAGTTGTACTTGCTTGTTTTGATTATTGGGGGGGTTACTTCCTCCCATCCCCCCTGGAAACTACGCCCCTGGCTCTAGTGTTACAAATATATTGTTGATGTCTACATTTTGAGATGGTTTGCTTATTACATTAGAATATGGTCAGATGCTGTGCTCTGAAACTCAAGATGTAACTTCAGAGATTACATTTGATAGACTAAAGTTTTTGTCCCATATGCCATGTATATACTGTATATACAGTATGTGGCTTATAGGTTTTTTTTGCAAGTTTGAAAAAATTTCCGTTGCACAACCATTACAATGAAAGTTGTTTCAAAAGTTTGAGTTTTTTGAAAGTTTGATTAATTTAATCTTTTTAAAGTCTTCCAAAAGTCTGCTGATACATCCCAAACCTGCCTGAGTATTTTCAGGAGCACTCTGTTTTGCTAGCACATCAAGCCCTCTTTCACACCAAGACCTCAGTATTCTGCTCTTCACTCATTCCTAAGTCATTGTTTCTGAATCTGAATCTTCCTTTATCACTCCTCTTAAAGCTAGCTGAGGGCACTAAAATGGCCTTGTAAGTACTGATACTAATGGAAAGATGTGTTTGGAGAAGAAGTGTTGTGTTGAATGTCTTTGTCAGGATACCACTTGTGGATGATTCTGCTATCAGTCTGTGTTGTTCAGCAGTATATCTGCAGGTTGTTTTAAAAGGTTGTTTTGAGTTAAGGCAATTGCACAGTGATGTGCTGGTTGTAGTTATCAGATTCAGCCTACAATCTTGAAGTAGACCTAGATATCATTTAATAACAGCCCCATAGAGATCCCATACCTGAGATGTCCAGTAGGGGGTGCTGTCACTAAGGTAATGGTATGGAATTCTTGATACTAATATATAACTACTGTTCAAGGTGCAGCTGCGGCTCAATAAGAGGTTTAGTGCATCTAATCGAGGGTTAATGTCGTAAAGTGAACTACCGTTCTCCAAGTGAACCTTCCGTGCCTGCTATTTCCTGAGGTTTATTTTCTTTTGTTTTAGAGATCCCTGCCTGCTCTGTCTGACGTTTTTAACAACTTTCCCCATAAAAATAGGCGTTAGTTTATGCGTCAACACTCAATCTAACACCTTAAAACAGTTTTGAGGGTGGGAAGAATTTAGCCTCTGATGTAAACAGTAAATGTTGTTAATGACTGCTTTCTCCTTTCTCTTGTTTTTCAGGTAAGTTGCAGTTTTTCTTCGAGCTGTGGGTGTGGGGGAAGATCTGCTTCTGAGTCACATCAGACAGATTAGGGTTCTGTTCATCTGGTATGACATTAGTTTAGCAGTGTTATGAAAAAAAAATGCAACCTAAAGGTTTTAAAGCCACATGACCTATAACCCTTATTTATCACACACACACACACACACACACACACAAAAAGTACAATGGTATTAAATAGTGTACTCATCCAGTACCATGGTATACATATGAGAGAACCATGGTATTACCATCCCTGTACCATGGTATCACTGAAGTATTTTTTGTAAGGGTATGGCCAGTAGAGGATAATGATGAAGATGATAATAATTTGATTTATGTAGCGATAGGCCATGTTATTTGTTCCAACCTGTGTAATATCAACCTATAACGTTAAATAAGGTTTTCTGTTATGTACATAAATCTATTGCTGCCATGACTTTCATTTTACTTGATGAGTAGAGTAGGGCAGGACACATTGATTTCAAAAGCTCATTGAATAATAGGAACAAAAAGGCATTGTTATGAGACATGTGCATTCAAAATGTTTTCTTTAAAAATATCTAATGCATACACATGACATGATCTGACAATACACCAATCAAAGTAGTCTGAAAATAGGCATATATGTGCAAAGCCTGCTTTTAATTAAAATAAAATGAAAATAAATAAACATCTACTTTAAAAAGATTTTCTTTAATGCCTTTGCACACTACTTCTGGATATGTCCTCTCCCAGACATTTGCTTCTAGTTCTCCATCAGTTTATTATATAACTGACATTCAGCTCAGCTGGTATTTAAATTACTAAGCTGGAAGGTAGCACGGTACCACATAATAGTTCAGTGAAATCCTTATGAGACTGGGTTGTTAAGACTTCCACCACACTGGCATAATGCAGAATCTGACTCATTCAGATCTTTTTTAAAACCAGAAAGCATAATTACAACTATTATGAATGTGCCTGTTTTAAATGTACTTGCACACATATGCAAAAATATAGATATACACGCAGGCTCTTTAATGTTAAAGGTCCCATGAAACCCTATGAAGGGTTTTCTTTCCTGTGTTGATATATTTCTTATTGAAATATCAAACAAATCGAAGGGCTCATCCCTTTTTTCCTTAAGCCAATAGGCTTTAGTTACGTCACCACAATGAAATATATACGCTAAATTATAGTCTGTTGCAGGTAGTATTAGGGGGAGGGACATTCTCATTCAAGAGAGTATTTGACTGGACAAAAATCTGTGTAGTGAAAGATGACGCATCAACTTTTGGTCTATTTTTTATTATTTTTTTTGCTGGAAGAGCAAGACTGTGCATTTAAATGTGTATATTAGAGGTAGACCAATATATTGGTTTTACTGATTAATCTGTGCTGATTTTTAGATCTATCGGTTATAAGCAAAAATCTTTTCCTTTAGTTGCGGATAGTAGTTTTTATTTATTCCTCATTAATAAACCTAATAGGGGATATATATGATAAAGAATATATATATATGATAAAGAATATATATATATATATATATATATATATATATATATATATATATATATATATATTCTGTATCATGCCATGGCCCGATCTTTGTTTCAAAGAAATCAAGTAGAATCAACTGCTCACCCTTTTCTGAGATCCACTGATATGCAATAGCGATTTTGCTTAGTTTATTAAAAAGCTATATACACAAAGGGGTTTTGATTTTGGAATCACTCACATTGAAAGCGACATCAACATAGACCAAAAAACCATTCGACCAACACACTGTAAAAGGGTTCACTGTTAATTGCCTATCTGTATGTGTGTACTCCATTTTTGTTGATTCAGCATTTATTTTTATTATGTGTTTTTCTTTTGGGAATTTTTTTTATTTTATTTTTTTTTTTAGCAAATTTACTGTGGGATTCACTAGTGAAATGTTTCTTCATGCCACAGTGAAGAATTTTAAACTCTTTTATAATTTAATGCAAATGTTTTCATTACAAATAATATTATCAGAACAAAAATTTGAGTAAAAGGTAGTTGTGTAGAAGATGTTTGATTCCCCTGTTAAGAACAATGTGCATTTACTTTTAAATTAACATAATTAAATATAGCCTCAGTTTAGCATGTTCTATAAGTTGACCCCAAACCTAGGGCAAGAAGAAGGTAACTTGTCCCAGCTGTCATCTGATTTTTATAAAATGTATAAAATACATTTGATATCATTCTTAATCAAATTTTAATTTTATTTTTTATTTTTTTGTCATCTAAGGTAAAACACTAAACCATATATTACACGTAATTATGTATTTTCACAATTAAGTTGAATAAGGACATACATAAATCATGACAGAAAAATCATACAGTATAACAGAATTCCAGTAAAATATGTTTATCTGAAACTAAAATCAGGTGATGGTGGTTGCAACATCACCCGAATTTAGGGTTCCTCCACCTTTGCAATCTCAATTTAACCCCTATATATATATATATATACATACATACATACATACACACTGGTGGCCAAAAGAGAGAGAGAGAGCACTGTAATGGAGCCAAGTCCCTGGTGCATTTGGGCACATTTAATGTTAAAAGTCCCACATTATGCACTAAATCATAAGTGTAATTTTTTGGTTATCATTGGAATTTTTGTTGCACAATAAACTGCTTTTGGGATTTTATTCATTTTGGACTCCATGTATATTGATGTTTGTAGTCTCAGTGTATGTGCCCTTCATAGTAAGGAAAGACTAAGAAATCTTTTATCATTCTATAAATGGCTTTTTAAAAAAAACATCAACTATCGGCTGATTAATCAGTTATCGGCCTTTTCCACTTCCTTGATTATCGATATCAGCAAAATCCACAATTGTTCGACCTCTATTGTATATTTGCTAAAAGTTAGTTTTGTCAACTTTTAGTAGTGATGTAGTATACGTATAAATGTCTTTAAAACTAAAAGACATGAACTGAAAGCCACAAAACTCATACTTTGACCAGTCTGTGCACTGCTGTACAATTACGTTTTGAAAATGTGTTTGTTGAAAATTTTGTGTGTTGAAAGTGTCAAGAGAGTTCACAAATATATATGTCATATATGTTGTATATCTACTTGTCAAAACATCACATTCACACATGGTTTTACATGATGCTGAGAGATTTAATGGCACACTGCTAATTTTATTTTGTTGCCATGGGGTTTTGGAGGCAGGTTACAGGACATAGTCATAAGTTTATCTAGTAACACACCCAAAGTTTCACAAATGGTCAGTGTGTTATTAATGTTTCTAGATTACTTTTACCACCAGAGTGGTAAGCCCATATTGTGTTTCCATGGTGATGAGGTTTGTGTATCGCACAGGTGGTCATTGCATTCATAGCAACTCTGAGTTCCTGCCTGGTGTACTGAGGTCATTTATCTCAGTGTTATGATATCAAGTTTTCTTGAATAGATTTCTAAGGCTCCATGTCTCTAGTCCAGTGGTAAGGTAATCCAGTTATTCCCACTTTGAATTTGGGCAAGGCACCTGCAATTCTATTGAGCTGCTGACTGAACTTTCCCCTCATGCATATCAAGGATGGGGTTTCTGTAATTTATTGCCAAAACGAAATTGTGTATGTAAAGCATACTGGTCCTAAATCACAGCAAACAACCCTTAGACACTGGACAGACAGGGATAACTTTCCCTTTTTTATAGGTTAAAGGTAATTAAGTCATAAAAACTTCTATTCAAAACTAGATTTTTACATTTTCTTCCAGGATGCAGTGCAGTGAGTGCTGTGGGTGGTTACCAGAGCATTCTGGGTGGTTGCTAAGGCATCACTAGGTGGTTTGCTAGGGTGTTCTAGGTGGGTCCTGACTGGTTATGGTATCGTTCATGCCCATGGACCAAAGGGTGCAGGGCAGGGGATTGTTCAGTTCCCCATCTCTTCTTATGAGCAATAGAGGTAGCGATGCTTCCCTCTGTGATTTTTAGAGTCTTTAAAAGGCATGCTGACATCCTGAAATAGCCAAGTTTCATACAAACACAGAATGCAGCAATCTAACTCAATAAATTAAATTGTATTTCTGTGACATTATTGGGAAATCAAAAACTGGCATAATAAACTATGCAATCAGAAAAGAAACAAGTTAAACTCATATATTAACCTGCTATTAGAAAACTATTCTTCGTCAGGCTGCTGACTCTATCATATGATATCATTTACTGTAGATCCACCAAGCCTTTCTGAAAATATTTTGTAAAGCGAGGCAGAAAAGCTCCTGTTTCAGGAATAAGTCTAACTTGATCTGTCTTATATTGTGTTCTTAGTTTTCAAGTGTTGTTAGTGACCATACCACTTTTAGCCATGACCACTGTATACTTCCAGTCATTACTTGCTGACTGTATCACTCATTTAGGCTGCTGTGACAACCGTAGATAGTTACTGACTACACTTAGAAGGCACTGAGTGCTGACACCCTCGCTTACATCCGTCTCATAGGGACATTGGGCAAATTACTCATTCACTGTTCTTCCTGCATCCTCTCCTGTTGCTATGGTTCTCTTCCTGCCTCTGCTTATATTTGATTATTCTCCTATAGCCAGGATCAAACTCTTCCAAGCAAGTTAATTCTGAACTACGTATTAAGATGCTGTTTAGCTGCAGGGCTGAATGGCTCAGAATTAAATATATTTTAGCCAGTTTAATAAGTTATATAAACACATTGGGTATTATGAATGCCAGGCACATGTCAAGTTGTGATGTATTATCATTGAATAATTGCTTTGGCGTTTTTAAAGTCGTTATAATTTAAGTTTATGGAATTCTTCGGTGTTGCATAAGTGAGAGTGAAAGATGCTGAATATCAAGACTGCATCTGTTAAACCTGAAAACATAAATTAAACCCAGTATGTTTTCGCCCTTTTCAATATGTTTAGAATCTTGTACAAAAATGCACTGACTATTTTCAAAATGGAATACTAGCCTTAGTGTATGTTATATACTGCCTACTATTTTTACAAATAATATGTGAAACAGTAGGCATTATTCCACGATAAACATTTCAAACAGCAATGTGCTACATTGTTGTTTTAATTAAAATTTCTGTAAAAATGACAACTTTTGGCAGTCAGTTAAATATTGAATAAAAAAAAAATTATACATAACATTTTACTTATGGGGCTTTATATTCGTGACCGCGCTGGGCGTTTTGCAACGTGCAACGACAGTGCGCAATATCTTATCTAATTTTCGTGAGAGTGCTAATTCTAAGCACAATTGCCGTGCCAGCCCAAAGCAAAGTGGCCGTGGGTGGGAGTGTTTGCACTATCTGTGGATGTATGTGTGCAAACTGTGGGTGTATTGTATTTTAATGAAGTTGCGCAAAGCAAATTTGCTAATTTCCTGAGAAATCGGTCATTTTGCTAAGACGGTTCAGGAGCACATCTGTTTGCAGCACAAAGTCTAAAATCAGTTCCTGCATTTGCAGTTTGGAGATTCCACCAGCAGGTGGTAATAAAGTTAATGTTCAAACTCTGAAAATACAGTGGATTATCAAATTATGTCGATGACATTCACTGTTGTAACCAAATTTCGTGGTTCATTGTTGTAACAAAATTTTGTGGTTCATGATTTATTTGTCAATTATTATTATTATGTTTATGTTTAAAATTGCATTTATGATCTAATTTGTATTAATATTTTTACACCTGTTGTAATAGAGTGATTTTTAAGTTCTTCTATCGCAGACTTGAGTGAAATTTAGGATGATATTTATTTGATGAATATAAAACAGAAATGTAATGTCTCTCTTTGGCGTAAGCCCCGTCTGGCAGTCCGAAGAAGTTGTACTCGGAACCGTCATATCCTGCCGGAGATAGGAGGCAGGGGCGAGGAGCCTACCCCCGTGCAGGACGGGACTCAACTGGTGGTGGGGTGGTGGAGGTTGCCGTGTTAGCACACTGAAACAGCAATGTGATAGATTGTGAGCAAATTTATAAAGCAATGGCTTACAGGCTAGGAGTTACCTAGCTAATGGTACGATGATGTACAGCTGCTAGTCTTCCCGCTAGAACTACGCTGCGCTAACATTTACTGCAAAATAGGCCGTTGGAATAAGTTGGAGAGGATAAATTGTTTTATGGCACCACTTCGTTATTTGTATTATATTTTGTTTGAAGTTTGATCTGAATTTAGA
Source organism: Myxocyprinus asiaticus (assembly GCF_019703515.2). Classification (NCBI taxonomy): domain Eukaryota; kingdom Metazoa; phylum Chordata; class Actinopteri; order Cypriniformes; family Catostomidae; genus Myxocyprinus; species Myxocyprinus asiaticus. The sequence continues at coordinate 33,255,023 of NC_059377.1, read as the reverse complement.
AATATTTTTCGTTTAATTTTTTTGTGTTTCCAAAAATACATTTACGTTTTTAAAATCAAAATCCACCGGTAGAAATCAAGTATGTGCAAAAATCCACAGCCTAACTTGGAAGGCTGATACAATCTCTGTTAATACTAGCCATGATTTGTGTCACTTGATCAATATGATTATGGTACTTAATGAATTATTATTATAATAATTAATAATACAACATTCTCTATAATTTAATGGAGCCTACATCCAAATCCCAGTGAGAACCACAATTTCCATGTGTATAAAAGGAGCATGTCACTGTCATAGAAATATGCCTAACATTCAACAACGCATAGCATAGTGCTGCACTTACCACTAGCGCTCTTAAAACAGGGCCCATGGTGTGTGTGCATTGTGTATCTCTGTACATTTTTGTGCATCTTTGCACGTTTCAGCATTAGAATAGAGTAGCCTGAGGTTTCATCTGCAGTTTACACATGTAACATAAGGAGTGGCTATATACTGTACAAATGTGTGTGAGAGACTACAAAATCTCTGTGTCTCTGAGCACTTTCCCATTGCCCCATAATGTCAGAGTGCAGGGGCGTGTGGAATGTTTTAGAGAACAACCATGTGCAATAAATTCCACCCCATAAACCAATTGTAGGAATGCGTGAGAAGGGCCAGAGTGGAGGAAAACTGGAGTTGTAGGAACACTTTTTCTGCCAGAGGCTTTGAATGAACTGCTTTCATACTGCTTGTTTTATAAACTGTCCACTTCAATACTTCATCTATCTGACAGTAACTCCATGGTGAAGCTACTGTTTAAGAGATACTCAAATGCATGGTAGCTACAGTGAATGGATGTTTTACTCAGTAAATGTATCTTTACCTTCTTGTACCTATAACTTACAGTTAAGGGATGGTTCACTTAAAAATAAAAATTCTTTATTAAATTAAAAACATTTACTTACCCTCATGTTGTTCCAAGCCCATATGAATTTTTTCTTCCGTTAAACACAAAAGGAGATGTCTGACATAATTAAAGCCCCAGTCAACATTCACTTTCATTGCATAGAAAAAAAATGCAATGAAAATGAATGGTGACTGAGGCTAACATTCTGCCTAAAATCTAATTTTGTGTATCATGGAAGAAAAGTATCACTCATTGGCATTTTTTTGTTACATTTTTTAATTTTTTTTTTAATTTTTATTTATTTGCATGAATGTGTCTTATTATTTTATGCTGTTGTTGATTGATGTGATATGTCTGGTTTAAGTTTTGCAGAGCAGAGTGATTTAAGGTCCTTATCGTCAGGGGTTCAGACTAGGCCTTTGTTTACCCAGCTTCGCCCTAAATCAGTTTAAGCATCAGGCAATGACTTACAGATGGGCCTGAGCACTTTGTGGCTTGGCTTCTGAAAAATACTTTGGCTGCTTCCAATTTTAAAGCCCTATTTGCTAATTCTTCCTTTGGAATGAATTCTCAACAGTTTTGCTGAATCTCATAATAAACAGTTTTAAGCAAGAATAACATTTCTTAAGTCTCTGATAAAAAATAGAAATACCTTGAAGTTTCCACATGTCTGTCCAGAAAATTAATGCTTGTTCAGGCTGGTTTTACTTTCAGAAAAGTACTGTGGTAGTACCATGGTACAGTTATGGTATCTGATGGCAAAACCATGGTACTTTGATATACTGTAGCATGGATTACCTTATTCATATACCATGGTATTTACATGATACTCCAAGGTACATCAGAGAATACCATGGTATTGTCATGGTACATATCCAAAAACATGGTGTTACCATGATATGTTTTTTTTTTTTTTTTTTTTTTTTGGTATGTTTTTTTGTTTGTGTTATGCTGAATAGTGCTTAGTTGATGCTTAGTTGAGTTGGTGAACCAACTATCAAAACATGAAGTTTGTCATGCATGGTCTTTCTGTTGAAGCTGAATGATAAAGGAGCTCTTAGTGATTAAGATATTGTACAAGCAGGTTCTTGCTGGTAAGGATGGTCACAACATGTGTTCTGAATGGTTTAGAAGTTTGAACAGGCCGTTAATCTGGTAGAGAAAACCCTATAGTAGTACACTAGTATCCAAAATGCAACATACTGCATTCTGTCCTTTTCAGCAGGCAATTTACTGGTTTCTAGCCAATGTCAGAACTAATAACAGATTATGAAACTGTATTAAAGTTAGAATACATGTCTAGATGTTATAGGTTCATCTAGATTCATATGGCAGACAGATTGCATATATAAACCTTGTGTGAAGTTTAAACTCAGAGAGGGATGAGTGATAATCCACAAATAGACAGGTTCACACAAGAATGCAATGTCTCTTCAGAAGAATCAGATTCAGAATGAGCTTTATTGCCAAGTATGATTATACATACAAAGAATTTGTCTTAGTGACAGGAGCTTCCAGTGTACAACAATACAAAAACAGCAGCAAGACATAGATAATAATAAAAAATAAAAAATAATTATACACATGCGTACAGACACACACATACATACATACACACATACACATGGGTAGTGCAAATCTAATACAATCTGTTATGTACAGTTTAAATACAAATCTGTTATGTACAGTGCACATTTTTTTTTTTTTTTTTTTTTTTTTTCCAGAGGAATGAAATGGCAGAAGAGGTTGGATGTGTTGGATAAATATAAGAAAGACTAAACTGCGTATTGCACATAGTTATTGCTCAATGGGGCAATTTAACTGTTCATGAGATGGATAGCCTTAGGGAAAAAACTGTTCCTGTGCCTGACGGTTCTGGTGCTCAGAGCTCTGATGCGTCGGCCAGAAGGCAACAGTTCAAAAAGGTAGTGGGCAGGGTGAGTGGGGTCCAGAGTGATTTTTCTTGAAGGGGGGAGGGGGCAGGGGGCAATCAATAATCCTCTCAGCAGTCCGAACTGTCCTTTGTAGTCTTCTGATGTCTGATTTCATAGCTGAACCAAACCAGACAGTTATTGAAGTGCAGAGGACAGACTCAAAGACTGCTGAGTAGAGCTGGATCAGCATTGCCTGTGGCAGGTTGAACTTCCTCAACTGCAAAGGATGTACAACCTCTGCTGGGCCTTTTTCACAGTGGAGTCAATGTGGGTCTCCCACATAAGGTCCTGTGAGATGGTAGTGCCCAGGAACCTGAATTACTGTTTAGAATGGTGAGGGGGGACAGTGTTGGGGTGTTCCTCCTAAAGTCCACAATCATCTCCACCGTTTTGAGCGTGTTCAGCTCAAGGTTGTTTTGACTGCACCAGACAGCCAGCTGTTTAACCTCCCTTCTGTATGCAGACTCATCATCATCTCGGATGAGGCCGATGACAGTGGTTTCATCTACAAACTTCAGGAGCTTGACAGAGGGGTCCTTGGCGATGCAGTCATTGGTGTAGTGGGAGAAGAGTAGTGGGGAGAGCACACATCCCTGGGGGGCACCAGTGCTGATTGTACAGGTGCTGGAAGTGAGTTTCCCCTGTCTCACAAGCTGCTGCCTGTCCATCAGAAAGCTGGTAATCCACTGACAGATAGACAAGGGAACAGAGAGTTGGTGTAATTTATTCTGGAGTATAGCTGGGATGATGGTGTTGAAAGCCGAACTGAAGTCCACAAAAAGGATCCTTGCATATATCCCTGGTCTGTCCAGACGTTGCAGGATATGATGCAATCCCATGTTGACTGCATCATCCACAGACCTGTTTGCTCAATAAGCAAATTGAAGGGGATCTAGAAAGGGTCCAGTGATGTTCTTCAGGTGGGCCAACACCAGTCTCTCAAATGATATCATGACCACAGACGTCAGGACGACTGTAGTCATTAAGTCCTGTGATTTTTGGTTTCTTTGGGATGGGGATGATAGTGGAACATTTGAAGCAGCATGGGACTTCACACTGCTCCAGTGATCTATTGAAGATCTGTGTGAAGATGGGGGCCAGCTGGTTAGCACAGGATCTAAGACATGCAGGTGAATCGCCATCTGGGCCCTGTGCTTTCCTTATCCTTTGTTGTCAAAAGACGCGGCTCACATCATCTTCCAGTTAAGCTTACACTAATTATTTGAGATTTCTGTTTAGAGCAACTGGAGTTCATCTTTTCATTAGATACAGATGAGGCACAAGATATGTTTGAAACATACTTTTGAAATTGTATTTGAAATCAAGATAAAATGTCTTTTGAAATTATTGCTATCATATTTCTGTGATGGATGGTCTGGATATGTTTAAGCGTTATTTAAATATCAAAAAACATATCTAACAGTGAGCTCAAGAAGGCAGTTTGTGTTTAGTTACAGACAGCTCTCATTACTCCTTATGATTATGCCCATTTTTTTCAGTTCCTGATATACAAAAGCTACTATAATTGTACAGGGGTGCAGCAAATGCAGATGTATTATGGAAAGAATAAAATGTGACCCCAAAAATATATGAACACTTTACCAGGTTGCTTAAAAAAAGCATGAATGTCATTGCATTATTTAACAAAACATCAAAACATTTGGCAACTGTTTTAAAGAAACATAGCACAAGCATATTTAAAGGTAAACATTTGACAAAAAGACGTTTAATAGGTTTTAAATGATAAAATCATAGATATACTGTTCAAAATGAACAAAAGCATTTGGACACTTTCTGATTGTCAAATGTTAATTGAACATGCCCATAATTAATGTGATGAACTACTTCTGTGGTTACTCTTCAAGCCTCCTTGCAGAAATGGCCCAGAAAAGTGAAAGAAGTTTTTAGAAAAGGCTTAACATGATTTGTAAATGGGCAATTCCAATAGGTTTGGAATATCGTTATCTATGCAGTGAAATACATACAATTCTAAGTGTAGCTAAAGCATCCAAATTTCTCCAAATAATTGTTGGGCCCACTGTTAATGTAAAAGTTATGACGTGAAATACCCCACCCTAAAAGTGAGAGAGTTTGACGTAGTTTCTTTCCAGTCTGACTTTTGGAAAAAAAAATTATGAGCAATCTTCAGAACCATTTTTCTTTCCACACATTTGGAGTTGGGCTCATATATACTGCCAGACACTGCAAACATAGACACAATTGTCTGTATCTCCCATAGACAGTTGTTGCTGGATTTTCCATCAGTATCCATTAGAGCGTATGATTGTGTATGTGTGTTTCATAGCAACGGCTAAAGGGAGATGAAGTGAGAAACAGGAACTTGTCCTGTCAGCACTCACACCATTTACCTTTCTCTGGGTTTAATTAACCGTTATTAAACACGAGTTATAATAAACATCCTGGTACTGTGGAGGATACTGTAAATAAACCATACTCAACTCTCAAGATGGCGCTGCGGATGGCAGCCTCGGTGTGGATCTCTCCAATTCTTTTGTTGTTTTTGTTTGTTTGCCCTGTGTTTAGTAATTTTTCAAATCAGTTTTAACAGGGACGAACTGCTGAACATTCGGCAGCACATACCAGACAATCTTTTCCCGGTTTTTGACTATACTTTTTGCTGGACATTTTAGTCAGAGGCACAGCTGTGTTGTTCAAGCACGCTATGTGACACAAGCGAGGGAAGCGAGCCAGTGCGCTGGTCAAGCTCCGTTAGTGTGGCTTTCAAACTGCGCTGCTGAGTATTCATCTAGCGAATCTCTGCTCTCTTCCTAACAAAACGAATGAACTACATCTCATCCATACAAACAAGGACTTTTCAAACTCTGCTGCCTTGTGCTTCACAGAAAACTGGCTGCGAGAAGCCATTCTGGACAGCGCATTACATCTGCTGGGCTTCCAGCTGTTCAGAGCGAATCGCATCACGCAGTTATCTAGGAAAACGAGAGGCGGTGGAACATGCTTTTACATCAATGAAAGTTGGTTTACAGATGTAACAATGTTAAAGAAGGTGTGCTGTCCTAATTCAGAAGCACTCTTTATCAACTGTAAGCCTTTCTACTCGCCATGGGATTTTTCCTCGTTTATTCTGGTGAGTGCTTATAATCCTCCACAAGCGTGTGTGAGTGCAGCGCTGCAACAGCTGGCTGATCAGATCACAGACACGGAACAACAATACCTGGACTCACTTATTATTATTCTCGGCAATATTAACAGAGCCAACTTCACCCGTAAACTGCCAAAATACAGACAGCACATTACATGACCGACCAGAGAGAAATATACTGGATCACTGCTGCACAGCATTAAAGGATGCATATCGCTCTGTCTCTAGAGCAGCTTTGGGATTCTCTGTTCACTGTCTGATTCATCTTCTTCCAACCTACAGGCAGAAACTTAAATCAGCTAAACCTGTAGTGAAGCCTGTAAAAAGATGGACCAATGAAGCAGAGCTGGAACTACAAGCCTGCTTTGACTGCATTGATTGGACACCAATCTGGACGAGCTCACAGATACTGTGACATCATATATGAGTTTCTGTGAGGATATGTGCATTCCTATTAGGACTTATTTATTGTTCAACAATGACAAACCGTGGTCTACAGCAAAACTCAGGCAGCTTCGTCAAGCCAAAGCGTATGCTTACAGAAGTGGGGATAAAATCTTGTACAATCAGGCCAGAAACACACTGACAAAAGCGATTAGAGTGGCTAAAAGAAGCTACAAGTTTTCAGCTAATGACCCTGCATCAGTGTGGAGAGGCCTGAAAGCCACTGATAACTACAAAACACCATCCCCCAACACTGTAGGGAATCAACAACTGGCTGATAACCTGAATTTATTTTACTATAGATTTGAATAGCCCAATCTCACACCCACACCCGCTTTGACCTTCATTTCACACAAACATCAACACCTTCTGCAACCACCCTCCTCCTCCCTCAGGATGTGTGCCAGGCTTCCAGGAACAAAAGACAAGTAAAGCACAGGGCCCAAACAGTGTTTCACCCATTTGTCTACAATCCTGTGCTGAGCAGCTGGCCCCCATCTTCACACTGCTCTAGTGATCTGTAGAAGATCTGTGTGAAGATGGGGGCCAGCTGGTCAGCACAGTATTGTAGACAAGTTCTCTGGTGCTTCAAACACTCCACTAACATCCCTGTCCCAAAGAAATGCAAATCACAAGACTTAATGACTACAGACCTGCTGCTCTGATGTCTGTGGTCATGAAGTCATTTGAGAGACTGGTGTTGGCCCACCTGAAGGACATCACTGGACCCTTTCTGGATCCCCTTCGATTTGCTTATTGAGCAAACAGGTCTGTGGATGATGCAGTCAACATGGGATTGCATCATATCCTGCAATATCTGGACAGACCAGGGACATATGCAAGGATCCTTTTTGTGGACTTCAGTTCGGCTTTCAACACCATCATCCCAGCTATTCTCTGGACTAAATTAAACCAACTCTCTGTTCCCACCTCTGTTTGTCAGTGGATCACCAGCTTTCTGACATATAGGCAGCAGTTAGTGAAACTGGGGAAATTCACTTCCAGCACCTGTATGATCAACACTGGTGCCCCCCAGGGATGTGTGCTCTCCCCACTACTCTTCTTCCTGTACACAATACAGTGGATAGTGGACTTTAAGAGGAACACCCCAACATTGACCCCGCTCACCATTCTGAACAGCACTGTGGCAGCAGTGGAGTCATTCAGGTTCCTGGGCTCTACCATATCACAGAACCTGAAGTGGGAGACCCACATTGACTCCACTGTGAAAAAGGCCCAGCAGAGGTTGTACTTCCTTCGCCAGCTGAGGAAGTTCAACCTGCCACAGTCGCTGCTGATACAGTTCTACTCAGCAGTCATTGAGTCTGTCCTGTGCTCTTCAATAAATGTCTGGGTTGGTTCAGCTATGAAATTGGACATCAGAAGACTATAAAGGACAGTTCGGACTGCTGAGCAGATTATTGGTTGCTCCATGCCCTCCCTTCAAGAACTGTACACTTCCAGAGTGAGGAAAAGGGCTGGAAAAATCACTCTGGACCCCACTCATCCAGCCCACTACCTTTTTGAACTGTTGCCTTCTGGCCGGCGCTACGGAGCACTATGCACCAGAACCTTCAGGCACAGGAACAGTTTTTTCCCTAAGGCTATCCATCTCATGAACAGTTAAATTGCCCCATTGAGCAATAACTATGTGCAGTACGCAGTTTAGTCTTTCTTATATTTATCCAACACATCCAACCTCTTCTGCCATTTCATTCCTCTGAAAAAAAAACAAAAAAAAAAAACATTTGCACTGTACATAACAGATTTGTATTTAAACTGTACATAACAAATTGTATTAGATTTGCACTACCCATGTGTATGTGTGTATGTATGTATGTGTGTGTCTGTACGCATGTGTATAATTATTTTTTATTTTTTATTATTATCTATGTCTTGCTGCTGTTTTTGTATTGTTGTACACTGGAAGCTCCTGTCACCAAGACAAATTCTTTGTATGTAACAGTTTTTTCCCTCAGGCTATCCATCTCATGAACAGTTAAAACTGCCCCATTATGCCCAATACACAGCTTAGTATATTTATATTTATCCAACATATCCTACCTCTCCTGCCATTACATTCCCTTGCACTGTCTGTATATAACAGATTTGGATGGATGGATGGATGTGTGTGTGTGTGTGTGTGTGTCTATATATATAATATATATATATACACATACAGTACTGTGCAAAAGTCTTAGGCACATAAGATGTTTCACAAAAGCATTTGTCTTAAGATGGTTATTTATATCTTCAGCTTTAGTGTGTCAATTGGAAATATAAATGTTAGATTCACAAACATTACTTTTGCAAATAGAAAAGATTAGAATAGAAGAACAGGGAGCCCTGCAACAGATGTCATGGCCCCCTCAAAGCCCCCCACTGAACATCGTGTCTGTCTGAGAAAGGGCTGCACAATTAATCGAAAAACTAACCGCGATTAAGGCTGCCACGATTATGTAATCATGAAAACTGACGATTACAGCGTTCAATTTAAGTCTGCTCCAGTTGCGTCAATGGTTTCAATTTACGACGTGTTTTTGCAGCGGTTGAGTATTCTAACCAATCACTAACATGTCTGTTGAGCAATGAAATGGCAATGGCCAATCAGAGCTGCCTAAATTAGTCCTCCGTCTAATCAGTAATGAATACTGATCCTAATGCGCAAGTTTTAAACCATCTGAATGCCCAGATGCTTGCTTTATGTATCACCTCTGCTCATGGTGGCACACGAAAATTAATACTGAAGAAACATCACCTGACACTTGAAAAGAAGCTGTAGAACAAGAGCGAAAATCACTTTGGACTCATTTTGTATTCATTGCATATTGCACTGCTTGCTTTGAACATAGATGTTAAATACACTGCAAATGAGCAACACGACAAAACTAAAACGCTACTGTTTTAATTAAGGCATTGATGCAGTGTAAATGATTTATTATGACAGCTTTGTTTTTATTGAGAGCATTCGCGAGAGTGCAGAACTTTATGCGGAGCGTCATTGAGCTCGTGTCGAAATGCAGGTCTTAAACAGTGTAAACCTTTAGTGAGTGACAGCAGTCATTGTAATGGGAAAGTTTTTCACATTGCTCGATTTCTGTGTACAATTTATTAAAAGTGTAATAACAGTTTTGTTTTGTCGTGTTAATAAGTAGGCCAATGTGAATTTGATTTGTACAAAATAGCAATAAAGTAATTCAGCTTAACTGTTCTAAGTTTGTTTTGGAGGTGTAGCCAAAATAAAGAATATGGCATGAATAGCATATTTCAGGAATCACCGTCATTGTTATCGCGTCAGCTCTAAGAAGACCCATTTGCCATGCAGCTGGTATTAGTATATTTAACATTTTCACGAATCGCACAAACTCTGATCGCAAATGACTGTTTTTAATTTCCAAAGTGCAACCACTGAGGGCAAAAATGATCTAATGATGATCTTACATGAACAAGATCACCACTGAAGATTTAACGGGATGAATGGTCCCCTGTCTCGCCACCAAAGGGCTTACTGAACGCAGTAAGTAACTTGATCAATTTAAATCGGCTATTAATACGTTTGAATATTGAATATGTCATATTATTTACTATACGTGGACTAATAATTTAAGCAGTAATTTAGCAATCATTTTATTTATTTATACCATAGATATCCATTTAAAATCATTTTTATTCGGCCTAACATTAACAAACATTATAACAATATTTAATGCTTAATAGAAACTGGAGCACAGCTCATATCCACCATTGAAATCTGCTACTCAGAAGAACCGCACGGCTGCTTGCTTTGTGATGTCACGGTAATTTTATTTTAATCAACATTAATAATTGCGATTACAATATCAAGGGAACTAATCAACAATTATGATTTTTGCTATAATCGTGCAGCCCTAGTCTGAGATTACATATAGAGACAGAAGCAATTGAGAAAAAGAACTGTGGCAAATTCTCCAAGAAGTTTGGAACATCCTATCTGCCAACAACCAAGAAAAACTGTGTCCAGGTGCACCTAGGAGAATTGGTGCTGTTTTAAAGGCAAAGGTGGTCACACTGAATAATGCTTTTTTTTATGTTTACTGGACTTTGTATAACATTAAGTGATAAATGAAAACTATTTATGTCATATTTTGAAGACATCCTCACTATGGAACATTTTTCACAAGTGCCTAAAACTTTTGCACAGTACTGTATATTTGTCTTATTGTGTATTTCTATATATACTTATATTATCTATTCGCTTTTTATTTTATTTTTTATTTTTTTATTATCTCTGTCTTGTTGTATTGTTTGTGCACTGGAAGCTTCTGTCACCAAGACAAATTCCTTGTATGTGTAAGCATACTTGGCAGTAAAGCTGATTCTGATACAGTATGATGTTTGACTTGTAAGGAATAGTTGATGGTGGGATCGGTTATCTCACTTATACCATTTACCACCTGTATAAGATTCAGGAGAGAGCGCATTTGTAAACATAACTGTAATTACTTAAATTGAAATAACTTTTTTTTCTGATACACAAAGTAAAACATTTTAAGCAAGTTCAATTGAAATTGGGTTATTCTAGTTAAAAATGTGATTTTCTCCAGCAATGTTAAGACAGGGTGTGGCTGCTTGAAAATTGCCAAAGATATGAAATGTATGGGAACCACTGTTCTAAATCAGTGCCAGTGTGTTTGGTAATATGATGAGGAGAGATTGATTGATATAAATGTTTCATTTGTCTTCTGTTGAATATGACTGGTGCCTCAGAAATGGATGATACAAGCAGTATTTTCCACACACTGCCACAAAGCTACTGTAGATCATTTTACATGGTCAAACACACATTTGGAGAATCTTTGGTAAACGAGCCATTTTAGA